>NC_057811.1:117979315-118348390 GCF_018294505.1 Triticum aestivum
CTGATTCCGAACGACAGTTACAGACTAGTTCTTTTGTAGTTGCACTCGATTTTTTCCGTTTTACATCACTAAATATATCCATATGAGATCCAATTACTTGTAGGGAAATGCAAGAGACCTCGGTTATGATGATGCACTAGGTCCATAGCTGGGACTTTGTGTATGTTCTCGAAATGCGTTTGTCGAGTGCTCATTAAGAAAGTTTCTATACAAGTTTTTGAACGAACTCCTTAAGAAAAGTTCTCCAAAATTTCCCTATGTAAGAATCCTTTGAAGCATCTGGTCGTCACAAACGTTTTGACTACTTGTGGAGCCAAAACGGACTCCGTCTGAGTCAGATATCCATGTTTCAGTTAACACTGCGCAAAACTGATTCCGAACGACAGTTACAGACTAGTTCATGTGTAGTTGCACTCGACTTTTTTCCATTCTACTTCACTAAACATCTCCATATGAGATCCAATTACTAGTAGGGAAATGCAAGAGACCTTGGTTATGATGATGCACTAGGTCCATAGCTGGGACTTTGTGTATGTTCTCGAAATGCGTTTGTCGAGTGCTTATTAAGAAAGTTTCTATACAAGTTTCTGAACGAACTCCTTAAGAAAAGTTCTCCAAAAGTTCCCTATCGAAGAATAGTTTGAAGCATCTCGTCGTCACAAACGTTTTGCCTACTTGTGGAGCCAAAACGGACTCCATATGAGTCAGATATCCATGTTTCAGTTAACACTGCGCAAAACTGATTCCGAACGACAGTTACAGACTAGTTGTTGTGTAGTTGCACTCAATTTTTTCATTCTACTTCACTAAAAATCTCCATATGAGACCCAATTACTTCTAGGGAAATGCAAGAGACCTCGTTTATGATGATGCACTAGGTCCATAGCTGGGACTTTGTGTATGTTCTCGACATGCGTTTGTCGAGTGCTCATTAAGAAAGTTTCTATACAAGTTTCTGAACGAACTCCTTAAGAAAATTTCTCCAAAAGTTCCCTATGAAAGAATCCTTTGAAGCATCTGGTCGTCACAAACGTTTTGACTACTTGTGGAGCCAAAACGGACTCCGTCACTAAACAGCTCCATATGAGATCCAATTACTTGTAGGGAAATGCAAGAGACCTCGGTTATGATGATGCACTGGGGCGATAGCTGGGACTTTGTGTATGTTCTCGAAATGCGTTTGTCGAGTGCTCATTAAGAAAGTTTCTATACAAGTTTCTGAATGAACTCCTTAAGAAAAGTTCTTCAAAACTTCCCTATGAAAGAATGCTTTGAAGCATCTGGCCGTCACAAACGTTTTGCCTACTTGTGGAGCCAAAACGGACTCCGTATGAGTCAGATATCCATGTTTCAGTTAACACTGCGCAAAAACTGATTCCGAATGACAGTTACAGACAAGTTCTTGTGTAGTTGCACTCGATTTTTCCATTATACTTCACTAAACATCTCCATATGAGATCCAATTACTTGTAGGGAAATGCAAGAGACCTCGGTTATGATGATGCACTAGGTCCATAGCTGGGACTTTGTGTATGTTCTCGAAATGCGTTTGTCGAGTGCTCTTTAAGAAAGTTTCTATACAAGTTTCTGAACGAACTCCTTAAGAGAAGTTCTCCAAAAGTTCCCTCTGAAAGAATCCTTTGAAGCATCTAGTCGTCACAAATGTTTTGACTACTTGTGGAGCCAAAACGGACTCCGTATGAGTCAGATATCCATGTTTCAGTTAACACTACGCAAAACTGATTCTGAACGACAGTTACAGACTAGTTCTTTTGTAGTTGCACTCGATTTTTCCCATTCTACTTCACTAAACATATCCATATGAGATCCAATTACTTGTAGGGAAATGCAAGAGACCTCGGTTATGATGATGCACTAGGTCCATAGCTGGAACTTTGTGTATGTTCTCGAAATGCGTTTGTCGAGTGCTCATTAAGAAAGTTTCTATACAAGTTTTTGAACGAACTCCTTAAGAAAAGTTCTCCAAAAGTTCCCTGTGTAAGAATCCTTTGAAGCATCTGGTCGTCACAAACGTTTTGACTACTTGTGGAGCCAAAACGGACTCCGTATGAGTCAGATATCCATGTTTCAGTTAACACTACGCAAAACTGATTCCGAACGACAGTTACAGACTAGTTCATGTGTAGTTGCACTCGATTTTTTTCCATTCTACTTCACTAAACATCTCCATATGAGATCCAATTAATTGTAGGGAAATGCAAGAGACCTTGGTTATGATGATGCACTAGGTCCATAGCTGGGACTTTGTGTATGTTCTCGAAATGCGTTTGTCGAGTGCTGATTAAAAAAGTTTCTATACAAGTTTCTGAACGAACTCCTTAAGAAAAGTTCTCCAAAAGTTCCCTATGAAAGAACACATTGAAGCATCTGGTCGTCACAAATGTTTTGCCAGTTGTGGAGCCAAAACGGACTCCATATGAGTCATATATCCATGTTTCAGTTAACACTTCGCAAAACTGATTCCGAACGACAGTTACAGACTGGTTCTTGTTTAGTTGCACTCAATTTTTTCATTCTACTTCACTAAACATCTCCATATGAGATCCAATTACTAGTCGGGAAATGCAAGAGACCTTGGTTATGATGATGCACTAGGTCCATAGCTGGGACTTTGTGTATGTTCTCGAAATGCATTTGTCGAGTGCTCATTAAGAAAGTTTTTATACAAGTTTCTGAACGAACTCCTTAAGAAAAGTTCTCCAAAAGTTCCCTCTGAAAGAATCCTTTGAAGCATCTAGTCGTCACAAATGTTTTGACTACTTGTGGAGCCAAAATGGACTCCGTATGAGTCAGATATCCATGTTTCAGTTAACACTACGCAAAACTGATTCTGAACGACAGTTACAGACTAGTTCTTTTGTAGTTGCACTCGATTTTTCCCATTCTACTTCACTAAACATATCCATATGAGATCCAATTACTTGTAGGGAAATGCAAGAGACCTCGGTTATGATGATGCACTAGGTCCATAGCTGGGACTTTGTGTATGTTCTCGAAATGCGTTTGTCGAGTGCTCATTAAGAAAGTTTCTATACAAGTTTTTGAATGAACTCCTTAAGAAAAGTTCTCCAGAAGTTCCCTATGTAAGAATCCTTTGAAGCATCTGGTCGTCACAAACGTTTTGACTACTTGTGGAGCCATAACGGACTCCGTATGAGTCAGATATCCATGTTTCAGTTAACACTGCGCAAAACCGATTCCGAACGACAGTTACAGACTAGTTCATGTGTAGTTGCACTCGATTTTTTTCCATTCTACTTCACTAAACATCTCCATATGAGATCCAATTACCTGTAGGGAAATGCAAGAGACCTTGGTTATCATGATGCACTAGGTCCATCGCTGGGACTTTGTGTATATTCTCGAAATGCGTTTGTCGAGTGCTGATTAAGAAAGTTTCTATACAAGTTTCTGAACGAACTCCTTAAGAAAAGTTCTCCAAAAGTTCCCTATGAAAGAATACTTTGAAGCATCTGGTCGTCACAAACGTTTTGCCTACTTGTGGAGCCAAAACGGACTCCATATGAGTCAGATATCCATGTTTCAGTTAACACTGCGCAAAACTGATTTCGAACGACAGTTACAAACTAGTTCTTGCTTAGTTGCACTCAATTTTTTCATTCTACTTCACTAAAAATCTCCATATGAGACCCAATTACTTCTAGAGAAATGCAAGAGACCTCGGTTATGATGATGCACTAGGTCCATAGCTGGGACTTTGTGTATGTTCTCGAAATGCGTTTGTCGAGTGCTCATTAAGAAAGTTTCTATACAAGTTTCTGAACGAACTCCTTAAGAAAGGTTCTTCAAAAGTTGCCAATGAAAGAATGCTTTGAAGCATCTGGTCGTCACAAATGTTTTGCCTACTTGTGGAGCCAAAACGGACTCCATATGAGTCAGATATCCATGTTTCGGTTAACACTGCGTAAAACTTATTCCGAACGACCGTTACAGACTAGTTCTTGTGTAGTTGCACTCGAGTTTTTTCCATTCTACTTCACTAAACATCTCCATATGAGATCCAATTACTTGTAGGGAAATGCAAGAGACCTCGGTTATGATGATGCACTAGGTCCATAGCTGGGACTTTGTGTATGTTCTCGAAATGCGTTTGTCGAGTGCTCATTAAGAAAGTTTCTATACAAGTTTCTGAACGAACTCCTTAAGAAAATTTCTCCAAAAGTTCCCTATGAAAGAATCCTTTGAAGAACCTGGTCGTCACAAACGTTTTGACTACTTGTGGAGCCAAAACGGACTCCGTCACTAAACAGCTCCATATGAGATCCAATTACTTGTAGGGAAATGCAAGAGACCTCGGTTATGATGATGCACTGGGGCGATAGCTGGGATTTTGTGTAAGTTCTCGAAATGCGTTTGTCGAGTGCTCATTAAGAAAGTTTCTATACAAGTTTCTGAATGAACTCCTTAAGAAAAGTTCTTCAAAAGTTCCCTATGAAAGAATGCTTTGAAGCATCTGGTTGTCACAAACGTTTTGCCTACTTGTGGAGCCAAAACGGACTCCGTATGAGTCAGATATCCATGTTTCAGTTAACACTGCGCAAAAACTGATTCCGAACGACGGTTACAGACTAGTTCTTGTGTAGTTGCACTCGATTTTTCCATTATACTTCACTGAACATCTCCATATGAGATCCAATTACTTGTAGGGAAATGCAAGAGACCTCGGTCCATAGCTGGGACTTTGTGTATGTTCTCGAAATGCGTTTGTCGAGTGCTCATTAAGAAAGTTTCTATACAAGTTTCTGAACGAACTCCTTCAGAACAGTTCTCCAAAAGTTTCCTCTGAAAGAATCCTTTGAAGCATCTAGTCGTCACAAATGTTTTGACTACTTGTGGAGCCAAAACGGACTCCGTATGAGTCGGATATCCATGTTTCAGTTAACACTACGCAAAACTGATTGCGAACGACAGTTACAGACTAGTTCTTTTGTAGTTGCACTCGATTTTTTTCCATTCTACTTAACTAAACATCTCCATATGAGATCCAATTACCTGTAGGGAAATGCAAGAGACCTTGGTTATGATGATGCACTAGGTCCATAGCTGGGACTTTGTGTATGTTCTCGAAATGCGTTTGTCGAGTGCTTATTAAAAACGTTTCTATACAAGTTTCTGAACGAACTACTTAAGAAAAGTTCTCCAAAAGTTCCCTCTGAAAGAATCCTTTCAAGCATTTGGTCATCACAAACGTTTTGACTACTTGTGGAGCCAAAACGGACTCCATATGAGTCAGATATCCATGTTTCAGTTAACACTACGCAAAACTGATTGCGAACGACAGTTACAGACTAGTTCTTTTGTAGTTGCACTCGATTTTTTCCATTCTACTTCACTAAACATATCCATATGAGATCCAATTACTTGTCGGGAAATGCAAGAGACCTCGGTTATGATGATGCACTAGGTCCATAGCTGGGACTTTGTGTATGTTCTCGAAATGCGTTTGTCGGGTGCTCATTAAGAAAGTTTCTATACAAGTTTTTGAACGAACTCCTTAAGAAAAGTTCTCCAAAAGTGACCTATGTAAGAATCCTTTGATGCATCTGGTCGTCACAAACGTTTTGACTACTTGTGGAGCCAAAACGGACTCCGTATGAGTCAGATATCCATGTTTCAGTTAACACTACGCAAAACTGATTCCGAACGACAGTTACAGACTAGTTCATGTGTAGTTGCACTCGATTTTTTTCCATTCTACTTCACTAAACATCTCCATATGAGATCCAATTACTTGTAGAGAAATGCAAGAGACCTTGGTTATGATGATGCACTAGGTCCATAGCTGGGACTTTGTGTATGTTCTCGAAATGCATTTGTCGAGTGCTTATTAAGAAAGTTTCTATACAAGTTTCTGAACGAACTCCTTAAGAAAAGTTTTCCAAAAGTTCCCTATGAAAGAATACTTTGAAGCATCTGGTCGTCACAAACGTTTTGCCAGTTGTGGAGCCAAAACGGACTCCATATGAGTCATATATCCATGTTTCAGTTAACACTGCGCAAAACTGATTCCGAACGACAGTTACAGACTAGTTCTTGTGTAGTTGCACTCAATTTTTTCATTCTACTTCAGTAAAAATCTCCATATGAGATCCAATTACTTCTAGGGAAATGCAAGAGACCTCGGTTATGATGATGCACTAGGTCCATAGCTGGGACTTTGTGTATGTTCTCGAAATGCATTTGTCGAGTGCTCATTAAGAAAGTTTCTATACAAGTTTCTGAACGAAGTCCTTAAGAAATGTTCTCCAAAAGTTCCCTATGAAAGAATCCTTTGAAGCATCTGGTCGTCACAAACGTTTTGACTACTTGTGGAGCCAAAACGGACTCCGTCACTAAACAGCTCCATATGAGATCCAATTACTTGTAGGGAAATGCAAGAGACCTCGGTTATGATGATGCACTGGGGCGATAGCTGGGACTTTGTGTATGTTCTCGAAATGCGTTTGTTGAGTGCTCATTAAGAAAGTTTCTATACAAGTTTCTCAACGAACTCCTTAAGAAAAGTTCTTCAAAAGTTCCCTATGAAAGAATTCATTGAAGCATCTGGTCGTCACAAACGTTTTGCCTACTTGTGGAGCCAAAACGGACTCCGTATGAGTCAGATATCCATGTTTCAGTTAACACTGCGCAAAAACTGTTTCCGAACGACAGTTACAGACTAGTTCTTGTGTAGTTGCACTCGATTTTTCCATTATACTTCACTAAACATCTCCATATGAGATCCAATTACTTGTAGGGAAATTCAAGAGACCTCGGTTATGATGATGCACTAGGTCCATAGCTGGGACTTTGTGTATGTTCTCGAAATGCGTTTGTCGAGTGCTCATTAAGAAAGTTTCTATACAAGTTTCTGAACGAACTCCTTAAGAAAAGTTCTCCAAAAGTACCCTATGAAAGAATCCTTTGAAGCATCTAGTCGTCACAAATGTTTTGACTACTTGTGGAGCCAAAACGGACTCCTATGAGTCAGATATCCATGTTTCAGTTAACACTGCGCAAAACTGATTCCGAATGACAGTTACAGACTAGTTCTTGTGTAGTTGCACTCGATTTTTTCCATTATACTTCACTAAACATCTCCATATGAGATCGAATTACTTGTAGGGAAATGCTCCCCTCGGAGCATCCCCTAGGTTCTTCTCCGGCCCACTGGATGTCTTCTGGTCCAAAAAAATCCAGAAAAAGTATCGCTACGTTTGGACTCTGTTTGATATTGATTTCCTGTGATGTAAAAAACACGCAAAAAACAGCAACTGACACTTGGCACTATGTCAATAGGTTAGTACCAAAAATGATATAAAATGACTATAAAATGATTGTAAAACATCCAAGAATGATAATATAACAGCATGGAACAATCAAAAATTATAGATACGTTGGAGACGTATCAGCATCCCCAAGCTTAATTCCTGCTCGTCCTCGAGTAGGTAAATGATAAAAACAGAATTTTTGATGTGGAATGCTTCCTAACGTGTTCATCACATATTCTTTCTTTGTAGCATGGACATTTGGACTCTTATATGGTTCAAAGAAATAGTCTCGTTTTGACATGATAATTTCAATACTCAAGCATATCAACAAGCAACCATGTCTTTCAAAATATCAATGCTAAAATAATTTATCCCTAACCCATTATGCTCAATCTGTCAAAAACAGAACAGTGTGTAGCAATCTGAAAACTTCGAATACTTCTGTAACTCGAAAAATTCTGAAAAATTAGGATAACGTGAGAAATTTGTATATCAATCTTGTGTAAAAAAATTAGAATAATTCGTCAATTCTGTGATTTTTGAAAATTGTTTTTCTGGACGCAAAAGTTTCTGTTTTCCAACAAGATCAAAGCAACTATCACTCAACATAATCCTAAAGGCTTTACTTGGCACAAACACTAATTAAAACACAAAAAACACAAACATAACAGTAGCATCATTGTGCAAGCACTCAAGAACAGAAAGAAAAAGACAAAAATAAATTTTATTCATTGGGTTGCCTCCCAACTAGCGCTATCGTTTTACGCCCCTAGCTTGGCATAAAGCAAGGATCTAAGTGTTGTCATCTTTGTTTCTACTCCCTCCGTTCCTAAATGTAAGTCTTCTTAGAGATTTCACTACAAACTACATACGGATGTATATAGACATATTTTAGAGTGTAGATTCACTCATTTTGCTCCGTATGTAGTCCATAGTGGAAGCTCTAAAAAGACTTACATTTAGGAATGGAGGGAGTAGATCCATAACATGCCCTCATGATGGATTCATATGGTGGCCTAATTCTTGTTCTAGGGAAGTGTTCCATACCCTTCCTTAGTGGAAATTGAAATTTAATATTGCCTTCTTTCATATCAATCGCGGCACCAATAGTACGTAAAAACGGTCTACCAAGAATAATTGGACAAGACGGATTGCAATCAATATCAAGAACAATGAAATCTATGGGCACATAATTCCTATTTGCAAGAATAAGAACATCATTTATTCTTCCCATAGGCATTTTAATAGTAGAATGCGCCAAGTGCAAATTTAAAGAACATTCTTCGATATCGATAAGACCAAGCACATCACATAAAGATTTCGGAATCGTAGAAACACTAGCACCCAAGTCACATAAAGCAAAATACTCATAATTTTTAATCTTGACTTTGATAGTAGGTTCCCGTTCATCATGTAATTTTTTAGGAATTGAAACTTCTAATTCCAACTTTTCTTCTAAAGCTTTCATCATAGCATCAACAATACGTTTAGTAAAAGCTTTATTTTGTTCACAAGCATGGGGTGAATTTATCATGGATTGCAACAAAGAAATACAATCAATTAAAGAGCAACTATCATAATTAAAGTCTTTGTAATGCAAAAGAGTGGGCACATCACTAGTTAAAGTCTTGACCTCTTCAGACCCACTTTTATCAATTTTCTCAACAAGATTTTCACCCTCCGAATTATCGGGACACCTTCTAGCTAAAGTTGACTCTTCTTCAGTCCCTTTTTCATCAATCTTAATTTTACTAAACAAGGAATCAATAGAAGAAACACCAATCATTTTAAGATCTTCATCACTTTTTCTAAAAATTCTCTTCTAGCTCTAAGCATAGTGGTTCTTTTCTTACTTTCATCCATAGAAACATAAAGAGCTTTAATTGATTCCTCAACCTTAGGCACAAAAATTTTCATCTTGAGATTTTTGACATCATGAGAAATTCTATCAACACTTATAGACAAATTATCAATCTTATTCAACTTTTCTTCCATAGTAGCATTGAAAACTTTTTGAGTGTTGATAAATTCTTTAATATTGTTCTCAAGATGAGAGGTGTTCCTATTATTATGGTAAGAAGGACTACCATAGGAATTGCCATAATTATTAGAGGAATTACTAGGAAAAGGCCAAGGAATAAAATTACCTCTATAAGCATTGTTATTGAAATTGTTTCACGAGATAAAATTCACATCTATGGCATCAATATTTTGCTCAATCAAAGTAGACAAAGGCACATCATTAAAATTAATAGGAGCACTTTTATTAGCAACCAATTTCATAAGAGCATCAACTTTTTCATTCAAAGAAGAAATTTCTTCAACCGAATTAACCTTTTTACTAGTAGGAGCTCTTTCTGTATGCCATTGTGGGAAAAAGTAATTTGGTGGCTTCTCCTAAAGTAATTTCCATAAAAGTACCACTCGCGGCAGAATCTAAAAGATTATGAGAAACAAAATTGTGCAACATAAAATTTTTGTATGATCATCCAAAAATTTAACCCATGAGTTGGGCAATTCCTTAGCATCAATTTCATCCTTTCCCAAGATTGTGCAACATGATCATGTTCAATTTGCTTGAAATTCATGATCTGGGTTCTAAGGGAAATAATTTTTGCGGGCGGGAAATACATAGTAATAAAAGCATCCTTGCACTTATCCCAAGAATCGATACTATTGCAAGGCAAAGAAGAAAACCAAATTTTTGCATGATCTCGCTAAGAAAACGGAAACAATTTCAACTTCACAACATCATTGTCCATATCTTTTTTCTTTGGCATATCACATAATTCCACGAATGTGTTAAGATGAGACGTGGCATCCTCATTAGGAGTACCGGAAAATTGATCTTTCATAACAAGATTCAGCAAAGCGGTATTAATATCACAAGACTCCGCACTAGTGGAGGGAGGAGCAATCGAAGTGCTAAAAAAATCATTGTTGTTGGTATTAGAGAAATCAAACAACTTAGTGTTCTCTTGATTCATTGTGACTACGCAACATGATTGCACTAAAAAACAGATCTGACGAGAAAACGGCGAACGAAAAAAAGGGCGAATAAAATGACAAATTTTTTTAAGTGGGGAGAGGAAAACGAGAGGCAAATGGCAAATAATGTAAATTGCGAGGAGATGAGATTTGTGATTAGGAACCTGGTAGATGTTGATGATGTCTCCCCGGCAACGGCGCCAGAAATTTCTTTTGATGTCTGCTAGAACTACGTCGGTATTTCCCCAAAGAGGAAGGGATGATGCAGCACAACAACGGTAGGTATTTCCCTCAGTGATGAGACCAAGGTTATCGAACCAGTAGGAGAACCACGCAACACTACGTGAACGGCACCTGCACACAAATAACAAACATTCGCAACCCGATGTGTTAAAGGGGTTGTCCATCCCTTTCGAGTAACGGCGCCAGAAATTGGTAAAAGGACGGGACAAAGTTATAATAGATTGGATAAATAGATCGAAAATAAAATAAAGTGCACCAAGTTATTTTTGGTTTAATAGATCTAAAAATAAAAGCAAAAAAAATAGATCGTGAAGGCAAATATAATAAAGAAGAGACCCGGGGGCCGTAGATTTCACTAGTCGCTTCTCTCGAGAAAAAATAGCAAACGGTGGGTAAACGAATTACTGTTGGGCAATTGATAGAACTTCAAATAATCATGACGATATCCAGGCAATGATCATTATATAGGAATCACGTCCAAGATTAGTAGACCGACTCCTACCTGCATCTACTACTATTACTCCACACATCGACCGCTATCCAGCATGCATCTAGTGTATTAAGTTCACGGAGAAACGGAGTAATGCAATAAGAACGATGACATGATGTAGACAAGATCTATTTATGTAGAAATAGATCCCATCTTGTTATTCTTAATAGCAATGATACATACTTGTCGGTTCCCCTTCAGTCACTAGGATCAAGCACCGTAAGATCGAACCCATAACAAAGCAGCTCTTCCCATTGCAAGATAAATAGATCAAGTTGGCCAAACAAAACCCAAATATCAGAGAAGAAATACGAGGCTATAAGCAATCATGCATATAAGAGATCAAAAGAAGACTCGGATAACTTGCATGGATAAAAAGATAGATCTGATCATAAACTCAAAGTTCATCGGATCCCAACAAACACACCACAAAAAGAGTTACATCATATGGATCTCCAAGAGACCATTGTATTGAGAATCAAAACAGAGAGAGGAAGCCATCTAGCTACTAACTACGGACCCTTAGGTCTACAAAGAACTACTTACGCATCATCGGAGAGGCACCAATGGACATGATGAACCCCTCCGTGATGGTGTCTAGATTGAATCTGGTGGTTCTGGAACTTGCGGTGGCTGGAATTGATTTTCGTCGACTCCCCTAGGGTTTCTGGAATATTGGGGTATTTATAGAGCAAAGAGGCGGTTCGGGAGGCCACCGAGTTGGGCACAACCCACCAGGGCGCGCCCGGGCCTCCAGGCGCGCCCTGGTGGGTTGTGCTCCCCTCGGAGCACCCCCCAGGTGCTTCTCCGGCCCACTGGATGTCTTCTGGTCCAAAAAATCCACAAAAAGTTTCGCTGCGTTTGGACTCCATTTGATATTGATTCCCTGCGATGTAAAAAAATATGCAAAAAACAGCAACTGGCACTTGGCACTATGTCAGTAGGTTAGTACCAAAAAATGATATAAAATGACTATAAAATGATTGTAAAACATCCAAGAATGATAATATAACAGCATGGAACAATAAAAAAAATATAGATACGTTGGAGACGTATCACATGCCAGTATTATACAATTTCATATACTTTTGGCAACTTTTTATACTATTTTTGGGACTAACATATTGATCCAGTGCGCAGTGCCAGTTCCTGTTTGTTGCTTTTTTTCCGCAGGAAATCCATATCAAACGGAGTCCAAACGCGATAAAAACTTCTGGAGATTTTTTTGGAATATATGTGATTTTTGGGAAAAAGAATCAATGTGAGACGATGGTCGAGGGGCGTGCCCCAGGGGGTAGGTGCTACCTCTTGAGATTGCGTTGGTTTTTCCTTGAAGAGAAAAGGGCGATGCAGCAAAGTAGAGTAAGGATTTTCCTCAGTTTTGAGAACCAAGGTATCAATCCTGTAGGAGATAACGAACAAGTCACCGAATACCTGCACAAATGCTACCTCTTGAGCATGCGTTGGTTTTCCCTTGAAGAGGAAAGGGTGATGCAGCAAAGTAGCGTAAGTATTTCCCTCAGTTTTTGAGAACCAAGGTATCAATCTAGTAGGAGGATACACGCAAATTCCCTCGTACCTACACAAACAAATAAGAACCTTTCAACCAACGCGATAAAGGGGTTGTCAATCCCTTCACGACCACTTGCAAAAGTGAGATCTGATAGAGATAATAAGGTAAATATTTTTGGTATTTTTATGATATAGAATGGAAAGTAAAGATTGCAAAATAAAATAGATCGAAACTTATATGATGGAAAATAGACCCGGGGGCCATAGGTTTCACTAGTGGCTTCTCTAAAGATAGCATAATTTAAGGTGGGTGAACAAATTACTATCGAGCAATTGATAGAAAAGCGCATAGTTATGAGAATATCTAGGCATGATCATGTATATAGGCATCACGTCCGTGTCAAGTAGACCGAAACGATTCTACATCTACTCTATTACTCCACACATCGACCGCTATCCAGCATGCATCTAGAGTACTAAGTTTATAAGAACAGAGTAACGCATTAGGCAAGATGACATGATGTAGAGGGATAAACTCAAGCAATATGATATAAACCCCATGCTCTAATAATGATGATCATCACACTTCTATTTATTTCCAACTCAAAAGATTACAACTCGATACTTAGAACAAAATATGACTCTACATGGATGCCTCCGGCGGTGTACCGGGATGGGCAATGAATCAAGAGTGACATGTATGATGAATTATGCATGGTGGATTTGCCACAAATACGATGTCAACTACATGATCATGCAAGGAAATATGACAATGATGAAGCGTGTCGTAATAAATGAAACGGTGGAAAGTTGCATGGCAATATATCTCGGAATGGCTATGGAAATGCCATAATAGGTAGGTATGGTGGCTGTTTTGAGGAAGATATAAGGAGGTTTATGTGTGATAGAGCGTATCATATCACGGGGGTTGGATGCACCGGCGAAGTTTGCACCAACTCTCAAGGTGAGAAAGGGCAATGCACGGTACCGAAGAGGCTAGCAATGATGGAAGGGTGAGAGTGCGTATGATCCATGGACTCAACATTAGTCATAAAGAATTCACATACTTATTGCAAAAATCTACAAGTCATCAAAAATCAAGCACTACGTGCATCCTCCTAGGGGGATAGATTGGTAGGAAAAGACCATCGCTCGTCCCCGACCGCCACTCATAAGGATGACAATCAAAGAACACCTCATGTTTCAAATTTGTTACACAACGGTTACCATACGTGCATGCTATGGGACTTGCAAACTTCAACACAAGTATTTCTCAAATTCACAATTACTCAACTAGCACAACTTTAATATCACCACCTTCATATCTCAAAACAATCATCAAGTATCAAACTTCTCATAGTATTCAATGCACTCTATATGAAAGTTTTTATTATATCCATCTTGGATGCCTATCATATTAGGACTAATTTTATAGCCAAAGCAAATTACCATGCTGTTCTAAAGGACTCTCAAAATAATTTAAGTGAAGCATGAGAGATCAATAGTTTCTATAAAATAGAACCACCACCGTGCTCTAAAAAGATATAAGTGAAGCACTAGAGCAAAATTATCTAGCTCAAAAGATATAAGTGAAGCACATAGAGTATTCTAATAAATTCCGATTCATGTGTGTCTTTCCCAAAAGGTGTGTACAGCAAGGATGATTGTGTTAAACTAAAAAGCAAAGACTCAAATCATACAAGACGCTCCAAGCAAAACATATATCATGTGGTGAATAAAAATATAGCATCAAGTAAATTTACCGATGGACGAGGACGAAAGAGGGGATGCCTTCTGGGTCATCCCCAAGCATAGGCTTTTGGTTGTCCTTGAATTTTACCTTGGGGTGCCTTGCGCATCCCCAAGCTTAGGCTCTTGGCACTCCTTATTCCATAATCCATCAAATCTTTACCCAAAACTTGAAAACTTCACAACACAAAATTCAACAGAAAATCTCATGAGCTCCGTTAGCGAAATAAAGATCTATTGCAATTGGAATCAGTATTTTATCACGTTCTGGTTATTTTTAACAATTTTTTTCGTGAGCAGAAAGTTTCTGACTTTTTCAGCAAGATCAAATAACTATCATCCAAGAAGATCCTATAGGTTTTACTTGGCACAAACACTAATTAAAACATAAAACCACATCTAACCAGAGGCTAGATCAATTATTTATTACTAAACAGAAATAAAAAGCAAGAAAACACAAAAATAAAATTGGGTTGCCTCCCAACAAGCCCTTTTCTTTAAAGCCTTTTAGATAGGCATTGAGATTTCAATGATGCTCACATGAAAGACAAGGATTTAAGCACAAAGAGAGCATCATAAAACATGTGACAAACACACTTAAGTCTAACATACTTCTGATGCATAGGCTTTTGATAAGCAAAAAAATTATCAAGGCAAGCAAAAACTACCATATGCAAGGAATAAGAAAGAAACAATAGCAATCTCAACATAACGAGAGGTAATTTTGTAACATGAAAATTTCTACAACAATATTTTCCTCTCTCATAATAATTACATGTGGGATCATATTCAGATTCAACAATATAGCTATCACATAAATTTTCTCTACATGATCCACATGCATGCAAAGTTGACACTCTTCCAAAGTAGTGGGAATATCATTAACTAAAGTCATGACCTCTCCAAACCCACTTTTATCAAAAATACCATAAGATTCAACATTCTCGAAATATGTGGGATCTAAAGTTGACACTCTTCCAAACCCACTTCCAATATTATTGCAAACATTATTATCAATCTCATATTCATCACGGGGCTTAAATAAATTTTCAAGATGATAAGAAGAATCGCCCCAATCATGATCATTGCAACAAGTAGTAGACATAGCAACACTAGCATCCCCAAGCTTAGGGTTTTGCATATTATTAGCACAATTGACACCAAGAGAATTTATAGAAAAATCATTGCAATCATGCTTTTCATCGAAGGAACTACCAAGTATGGGTGCAATAGCAACGATCTCATGTTTAACATAAGGAAGTATAGCAAATTCATCTTCATAAATATTGGCATTATGGCCACAAGAATAGCAAGCATCATGTTCATCAAGGGATATTTCTATCAAATCATCGGAATCATAATTATCTATAGATTCATGCATATCATTATTTTCTTCAGAAGCAACGGTCATTCTTTCAATAAATTCTTTGACATAGGCATTATGAGCATAGTTTTCATAGCAATATTTAAGTATGTCAAAATTTTCAGATTTGTAGAGAGTAATATCATACTTTTCAATCAAAGAAGCAATTTCATAAGCACCCTTAAAAGCAACAAATTCTTCAATTTGTTCGATATCGTAGTAACTATAAACACCCTTTGCATAAGAAGATAAGATTTCATTATCATTAAACTCACATAGGTAGGGGAGGTGTTTTTTAGGGTTCTTAGAGCAGCAAGTAAAATCATAAATTTCACAAAGATTCCAAGCATAACACAGCAATCTGTTTATTTGATCCCATAAGAATCTCCATTTTTCAGACAAACGGTGACGCACAAAATGAGCATGCTCATCTAAAGATTTCCCATCAACTAGGCTAGTTGGGGTTTCAGCACGAGCGCATAAGGATCGAAGATGATCCAAGTAGAACACTTTAAGTGGATCCATATCAATAGATTTTTAGCAAGGAAAGATGCAAGCAAATAGAAGGCACAAAAATACATACGGGAAGAAGGCGAAGAAAAAGCAAAGGTTTTCGAAAATCATTTTACAAGTGGGGGAGAGGAAAACAAGAGGCAAATGGCAAATAATGTAATGCGAGGGATAAGAGTTTGTGATGGGTACTTGGTATGTCTCGACTTGACTTGGTGTACACCTCCCCGGCAACGGCGCCAAAAATCCTTCTTGCTACCTCTTGAGCATGCGTTGGTTTTCCCTTGAAGAGGAAAGGGTGATGCAGTAAAGTAGCGTAAGTATTTCCCTCAGTTTTTGAGAACCAAGGTATCAATCCAGTAGGAGGATACACGCAAATTGCCTCGTACCTACACAAACAAATAAGAACCTTGCAACCAACGCGATAAAGGGGTTGTCAATCCCTTCACGGCCACTTGCAAAAGTGAGATCTGATAGAGATAATAAGGTAAATATTTTTGGTATTTTTATGATATAGATTGGAAAGTAAAGATTGCAAAATAAAATAGATCGGAAACTTATATGATGGAAAATAGACCCGAGAGCCATAGGTTTCACTAGTGGCTTCTCTCAAGATAGCCTATTTTACGGTGGGTGAACAAATTACTATCGAGCAATTGATAGAAAAGCGCATAGTTATGAGAATATCTAGGCATGATCATGTATATAGGCACCACGTCTGTGTCAAGTAGACCGAAATGATTCTGCATCTACCACTATTACTCCACACATCGACCGCTATCTAGCATGCATCTAGAGTATTAAGTTCATAAGAACAGAGTAACGCATTAGGCAATATGACATGATGTAGAGGGATAAACTCAAGCAATATGATATAAACCCCATCTTTTTATCCTCGATGGCAACAATACAATACGTGCCTTGCTGCCCCTGCTGTCACTGGGAAAGGACACCACAAGATTGAACTCAAAGCTAAGCACTTCTACCCTTGCAAGAAAGATCAATCTAGTAGGCCAAACCAAACTGATAATTCGGGGAGACTTGCAAAGATATTAAATCGTACATATAAGAATTCAGAGAAGAACCAAATATTGTTCATAGATAATCTTGATCATAAACCCACAATTCATCGGATCTCGACAAACACACCGCAAAAAGAATTACATCGAATAGGTCTCCAAGAGAATCGAGGAGAACTTTGTATTGAGATCCAAAGAGAGAGAAGAAGCCATCTAGCTAATAACTATGGACCTGAAGGTCTGTGGTAAACTACTCACACATCATCGGAGAGGCCATGGTGTTGATGTAGAAGCCCTCCGTGATCGATTCCCCCTCCGGGGAAGCGCCGGAAAAGGCCCCAAGATGGGATCTCACGGGTACAGAAGGTTGCGGCGGTGGAAATAGGGTTTCGTGGTGCTCTCAGATGTTTTCGGGGTATATGAGTATATATAGGCGAAAGAAGTAGGTCGGTGGAGCCACGAGGGGCTCACGAGGGTGGGGGGGGGGGCGCCTACTCCCCCTGGGCGCGCCTCCCTGCCTCGTGGTCGCCTCGTTGCTTCCTTGACGTCCACTCCAAGTCTCCTGTATCACGTTTGTTCCAAAAATAACTCTCCCGAAGGTTTCATTCCATTTGGATTCCGTTTGATATTCCTTTTCTGCGAAACACTGAAATAGGCAAAAAAACAGCAATTTGCACGGGGCCTTTGGTTAGTAGGTTGGTCCCAAAAATAATATAAAAGTGTATAATAAAGCCCATTAAACATCCAAAACAGATAATATAATAGCATGGAACAATCAAAAATTATAGATACGTTGGAGACGTATCAAGCATCCCCAAGCTTAAGTCCTGCTCGTCCTCGAGTAGGTAAATGATAAAAACAGAATTTTTGATGTGGAATGCTTCCTAACATAATCTTCAATGTAATTTTCTTTATTGTGGCATGAATGTTCAGATCCGAAAGATTCAAGATAAAAGTTTAATATTGACATAGAAATGATAATACTTCAAGCATACTAACTAAGCAAATATGTCTTCTCAAAATAACATGGCCAAAGAAAGTTCATCCCTACAAAATCATATAGTTTGGTCATGCTCCATTTTCGTCACACAAGAATGCTCTCATCATGCACAAATCCGATGACAAGCCAAGCAATTGTTTCATACTTTAGTAATCTCAAACTTTTTCAACCTTCACGCAATACATGAGTGTGAGCCATGGATATAGCACCATGTGTGGAATAGAATATAATGATGGGGGTTATGTGGAGAAGACAAAAAAGGAGAAAGTCTCACATTGACGCGGCTAATCAACGGGCTAGGGAGATGCCCATGAATTGATGTAAATGCAAGGAGTAGGGATTGCCATGCAACGGATGCACTAGAGCTATAAATTTATGAAAGCTCAACAAAAGAAACTAAGTGGGTGTGCATCCAACTTGCTTTCTCACGAAGACCTAGGGCATCTGAGGAAGCCCATCGTTGGAATATACAAGCCAAGTTCTTATAATGAAAAAAAATCCCACTAGTATATGAAAGTGACAAAATAAGAGACTCTCTATCATGAAGATCATGGTGCTACTTTGAATGTAACGCCCCGGATCCAATGCGCCACGTGTCTTCCGTTTATTCGCCGTCGTTGCCATGTCATTTGCTTGCGTGTTGCATTTTGCCATGTCATCATCTGCATTGCATCATCATGTTTTTCAAAACTTGCATCCGGTCCTTTTCCCCGTTGTCCGTTTCGCGATCCGACAGTCCCACACGCACCCGTCGCCCCTCTCAGACCTTGTTTTGTGAGCGGGAGAAAAACATTCTCGGAATGGGCCGAGATTTGCCGAGTGGCCTTGGTATAGTACCGGTAGACCGCCCGTCAAATTTCGTTCCATTTGGAGGTCGTTTGATGCCCCAACGGTTAACCGCGTAGCCCGAAACCCCTCTCTCTTTGCAGCCCAGCACCCCTCCACCACAGCCCACTAGCCCATCCAAACCCCCTCCATGCTCTCCGCTGTTCGATCATGATCGTGTGGGCGAAAACCGCACCTCATTTGGACACTCCTAGCTCCCTCTACCTATATATAGGCCCTCCCCTTCCATTTTCGTGCAGATGAAACCCTAGCCCCGCTCCTTCGCGCCGCCGGACATGTCCGCCCGGCGCCGGACACGACCACCGCCACCTCCTCCCGGCCCGCACGCCACCCGCCGCTGCCCGGGCGCCTCGCCCGCGCCCCGACTCTTCAGCGCCGCCCCGCGCCTCCCCTTCATCGCGCCCGGTGCCTCCCGCCGCCAGCGACCGGCCCCGCCGCCGTGTGCCGCCCCGCCTCCCGCGCCGGAGCTGCAGCTCCGCGCCGCCGCCTCCTTCCTCGCCGCCGCGACCTCGCCCGCCGCCGCCTTGCTCCTCCGCCCTCCTCGCTGTTCGCCTCCGCCGCCGCGCCCTCCGCCGCCTGGCCTCCCGCCCATCGTCGCCGGACCCGGACCCGTCCCCGATCTGGATCCGGCCGGGATGGACCAGATCCACGGTCCCCCCATCCAAACGGCGCCCCGATCCCGGATCTCCCCATCCCGCTTCGTCCCGTCCAGATTTTCGGAGTGGTAAATTTCTGCCAAGTCCCGAAATTGTTGCATTATGTTGCCCTGTTTTTCATGCCATAACTTCGTGCTCGGTGCTCCGATTCATGCGTGTAATATATCGAAATGTTTGTCATGAGATATTCTTCAATTTGTTCCATTGTGCCATGCTTGTTTGAGGTTATGTTGATGCCCTAATCATCGTTGCAAGAGTGCTATATGCTGCTAACTGCTGTCTGTTATCAGAACTTGGTGATTTGTCTTTTTCATTGCATTTTGTGTGTGCATCCTATGAGCATGAGCTCTACATGTGTTTTGAACTACATCATGCCATATTTACAGTGGTGCTAGTCTTGTATTTTTAGAATCTCCGTGGTGACTAGCACAAGCATGCAGAGTAGCCTCCATGATGTTGCTGATTTCTGTGACTTGGTCATTTCCGCCAAGTCTGAGTCTGTTATGTTGTGATGCCATGTAATCCTGATGCTACAAGTCATTCTATGCATGATCTAGAGATGTTCACGAAGGATGTTTTGTTATATATGTTGTGCTCTATCCATCCATGCCCTTGTTTGCATTTATAGCCTGCTGTAGCTTGTTGTAATCTTGCTCTCAAATTGCTAAATAATATTGCTGTTAGTCTGTTAACATGAAGTTCCGTTTTGACATGTGTTTTCTTAGTGATCCATGCACCCTATGAACTTGGTCTTGCCATTCTTAGCTTCATAATAATGCCTTCTTACTGTTGGTTACCTTGTCGTGCCATGTATTTCTCTGTGGTGAGTGGTTCAAGCTCACTAACATGCCTACTTATCGTTGTTTCTGCCATGTCCTATTAATTTAACTGTCTGAATCTGTCATATTACTTGCTATGTTTACATGGGTGCCATCATATCTTCTGTGCATTTTTGGCTCGTGATCAATAAGGGACTTTTGTTCTAGGCAATTAGAATATTCATGGCATGCCTTTGTTTGCTATGATATGGTCCTGTAGCATATTGTTTGATAGCTCTAAACTTTGCAACCTGATGTTATTTCTGCCATGTCCAGTGATTTCTGCTAAGTTTGTGAATCTGTTATTATTTGCAATCTTGTCATGTCCTTTTGAGCATGTTCTAGTGATTTCTGGAGATAGCTCAGTGTTCATATTTTGTCATGGTTTACCTGTACATCATGTCCATGCCTTTTGTTTTCATGTTGAGGTTCTGTAGCATATTTTCATGATGCTTGCAATATGCCTAGTTGCTGTTTTGGACAGATTGTTGCTATGTCTTGTTTGGAGCGTATGTGTTGCACCGTTGCTCCGTTTTGAGCATGTTCTATATGTAACTTGCTTAGAATGGCATGTAGTTCCATATTATCTTGTTGCATCCTTGTTTTGAGGTGTTTGCTTGATGTTTGTATGCATTTTGCATCAATGCCATGTTTAACTTGTTTTGCTCATATCTTCTAGGTCGTAGCTCCGAATCTAATGAACTTTATATGTAACTTGACTAAAATTTCGTGTAGATCATTTTGGTGCATATTAACTTGTTATTTAACAACTTGAACATAAGGCCTATTCAGATCTGGACCAATTTCAAAATTTGCATATGAGGACTTACCGGATTTGTTATATGTTGTTTCCGGCCTCATTTAAACTTGCTATGATGTGTTGCTCTTGTATGCATCATCTTTTGCCATGAGTAGCTTCTTATAGACTTTGTCATGCATCATGCTTGGTTGTGCATCATGTCATGTTATGTATTGTGTGTTTACCATGTTGTGTGCTTCTTCTCGATAGTTCCCGTTTCGTTGCGATCGTGAGGATTCGTTCGTCTACGCTTGGTTCGTCTTCGTGGCTTCATCTTCTTCATGGATTCGTTCTTCTTCCTAGCGGGATTTCAGGCAAGATGACCGTTACCTTGGATCTCACTACTATCATTGCTATGCTAGTTGCTTCGTTCTATCGCTATGCTGCGCTACCTATCACTTGCTCTTCAAGCCTCCCAAATTGCCATGTCAACCTCTAACCTTTTTCACCCTTCCTAGCAAACCGTTGTTTGGCTAGGTTACCGCTTTTGCTCAGCCCCTCTCTTATAGCGTTGCTAGTTGCAGGTGAAGATGAAGAAGTTTGTTCCATGTCGAAACATGGACATCATGAATTTTGTTGGGATATCACAATATTCTCTTATTTAATTAATGCATCTATATACTTGGTAAAGGGTGGAAGGCTCGGCCTTATGCCTGGCGTTTTGTTCCACTCTTGCCGCCCTAGTTTTCGTCATACCGGTGTTATGTTCCTTGATTTTGCGTCCCTTACGCGGTTGGGTGATTTATGGGACCCCCTTGACAGTTCGCTTTGAATAAAACTCTTCCAGCAAGGCCCAACCTTGGTTTTACATTTGCCTCACCTAGCCTTTTTCCCTTGGGAGTCGCGCTCTCGAGGGTCATCTTATTTACCCCCCCGGGCCAGTGCTCCTTCGAGTGTTGGTCCAACCTGTCAGCCGTCGGTGGCCACCAGGGGCAAGTCTGGGCTGGCCTACCGGAAGCTTGGACAATCCGGTGTGCCCTGAGAATGAGATATGTGCAGCTCCTATCAGGATTTGTCGGCACATTCGGGCGGCTTTACTGGTCTTGTTTTACCATTGTCGAAATGTCTTGTAAACCGGGATTCCGAGACTGATCGGGTCTTTCTGGGAGAAGGAATATCCTTCGTTGACCGTGAGAGCTCATAATGGGCTAAGTTGGGACACCCCTGCAGGGTATTATCTTTCGAAAGCCGTGCCCGCGGTTATGTGCCCGTGTGTAGCCGTGATGGTCTCTTCTCGGCGGAGTCCGGGAAGTGAACACAGTTCTTGTGTTATTGTGCGTAAGTAGTTTCAGGATCACTTCTTGATCACTTCTAGCTTCACGACCGTTGAGTTGCTCTCTTCTCGCTCTTATTTGCGTATGTTAGCCACCATATATGCTTAGTGCTTGCTGCAGCTCCACCTCATTACCCTTTCCTACCCCTAAGCTTAAATAGTCTTGATCTCGTGGGTGTGAGATTGCTGAGTCCTCGTGACTCACCAGATACTTCCAAACAGTTGCAGGTGCCGATGATACCAGTGCAGGTGACGCAACTGAGCTCAAGTGGGGGTTCGACGAGGACCTTGGTCGTTACTATGTTTCGTTTCCTGTTGATCAGTAGTGGAGCCCAGTTGGGATGATCGGGGATCTAGCAGTTGGGTTATCTTCTTTTCTTTTGGCTTTGACCGTAGTCGGTCTATGTGTGTACTCTGATGTATGATTTATTTAAATATTGTGTGAAGTGGCGATTGTAAGCCAACTCTCTTTATCCCATTCTTGTTCATTACATGGGATTGTGTGAAGATGACCCTTCTTGCGACAAAACCTACAATGCGGTTATGCCTCTAAGTCGTGCCTCGACACGTGGGAGATATAGCCGCATCGTGGGTGTTACATTGAAGCACAAGTGTGGAAAAGGATAGTAACATTGTCCCTTTTTTTTGGTGCCTTTTTTGGCCTTTCTCTTTTTTTAGGAAAATGCTCTAATAATGATGATCATCACACTTTTATTTATTTACAACTCAAAAGATTACAACTCGATACTTAGAACAAAATATGACTCTACATGGATGCCTCCGGCGGTGTACCGGGATGGGCAATGAATCAAGAGTGACATGTATGATGAATTATGCATGGTGGCTTTGCCACAAATACGATGTCAACTACGTGATCATTCAAGGCAATATGACAATGATGAAGCGTGTCATAATAAATGAAACGGTGGAAAGTTGCATGGCAATATATCTCGGAATGGCTATGGAAATGCCATAATAGGTAGGTATGGTGGCTGTTTTGAGGAAGATATAAGGAGGTTTATGTGTGATAGAGTGTATCATATCACGGGGGTTGGATGCACCGGCGAAGTTTGCACCTACTCTGAAGGTGAGAAAGGGCAATGCACGGTACCAAAGAGGCTAGCAATGATGGAAGGGTGAGAGTGCGTATGATCCATGGACTCAACATTAGTCATAAAGAACTCACATACTTATTGAAAAAATCTACAAGTCATCAAAAACCAAGCACTACGCGCATGCTCCTAGGGGGATAGATTGGTAGGAAAAGACCATCGCTCGTCCCCGACCGCCACTCATAAGGATGACAATCAAAGAACACCTCATGTTTCAAATTTGTTACACAACGGTTACCATACGTGCATGCTACGGGACTTGCAAACTTCAACACTAGTATTTATCAAATTCACAATTACTCAACTAGCACAACTTTAATATCACCACCTTCATATCTCAAAACAATCATCAAGTATCAGACTTCTCATAGTATTCAATGCACTCTATATGAAAGTTTTTATTATATCCATCTTGGATGCCTATCATATTAGGACTAATTTTATAGCCAAAGCAAATTACCATGCTGTTCTAAAGGACTCTCACAATAATTTAAGTGAAACATGAGAGATCAATAATTTCTATAAAATAGAACCACCACCGTGCTCTAAAAAGATATAAGTGAAGCACTAGAGCAAAATTATCTAGCTCAAAAGATATAAGTGAAGCACATAGAGTATTCTAATAAATTCCGATTCATGCGTGTCTTTCCCAAAAGGTGTGTACAGCAAGGATGATTGTGGTAAACTGAAAAGCAAAGACTCAAATCATACAAGACGCTCCAAGAACAGCACATATCATGTGGTGAATAAAGATATAGCATCAAGTAAAGTTACCGATGGACGAGGACGAAAGAGGGGATGCCTTCCGGGGCATCCCCAAGCTTAGACTTTTGGTTGTCCTTGAATTTTACCTTGGGGTGCCTTGGTCATCCCCAAGCTTAGGCTCTTGGCACTCCTTATTCCATAATCCATCAAATCTTTACCCAAAACTTGAAAACTTCACAACACAAAACTCAACAGAAAATCTCATGAGCTCCGTTAGCGAAATAAAACAAACCACCACTTTAAGGTACTGTAATGAACTCATTATTTATTTAAATTGGTGTTAAACCTACTGTATTCCAACTTCTCTATGGTTCATACCCCCCGATACTAGCCATAGATTCATCAAAATAAGCAAAGAACACACGAAAAACAGAATCTGTAAAAAAACAGAATAGTCTGTAGTAATCTGTATCAAACGCAAACTTTCTGTAACTCAAAAATTCTACCACAATAGGAAGACCTAAATAATTTTTTTATTGATCTACTGCAATTGGAATCAGTATTTTATCACGTTCTGGTGATTTTTAACAACTGTTTTCTTGAGCAGAAAGTTTCTGACTTTTTCAGCAAGATCAAATAACTATCATCCAAGAAGATCCTATAGGTTTTACTTGGCACAAACACTAATTAAAACATAAAACCACATCTAACTAGAGGCTAGATCAATTATTTATTACTAAACAAAAATAAAAAGCAAAAAAACACAAAAATAAAATTGGGTTGCCTCCCAACAAGCGCTTTTCTTTAAAGCCTTTTTAGCTAGGCATTGAGATTTCAATGATGCTCACATGAAAGACAAGGATCGAAGCACAAAGAGAGCATCATAAAACATGTGACAAACACACTTAAGTCTAACATACTTCCTATGCATATGCATTTCATAAGCAAACTAATTATCAAGGCAAGCAAAAACTACCATATGCAAGGAAGAAGAAAGAAACAATAGCAATCTCAACATAACGAGAGGTAATTTTGTAACATGAAAAATTTCTACAACAATATTTTCCTCTCTCATAATAATTACATGTGGGATCATATTCAAATTCAACAATATAGCTATCACATAAAATTTTCTCTACATGATCCACATGCATACAAAGTTGACACTCTTCCAAAATAGTGGGAATATCATTAACTAAAGTCATGACCTCTCCAAACCCACTTTTATCAAAAATACCATAAGATTGAACATTCTCCAAATATGTGGGGTCTAAAGTTAACACTCTTCCAAACCCAATTTCAATATTATTACAAACATTATTATCAATCTCATATTCATCACGGGGCTTAAATAAATTTTCAAGATCATAAGAAGAATCGCCCCAATCATGATCATTGCAACAAGTAGTAGACATAGCAACACTAGCATCCCCAAGCTTAGGGTTTTGCATACTATTAGCACAATTGAAATCAAGAGAAATTATAGAAATATCATTGCAATCATGCTTTTCATCGAAGGAACTACCAAGTATGGGTGCAATAGCAACGATCTCATGTTTAACATAAGGAACTATAACAAATTCATCTTCATAAATATTGGCATTATGGCCACAAGAATAGCAAGCATCATGTTCATCAAGGGATATTTCAATCAAATCATCGGAATCATAATTATCTATATATTCATGCATATCATTATTTTCTTCAGAAGCAACGGTCATTCTTTCAATAAATTCTTTGACATAGGCATTATGAGCATAGTTTTCATAGCAATATTTAAGTATGTCAAAATTTTTAGATTCGTAGAGAGTAATATCATACTTTTCAATCAAAGAAGCAACTTCATAAGCACCCTTAAAAGCAACAAATTCTTCAATTTGTTCGATATCGTAGTAACTATAAACACCCTTTGCATAAGAAGATAAGATTTCATTATCATTAAACTCACATAGGTAGGGGAGGTGTTTTTTAGGGTTCTTAGAGCAACAAGTAAAATCATAAATTTCACAAAGATTCCAAGCATAACACAGAAATCTGTTTATTTGATCCCATAAGAATCTCCCTTTTTCAGACAACGGTGACGCACAAAATGAGCATGCTCATCTAAAGATTTCCCATCAACTAGGCTAGTTGGGGTTTCAGCACGAGCGCATAAGGATCGAAGATGATCCAAGTAGAACACTTTAAGTGGATCCATATCAATAGATTTTTAGCAAGCAAAGATGCAAGCAAATAGAAGGCACAAAAAGACATACGGGAAGAAGGCGAAGAAAAAGCAATGGTTTTCGAAAATCGTTTTAGAAGTGGGGGAGAGGAAAACGAGAGGCAAATGGCAAATAATGTAATGCGAGGGATAAGAGTTTGTGATGGGTACTTGGTATGTGTCGACTTGACTTGGTTTACACCTCCCCGGCAACGGCGCCAGAAATCCTTCTTGCTACCTCTTGAGCATGCGTTGGTTTTCCCTTGAAGAGGAAAGGGTGATGCAGCAAAGTAGCATAAGTATTTCCCTCAGTTTTTGAGAACCAAGGTATCAATCCAGTAGGAGGATACACGCAAAACGCCTCGTACCTACACAAAAAAATAAGAACCTTGCAACCAACGTGATAAAGGGGTTGTCAGTCCCTTCACGGCCACTTGCAAAAGTGAGATCTGATAGAGATAATAAGGTAAATATTTTTGGTATTTTTATGATATAGATTGGAAAGTAAAGATTGCAAAATAAAATAGATCGGAAACTTATATGATGGAAAATAGACCCGGGGGCCATAGGTTTCACTAGTGGCTTCTCTCAAGATTGCATATTTTATGGTGGGTGAATACTGTCGAGCAATTGATAGAAAAGCGCATAGTTATGAGAATATCTAGGCATGATCATGTATATAGGCATCACGTACGAGTCAAGTAGACCGAAACAATTATGCATCTACTACTATTAGTCCACACATCGACCGCTATCCAGCATGCATCTAGAGTATTAAGTTCATAAGAACAGAGTAACGCATTAGGCAAGATGAGATGATGTAGAGGGATAAACTCAAGCAATATGATATAAACCCCATCTTTTTATCCTCGATGGCAACAATACAATACGTGCCTTGCTGCCCCTGCTGTCACTGGGAAAGGACACCGCAATATTGAACCCAAAGCTAAGCACTTCTCCCATTGCAAGAAAGATCAATCTAGTAGGCCAAACCAAACTGATAATTCGAAGAGACTTGCAAAGATATTAAATCATACATATAAGAATTCAGAGAAGAACCAAATATTGTTCATAGTTAATCTTGATCATAAACCCATAATTCATCGGATCTCGACAAACACACCGTAAAAAGAATTACATCGAATAGATCTCCAAGAGAATCAAGGAGAACTTTGTATTGAGATCCAAAGAGAGAGAAGAAGCCATCTAGCTAATAACTATGGACCCGAAGGTCTGTGGTAAACTACTCACACATCATCGGAGAGGCCATGGTGTTGATGTAGAAGCCCTCCGTGATCGATTCCCCCTCCGGCGGAGCGCCGGAAAAGGCCTCAAGATGGGATCTCACGGGTACAGAAGGTTGCGGCTGTGGAAATAGGGTTTCGTGGTGCTCTCGGATGTTTTCGGGGTATATGAGTATATATAGGCGAAAGAAGTAGGTCGGTGGAGCCACGAGGGGCTCACGAGGGTGGGGGGCGGCGCGCCTACTCCCCCTGGGCGCGCCTCCCTGCCTCGTGGCCGCCTCGTTGCTTCCTTGACGTCCACTCCAAGTCTCCTGGATCATGTCTATTCCAAAAGTAACTCTCCCGAAGGTTTCATTCCGTTTGATATTCCTTTTCTGTGAAACACTGAAATAGGCAAAAAAACAGCAATTTGCACTGGGCCTTTGGTTAGTAGGTTAGTCCCAAAAATAATAAAAAGTGTATAATAAAGCCCATTAAACATCCAAAACAGATAATATAATAGCATGGAACAATCAAAAATTATAGATATGTTGGAGACGTATCAACAAACAATCAACAATTTGCACCCAACGCGATAAAGGGGTTGTCAATCCCTTCACGATTATTTGCAAAAGTGAGATCTGATAGATATAGATAAACAATAAAGTAAATATTTTTGGTATTTTTGGTTTATATATCCGAAAGTAAAAAAGATTGCAAAGGAAGTAAATAGGAAACTAATATTGTAGATGAGAAACTTATATGATGGAAAATAGACCCGGGGGCCATAGGTTTCACTAGAGGCTTCTCTCAAGATAGAAAATATTACGGTGGGTGAACAAATTACTGTCGAGCAATTGATAGAAAAGCGCAAAGTTATGACGATATCTAAGGCAATGATCATGAATATAGGCATCACGTCCTACATCTACTACTATTACTCCACACATCGACCGACTCTTGCCTGCATCTAGAGTATTAAGTTCATGAAGAACAGAGTAACGCATTAAGTAAGATGACATGATGTAGAGGAATAAACTCAAGCAATATGATGTAAACCCCATCTTTTTATCCTCGATTGCAACAATACAATACATGCCTTGCTGCCCCTACTGTCACTGGGAAAGGACATCGCAAGATTGAACCCAAAGCTAAGCACTTCTCCCATTGCAACAAAAACCAATCTAGTTGGCCAAACCAAATCGATTATTTGAAGAGACTTGCAAAGATATCAAATCATGCATATAAGAATTCAGAGGAGATTCAAATAATATTCATAGATAAGCTGATCATAAATCCACAATTCAGCGGATCTCGGCAAACACACCGCAAAAAAGTATTACAACGAATAGATCTCCAAGAACATCGAGGAGAACATGGTATTGAGAATCAAATAGAGAGAAGAAGCCATCTGGCTACTAGCTATGGACCCGTAGGTATGTGGTAAACTACTCACGCTTCATCGAAAGGGCAATGGTGTTGATGTAGAAGACCTCCATTATGGAATCCCCCTCCGGCAGGACTCCGGAAAAGGCCCCTAGATGGGATCTCATGGGTACAGAAGGTTGCGGTGGTGGAAAAGTGTTTTCGTGGCTCTCTCTGCTGGTTTTGGGGTATATGAGAATATATAGGTGGAAGAAATAGGTTGGTGGAGTCACGAGGGGCCCACAAGGGTGGGGGGCGCCCTACCCCCTGGGCACGCCCTCCATCCTTGTGGCCGCCTCGTGGCTTCTCTAACGTTCACTCCAAGTCCTCTCGATGTCTTCTGGTCCAAGAAAATCATCATGAAAGTTTCATTCCATTTGGACTCCGTTTGGTATTCCTTTTCCGCGAAACTCTAAAACAAGGAAAAACAGAAACTAGCACTGGACTCTAGGTTAATAGGTTAGTCCCAAAAATAATATAAAATAGCATATTAATGCTTATAAAACATCCAAAACAGATAATATAATAGCATGGAACAATCAAAAAGTATAGATACATTGGAGACGTATCAGTAGGGCGCGCCCTGGACCCTTGTGGTCACCCCGTAAGGCGGTTGGTGCCCTTCTTTTGCCGCAAGAAAGCTAATATTCGGACTCTCTATCATGAAGATCATGGTGCTACTTTGAAGCACAAGTGTGGTAAAAGGATAGTAACATTGTCCCTTCTCTCTTTTGCTCTTTTTTTTCTTTTCTCTTTTTTTGGGCCTTCTCTTTTTTGGCCTTTTCTCTCTTTTATTTTATTTTATTTCCTCTCATAGGACAATGCTCTAATAATGAAGATCATCACACTTTTATTTACTTACAACTCAAAAATTACAACTCGATACTAGAACAAAATATGACTATGTGAATGCCTCCGGCGGTGTACCGGGATGTGCAATGAATCAAGAGTGACATGTATAAAAAAGATGAACGGTGGCTTTGCCACAAATACGATGTCAACTACATGATCATGCAAAGCAATATGACAATGATGATGTGTGTCATAATAAACAGAATGGTGGAAAGTTGCATGGCAATATATCTCGGAATGGCTATGGAAATGGCATAATAGATAGGTATGGTGGCTGTTTTGAGGAAGGTATATGGTGGGTTTATGGTACCGGCGAAAGTTGCGCGTCACTAGAGAGGCTAGAATGGTGGAATGGTGAGAGTGCGTATAATCTATGGACTCAACATTAGTCATAAAGAACTCACATGCTTATTGCAAAAATCTATTATTCATCGAAACAAAGTACTACGCGCATGCTCCTAGGGGGATAGATTGGTAGGAAAAGACCATCACTCGTCCCCGACCGCCACTCATAAGGAAGACAATCAAAAAATGCCTCATGCTCCAACTTCGTTACATAATGGTTCACCATACGTGCATGTTACGGGACTCACAAACCTCAACACAAGTATTTCTCAAATTCACAACTAGTCACTAGCATGACTCTAATATCACCATCTTCATATCTCAAAACAATCATAAGGAATCAAACTTCTCATAGTATTCAATGCATTTTATATGAATTTTTTTATTATATCCATCTTGTATGCCTATCATATTAGGACTAATTTTATAACCAAAGAAAATTACCATGCTGTTTAGAGACTCTCAAAATAATATAAGTGAAGTACGAGAGTTCATAAATTTCTATAAAATAAAACCACCACCGTGCTCTAAAAAGATATAAGTGAAGTACTAGAGCAATATTGCCTAGCTCAAAAAATATAAGTGAAGCACATATAGTATTCTAATAAATCACAATTCATGCGTGTCTCTCTCAAAAGGTGTGTACAGCAAGGATGATTGTGGCAAACTAAAAAGCAAAGACTCAAATCATACAAGACGCTCCAAGCAAAACACATATCATGTGGTGAATAAAAATATAGTCTCAAGTAAAGTTACCGATAGACGAAGACGAAAGAGGGGATGCCTTCCGGGGCATCCCCAAGCTTAGGTTCTTGGTTGTCCTTGAATATTACCTTGGGGTGTGATACATCTCCAACGTATCTATAATTTTTTATTGTTCCATGCTATATTATATTCTGTTTTGGACATTCTTGGGCTTTATTATACACTTTTATATTATTTTTGGGACTAACCTATTAACCGAAGGCCCAGCCCAGAATTGTTGTTTTTTGCCTATTTCAGAGTTTCGCAGAAAAAGAATATCAAACGGAGTCCAAACGGAGTCCAAACGGAATGAATCCTTCGGGAACGTGATTTTCGGAACGAACGTGGTCCAGAGGACTTGGACCCTACGTCAAGACATCAACCAGGAGGGCACGAGGTAGGGGGCGCGCCTACCCCCCAAGGCGCGCCCTCCACCCTCGTGGGCCCCCTGTTGCTCCACCGACGTACTCCTTCCTCCTATATATACCTACGTATCCCAAAACTACCAGATACGGAGCCAAAAACCTAATTCCACCGGCGCAACCTTCTGTACCCGTGAGATCCCATCTTGGGGCCTGTTCCGGAGCTCCGCCGGAGGGGGCATCGATCATAGAGGGCTTCTACATCAACACCATAGCCTCTCCGATGATGTGTGAGTAGTTTACCTCAGACCTTCGGGTCCATAGTTATTAGCTAGATGGCTTCTTCTCTCTTTTTGGATCTCAATACAATGTTCTCCCCCTCTCTCGTGGAGATCTATTCGATGTAATCTTCTTTTGCGGTGTGTTTGTTGAGACCGATGAATTGTGGGTTTATGATCAAGTTTATCTATGAACAATATTTGAATCTTCTCTGAATTCTTTTATGTATGATTGGTTATCTTTGCAAGTCTCTTCGAATTATCAGTTTGGTTTGGCCTACTAGATTGATCTTTCTTGCAATGGGAGAAGTGCTTAGCTTTGGGTTCAGTCTTGCGGTGTCCTTTCCCAGTGACAGTAGGGGCATCAAGGCACGTATTGTATTGTTGCCATCGAGGATAACAAGATGGCGTTTATATCATATTGCATGAGTTTATCCCTCTGCATCATGTCATCTTGCTTAAGGCGTTACTGTGTTCTTATGAACTTAATACTCTAGATGCATGCTGGATAGCGGTCGATGTGTGGAGTAATAGTAGTAGATGCAGGCAGGAGTCAGTCTACTTGTCTCGGACGTGATGCCTATATACATGATCATACCTAGATATTCTCATAACTATGCTCATTTTTCTCAATTGCTCAACAGTAATTTCTTCACCCACCGTAATACTTATGCTCTTGAGAGAAGCCACTAGTGAAAGCTATGGCCCCCGGGTCTATTTTCCATCATATTAATCTCCCATCAACAAGTTATTTCCGTTGCCTTTTATTTTGCTTCTATTTTACTTTGCATCTTTATCATAAAAATACCAAAAATATTATCTTATCATATCTATCAGATCTCACTCTCGTAAGTGATCGTGTAGGGATTGACAACCCCTTATCGCGTTGGTTGCGAGGATTTATTTGTTCGTGTAGGTGCGAGGGACTCGTGCGTGGCCTCCTACTGGATTGATACCTTGGTTCTCAAAAACTGAGGGAAATACTTACGCTACTTTGCTGCATCACCCTTTCCTCTTCAAGGGAAAACCAACGCAGTGCTCAAGAGGTAGCAAGAAGGATTTCTGGCGCCATTGCCGGGGAGGCTTACGCAAGGTCAAGTCAAGATTTGGACTCCCGACAACGAGCCATTTCTGGCGCCGTTGCCGGGGAGTCTACGCAAAAGTCAACATACCAAGTACCCATCACAAACACTTATCTCCCGCATTACATTATTTGCCATTTGCCTCTCGTTTTCCTCTCCCCCACTTCACCCTTGACGTTTTATTCGCCCTCTCTTTCTCGCTCGCCTTCCTTCGCCATGTCCGAACCAAAAAGAGTTGGGGGTTCTCTCCCGAGCTTTAGTGCTTTGGACAATCCTTCTATTCTATCTAAACTCATAAATAATACTACGGAAAAACCTACTGGAGTTGTTAATGAGAGTCCTAATAATTTTGATGAAGATGATTCTGGAATTTTTCGTTATTTACTCGATGAATCTTTGAAAGATGCTTGGGATAGGCTGTTAAGGATCCAGGCTAGCTATGTACCCCAATATCAAATTGAGGTTTATCTAAAAAGCTTATATGTTGGGTTGCCCGCTTCGTTCAAACAAGTTTTAGATTCTATTTTTGAAGAGGGTTTTCTTGAAGGGGACCCCATAGATACCTATAAAAAGATAAAAACTATATTTGGGCATCCCATGAATGAGAAAGTTGAATCCACGACTCCTTTGCTCTCCTACCAAAACGAATCTATTAAAGAGATAAAAGCTAGCCTAGATGCAAATTTCCGCAACGTGCATAATCTTTCTTCTACCATCAATAGCCACGTGCTTTATCAAAATAGAAAGATTAATTCCATAGACAACAAGTTTGCTCTTTTCTTCCCTAAAACCAAAGATGGCAATACCTAGATCTATCCTTGCTTTTATGCCTAGCTAGGGGCGTTAAACGATAGCGCTTGTTGGGAGGCAACCCAATTTTATTTTTAGTTTTTTGCTTTTTGCTTCTGTTTAGGAATAAATATTTGATCTAGCCTCTGGTTAGATGCCTTTTTATGTTTTAATTAGTGTTTGTGCCAAGTTTAACCTATAGGATCTTCTTGGATGATAGTTATTTGATCTTGCTGTAAATTCCAGAAACTTTCTGTTCACAAAAATAATTGTTAAAAATCACCAGAACGTGATAAAATATTGATTCCAATTGCTGCTGATCAATAAACAAATTGTCTAGGTCTTCCTATTTTGGCTGAATTTTTGGAGTTCCAGAAGTTTGCGTTAGTTACAGATTACTACAGACTGTTCTGTTTTTGACAGATTCTGTTTTTGTGTGTTGTTTGCTTATTTTGATGAATCTATGGCTAGTAAAATAGTTTATAAACCATAGAGAAGTTGGAATACAGTAGGTTTAACACCAATATAAATAAAGAATGAGTTCATTACAGTACCTTGAAGTGATCTTTTGTTTTCTTTCGCTAACGGAGCTTACAAGATTTTTTTGCTAAGTTTTGTGTTGTGAAGTTTTCAAGTTTTGGGTGAAAGATTTGATGGATTATGGAACAAGGAGTGGCAATAGCCTAAGCTTGGGGATGCCCATGGCACCCCAAGATAATCTAAGGACACCTAAAATCCAAAGCTTGGGGATGCCCCGGAAGGCATCCCCTCTTTCGTCTACTTCCATCGGTAACTTTACTTGGAGCTATATTTTTATTCACCACATGATATGTGTTTTGCTTGGAGCGTCGTGTATTATTTGAGTATTTATTTGTTAGTTTACCACAATCATCTTTTCTGTACACACCTTTTGAGAGAGTCACACTTGATTCGGAACTTATTAGCATACTCTATGTGCTTCACTTATATTTTTTTTGAGCTATATAGTTTTTGCTCTAGTGCTTCACTTATATCTTTTAGAGCACGGTGGTGGATTTGTTTTATAGAAACTATTGATCTCTCATGCTTCACTTATATTATTTTGAGAGTCTTAAAATAGCATGGCAATTTGCTTTAATTAATATCATGAGAAATTTGATGCTTGATAATTGTTTTGAGATATAAAGGTAGTAATATCATAGTTGTGCTAGTTGAGTAATTGTGGAATTGAAAAATACATGTGTTGGAGTTTGTGATTCCCGTAGCATGCACGTATGGTGAAACGTTATGTAACGAAGTCGGAGCATGAAGTATTTGTTGATTGTCTTCCTTTGTGTGGCGGTCGGTATCGCGCGATGGTTAACTCCTACCAACCCTTCCCCTAGGAGAACGCGTAGTAGTACTTTGCTTCGAGGGCTAATAAATTTTTGCAATAAGTATATGAGTTCTTTATGACTAATGTGAGTCCATGGATTATACGCACACTTACCTTACCGCAATTTTCTAGCCTCTTCGGTACCACGCATTGCCCTTTCTCACCTTGAGAGTTGGTGCAAACTTCGCCGGTGCATCCAAACCCCGTGATATGATACGCTCTATCACACATAAACCTCCTTATATCTTCCTCAAAACAGCCACCATACCTACCTATTATGGCATTTCCATAGCCATTTCAAGATATATTGCCATGCAACTTTCCACCGTTTCATTTATCATGACATACTCCATTATTGTCATATTGCTTTGCATGATCATGTAGTTGACATTGTATTTGTGGCAAAGCCACCGTTCATAATTCTTTCATACATGTCTCTCTTGATTCATTGCATATCCCGGTACACCGCCGGAGGCATTCATATAGAGTCATATTTTGTTCTAATTGTTGAGTTGTAATTCATGAGTTGTAAGTAAATAAAAGTGTGATGATCATCATTATTAGAGCATTGTCCCAAGTGAGGAAAGGATGATGGAGACTATGATTCCCCCACAAGTCGGGATGAGACTCCGGACTAAAAAGAAAAAAAGAGGCCATAAAAAAAAGAGAAAAGTCCCAAATAAAAAAATGATGAGAGAAAAAGAGAGAAGGGACAATGTTACTATCCTTTTACCACACTTGTGCTTCAAAGTAGCACCGTGATCTTCATGATAGAGAGTCTTTCATTTTGTCACTTTCATATACTAGTAGGAAATTTCATTATAGAACTTGGCTTGTATATTCCAATGATGGGCTTCCTCAAATGCCCGAGGTCTTCGTGAGCAAGCAAGTTGGATGCACACCCACTTAGTTTCTTTTTGAGATTTCATACACTTATAGCTCTAGTGCATCTGTTGCATGGCAATCCCTACTCCTCGCATTAACATCAATTGATGGGCATCTCCATAGCCCGTTGATTAGCATCGTTGATGTGAGACTTTCTCCTTTTTTGTCTTCCCACATAACCCCTACCATTATACCTTATTCCACCATAGTGCTATATCCATGGCTTGCGCTCATGTATTGCGTAAGAGTTGAAAAGGATGAAGCGCGTTAAAAGTATGAACCAATTGCTTGGCCAAAACCGGGGTCGTACATGATATGAATATTTTATGTGGGGAAGATGGAGCATAGCCAGACTATATGATTTTGTAGGGATAACTTGCTTTGGCTATGTTATTTTGATAAGACATAATTGCCTAGTTAGTATGCTTGAAGTATTATTGTTTTTATGTCAACATTAAACTTTTATCTTGAATCATATCAAATCTGAACATTCATGCCACCATAAAAAGAATTATATTGAAATTATGCTAAGTAGCATTCCACATCAAAAATTCTGTTTTTATCATTTACCTACTCGAGGACGAGTAGGAATTAAGCTTGGGGATGCTTGATACGTCTCCAACGTATCTATAATTTTTGATTGTTCCATGCTATATTATATTCTGTTTTGGACATTATTGGGCTTTATTATACACTTTTATATTATTTTTGGGACTAACCTATTAACCGGAGGCCCAGCCCAGAATTGCTGTTTTTTTGCCTATTTCAGAGTTTCGCAGAAAAAGAATATCAAACGGAGTCCAAACGGAATGAAACCTTCGGGAACGTGATTTTCGGAACGAACATGATCCAGAGGACTTGGACCCTACGTCAAGACATCAACCAGGAGGGCACAATGTAGGGGGGCGCGCCTACCCCCCCAAGGCGCGCCCTCCACCCTCGTGGGCCCCGTGTTGCTCACCGACGTACTCCTTCCTCCTATATATACCTACGTACCCCCAAACTACCAGATACGGAGCCAAAAACCTAATTCCACCGGCGCAACCTTCTGTACCCGTGAGATCCCATCTTGGGGCCTGTTCCGGAGCTCCGCCGGAGGGGGCATCGATCACGGAGGGCTTCTACATCAACACCATAGCCTCTCCGATGATGTGTGAGTAGTTTACCTCAGACCTACGGGTCCATAGTTATTAGCTAGATGGCTTCTTCTCCCTTTTTGGATCTCAATACAATGTTCTCCCCCTCTCTCGTGGAGATCTATTCGATGTAATCTTCTTTTGCGGTGTGTTTGTTGAGACCGATGAATTGTGGGTTTATGATCAAGTTTATCTATGAACAATATTTGAATCTTCTCTGAATTCTTTTATGTATGATTGGTTATCTTTGCAAGTCTCTTCGAATTATCAGTTTGGTTTGGCCTACTAGATTGATCTTTCTTGCAATGGGAGAAGTGCTTAGCTTTGTGTTCAATCTTGCGGTGTCCTTTCCCAGTGACAGTAGGGGCAGCAAGGCACGTATTGTATTGTTGCCATCGAGGATAACAAGACGGGGTTTATATCATATTGCATGAGTTTATCCCTCTACATCATGTCATCTTGCTTAAGGCATTACTCTGTTCTTATGAACTTAATACTCTAGATGCATGCTGGATAGCGGTCGATGTGTGGAGTAATAGTAGCAGATGCAGGCAGGAGTCGGTCTATTTGTCTCGGACGTGATGCCTATATACATGATCATACCTAGATATTCTCATAACTATGCTCAATTCTGTCAATTGCTCAACAGTAATTTGTTCACCCACTGTAATACTTATGCTCTTGAGAGAAGCCACTAGTGAAAGCTATGGCCCCCGGGTCTATTTTCCATCATATTAATCTCCCATCAACAAGTTATTTCCGTTGCCTTTTATTTTGCTTCTATTTTACTTTGCATCTTTATCATAAAAATACCAAAAATATTATCTTATCATATCTATCAGATCTCACTCTCGTAAGTGACCGTGTAGGGATTGACAACCCCTTATCGTGTTGGTTGCGAGGATTTATTTGTTTGTGTAGGTGCGAGGGACTCGTGCGTGGCCTGTGATGCCCGGATAATTAAGCTACAGTAACCCTCTCCTAATGATGCCATGTCACCGCTGTCACTGTAGTTAATCTCGCGATGGTTAAAAAATGATTCAAATTCAAATTTAAAATAAAGACAAACAACAAAAGTTTTCAAACTTTAAAACTAAAATGTTCGAGTTGTGCCAAATAATGCAAAGGTAATTGTGGTGAAGAAACCCCACTTTTATAAAACCTCGTGGCCAACTGGACCTCGGCCCAGCCAGTGGCCCAGCTGGCCCCAGCCGCCCGAATGGGCCGGCCCACCCCGCGCCCTAGCCTCCCAACCCCCCCCCCCGGTCCGACCGACCGAAACCCTAACCCCTCACCGCCCCACTCGCCCCCTCCCACGATCCCCCTCGCTCCTCCCACTCCCCCCGATCTGGATCGGGGATCCACCCCGACGACGGTGCCCCGCGCTCCCCCCACGACGACGGCGCCCATTCCCGGCGCTGCCCCGCCGCCGCTGCGGCTCACGGCCTCGACACGCCGGGCCTCATCGCCGTCGTCTCCCGCCTCGCCCGCGACACCCGAGGCCGACGTCCCCGCGCGGAGCCCCTCCCCCCCCCGTCGTTGGACTGCCTCCCCGCCGTCCTCTACGTCGTCGCCTCCTCCCCTGCGCCGGTCGTCCCCGTCCTCCTCCACAACTGCTCCCTCGAGCCTCGCCGCCACCCCTCCTCTTCAACGCCGGTGAGGGCCTTGCCCTCCCCCTTCCCTTCCTCTCCTCCGTGCCGGCCGCGCCGCTCGCTCCCTGCGGCGGCGTTGCACGTCTCCGCCCGCGCCCGCGAGCTCGCTTGCGCTCGTTGCGCTCACCGTGGCCCTGCACCGTGGTCGCCGTGCCCTCACCGTAGCCCTGCACCGCTCGCTCACCATGGCCCTGCACCGCTGGCTCCCGACTGCGCCCTCTGCACGCCCCTCGCGCGTCCAGGTCGCGCCCGGCCACCGCGCACATGCGCACGCGCACCAACCCCCCCCCCCCGTCGCCCCATTGCTCCCACACGCACCCCATCCGGCCGGTCCGTCGCCGCACCACCGCGGGCAACCGCACCTGCCCGCGCCCTCCTCCCCGCGCATCGCGTTCGTCCTGCTGCAGTCATGCTGCTCTGCTGCCACGACTCTGCTCCGCCAGCGCCGCCCCCGCCCGTGCAGCCCGCCCACCTGCGCTGCTGCCGCCTAAGACCGGCGCCCTCCCCTGGACGCGCCGTGGGCACGACCCCGCCGGCACCCGCCGTCGCCTCCGTGCGGGTGCGCGGCGCCCGCACCCGATAACGCCCGTCGCCCGGACCCGATAGGCCCCCAGGGCCATTGACAAGTGGGGCCCAATCCCTGGAATATTTTTAAAAAATGAATATAAAAAATAAATAAAAATAATTAAATTAATTAATTAAGTTAATTAATACTATTTAATCTAATTAACAGGTTAGTTTAATTAAACAGTAATTAGACTAGTTAAACCCTAATTAGACTAAACAGTCAATGACGAACGGGACCCGCACGTCAGTTGACCAGTCAACGCCTTTGTTGACTGTTGACGTCATGCTGACATCAGCGTGCACTATTCTGGATAATGTTAGATTAAAATAATTAAATAAATGCTAAAAAATGATTTAAACCTTTTAAAATTAATATAAAATAAACCATAGCTCGGATGGAAAAACTTTGTACATGCAAGTTGCTCAGAACAACGAGACGAATCCGGATACGCAACCCGTTCATCCGCCACACATCCCTAACATAGCAAACACGCAACTTTCCCCCTCCGGTTCATCTGTCCGAAACGCGAAACACCGGGGATACTTTCCCGGATGTTTTCCCCCTTCACCAGTATCACTTACTACCGCGTTAGGTCACCTCTAGCACCGCGCATTGCCATGTTATACTTTGATTGCTCTATTATTTATTGTGTTCCCCCTCCGTTACTTCTTTCTGGTAGACCCCGAGACTGCCGGCGACCCCTAGTTCGACTACGGTGTTGACGACACGTCCTTCTTGCCAGAGCAACCAGGCAAGCCCCCCCCCCCCCTTGATCACCAGATATTGCCTATTCTTCTCTATACTGCTTGCATTAGAGTAGTGTAGCATGTTACTGCTTTCGGTTAATCCTATTCTGCTACATAGCCTGTCATTGTTGCTACAGTTGTACCCTTACCTGCTATCCTACTGCTTAGTATAAGATGCTAGTGTTCCATCAGTGGCCCTACTCTCTTGTCCGTCTGCCACGCTATACTACTGGGCCGTGATCACTATGGAGGTGATCACGAGTATATACTATATACTTTATATACATGACACATGTGGTGACTAAAGTCGGGTCAGCTCGTTGAGTACCCGCAAGTGATTCTGATGAGGGGGCTGAAAGGACAGGTGGCTCCATCCCGGTAGAGGTGGGCATGGGTTCCTGACGGCCCCGACTGTTACTTTGTGGCGGAGCGACAGGGCAGGTTGAGACCACCTAGGAGAGAGGTGGGCCTGGCCCTAGTTGGCGTTCACGGTTACTTTAAAATAACACGCTTAACGAGTTCTTGGGATTTGATCTAAGTCTCGCATTTGGTCTATACGCACTAACCAACTACGTCGGAAAGTTATGGGCACTCGACGTCGTGGTATCAGCCGAAGCCTTCGTGACGTCAGCGACTGAGCGGCGCGCGCCGCATTGGACCGTAAGCTCGCGCTTGTATTAAGGGGGCTAGGTCTGCTTCCGGCCGCGTACGCAACATGCAGGTGTGCAATGGGCGATGGGCCCAGACCCCTGCGCGCATAGGATTTAGACCGGTGTGCTGACCTCTCTGTTGTGCCTAGGTAGGGCTGAGACGTGTTGATCTTCCGCGGCCGGGCATGACCCAGAAAAGTGTGTCCAGCCAAATGGGATCGAGCGTGTTGGGTTATGTGGTGCACCCCTGCAGGGAAGTTTATCTATTCGAATAGTCGTGTCCCTCGGTAAAAGGACGACCCGGAGTTGTACCTTGACCTTATGACAACTAGAACCGGATACTTAATAAAACACACCCTTCCAAGTGCCAGATATAACCCGGTGATCGCTCTCTAACAGGGCGACGAGGAGGGGATCGCCGGGTAGGATTATGCTATGCGATGCTACTTGGTGAACTTACCATCTACTCTCTTCTACATGCTGCAAGATGGAGGTGGCCAGAAGCGTAGTCTTCGACAGGATTAGCTATCCCCCTCTTATTCTGGCATTCTGCAGTTCAGTCCACCGATATGGCCCTTTACACATATACCCATGCATATGTAGTGTAGCTCCTTGCTTGCGAGTACTTTGGATGAGTACTCACGGTTGCTTTTCTCCCTCTTTTCCCCCTTTCCCTTCTACCTGGTTGTCGCAACCAGATGCTGGAGCCCAGGAGCCAGACGCCACCGTCGACGACGACTCCTACTACACCGGAGGTGCCTACTACTACGTGCAGCCCGCTGACGACGACCAGGAGTAGTTAGGAGGATCCCAGGCAGGAGGCCTGCGCCTCTTTCGATCTGTATCCCAGTTTGTGCTAGCCTTCTTAAGGCAACTTGTTTAACTTATGTCTGTACTCAGATATTGTTGCTTCCGCTGACTCATCTATGATCGAGCACTTGTATTCGAGCCCTCGAGGCCCTGGCTTGTATTATGATGCTTGTATGACTTATTTATGTTTTAGAGTTGTGTTGTGATATCTTCCCGTGAGTCCCTGATCTTGATCGTACACGTTTGCGTGCATGATTAGTGTACGATTGAATCGGGGGCGTCACAAGTTGGTATCAGAGCCGACTGCCTGTAGGAATCCCCCTTCCACACTCCTTGGCCGAAGTCGAGTCTAGACATTGCAAAACTTTTACTAACATGGCTGTGTGTCTTACGGGCCCACGTCTCCATTGGGTGGTACTAGGATCTTTTACTCCTCGACCTTTACTCTGGGACTCTGAACTCTCTCCTATTCTGGTTAAATGAATTTTGCTAAATCTAACATTAGGATCTCGTTATCACTTTCACCCGGAGAGCCCCTTATTACTGATGATCGTCTGCTGCACGTGAAGACCCTGAAGACACTCTCCGCTGTTAACCCGAGAACTTGTGTTCATCGCTTTTGCAATTCCCTTCCATCGATAAACTCCTATGGATAACCACGTATACTCGCCATTCATACAATGTTTCCCAGTTGATCTTGTTATTACAAGATACCCCGAAATTCTCTCTGTTGTTCTGAGAATCCTTTGAGCTTACTGCCTTGCTGTTCTTTGTCACCTGAATACCCCTACAGATAATTCTCGCACTTACCGAGTATCCGCTCATCCCCAGTTGATTCAAGTATTTCACAAAAGTGTTCAAAATACCATTCGATCTTCCGAAAATCCTCAGGAGCCTTTTTGCTCTTGAAATTCTTGCTTACTTGCATTATGATTAATCTTAAGTCTAGTAATCTTGTTGACATCCATTGTCATTATCATTTTGAGTCCGTTAATTCAATTTGTTGCGAATGCTCGCAATCCTCAAACAGATCCTATAATTCATCCTTCCGACTCAGACGTCATTTTAAACATGAGCTGGTTCTCGCCAATCAAATTGTCGTCGATTGTGCCCATAAGTCTATTGAACTTATCCATCCTTGATCAGAGTGTCTGCTTCTGATCCTTCGCTTTGTAAATCATAATTCCTTTACAATTGAGCTCTAAGTTATTCAGTTGTTTCTACAATCCAATGTCTTTGCATTGATTCTTCCTCTGGTTGCGTGCCGATACTCACATCAGATCCTTTTGTGGACCACCAGATCCTTTGTTGGATTTTATCCGACAATGTCCTTCATATTCAATAACCTTGTGAGCCTTTCCTAGGATACATAATGTCTTTGCAAAATTGTATCCTCTACTTTCTCGACCATGCTCTGCTTTTGAGCTAGTGATAATTACTCTCGAAGTTTGTGGTATATGTTCCTAAGAGGCCCCGATGGGTTGGACATATGCCTTCTCTAATCTGTGTGAACCCGGAAACTACTACGGGTCATACTCTACTGGTGTTATGTCAGATAAAATTTCAACACACAACTTTGTTGAAGGCGAGAAGTGAATGAAAGGTTATGCATTAAAGAAGTGGGAGTCGACCTTGAACTTTGTGTTCATGCCCATGGACACGATGTAAATCTTATCATGGAAGCTTCTCGTAAAATAGTTACCCCCTTGTTATAAGTTCTTGTATCCGTGGTTTGATCATTTACAAATGTGGTTCTAACCATATTGTTCCCCTTGATTCAATTTCTCAGACAAGTTAAACCACTTGTCCTCTGCAGATCATTGCACCTGTCCAACCTTTACTTTGATCTATCGTCGAGTATTACCCCCTGGTATCTCGAGATAAACACAAAACATCATAACTTCTTATGAGTTCTTCATCAAGTACTACATTCTCACTGATTCCAATTTTTCACGGGCTCTCAGTTATTAAACACTCAAAGACACCGATAACTGAACCGAGTCCGCACTACGGTTCAACAACTTTAGTAATCTTCTTTACTTACGAATTTGTACCCAAACACATCATTCCTAGCCTGATTGGCTATATCATTATCGTGCTAAATTTTAAACTGTGCCACCCGGTCCTTCTTCCCGGAGCACAACTTTCGACGGTGAGCAAAGCTTACGTCGATCTTCCCCATAATACCATTTCACCTTGAGCAGCAAGCTTGATTTCGAATTTGTGTCATACCCGTGGTTCCAATATCCTTTCGCTTCATCATTCCTTTGACTTGATGTCATCTCCGATCGATTACATCTTCATGAAATCTCTCGACAAATGTGCGTGATCATCATCGGCACTCTGAGCTCTTCCAGGATAGCAATTGAATTCATGATGAAAAATACCATCCTTGCCCCCGATGATTTGTGTTATCATTGACCACTTTATTGCCTTCCGTTCAACACAAACTTGTTCGTGTTTTGTGTTATACCTTGAGATCCTTGCTATCCAGCCTTAGTTCTTCTTTACCTTGGAGGATTACCATCTTTTATGTCAGGAATGTCTTGAGATTTCTCCACCTCTTAAGAATTCTTGGTATAGTGATGCTTCTCCCCATCATCATTCTTTCTTGGTCCCCGTGTTGGTTCTAACCGGGGTACCAACAAGTGCACGGTGCTGTTTGGATTCTGCTCTTCTAGCAACCCTATTGCTTTGAAATTAATGATCGATAGTTCATTCTTAGCCTATCGGTTATTGAATCATCAGTCTAAACATTGATCGTGCAACCCAGCCCATATTTCGGGCGCAAATTTCAACCAATGTTTGATTGTGTATGTTTTCCTCGAGCATACATCCTTATATCATTTGATCTGACGAATGTTATCTCCTTGTTCACATAATTGTGGAAATCCATCTTTTGGGAATCTCGATGAATTGTCCTTAGCCCATCAGCCACCTCATCATCCTCTCCTTGGTTTAATGATGAACCCTTGTTTCAGAGCCTTGCTTCTGGACGCCATTTCCCGAGAATCTTGCAACGTCAATTCGTCCATTGGTGTTGCACCTTTTCTTTTCAAGCATCCTGAGTCTGAGGTATCCTGACACCAATCAGATCTGAATCTTGGTCAGATATGATGGTTGGATCATATTCCCAAGAGTTATAACATTTTGTCGTTATATGGCCCATTAAGGTGATGTCATGCCTAGCACACCTGGCCGGAGGACCTATTATTATAGTTTCCTCTTTAGCAAGGTTAACCATTCTTCCATGAGGAAATTGTAAGACTTATTCTATAAGTTGTTCCTAATAAGTCCTTTGTGTATCTAGAGTCTGACCTTTGCCTGAAGATCATGTCAATGCTATCTCGAAGCATGTATGTGGTACTCCGATTTTCAATAAGAACATCTGAAGCACCATGCTGAATTTTCTTTATCAAATTATCCAAACACCGTTGTATGGGTAATGTCATGAAATTTCTCCCCCTTTCCTAAATGGTTTTCCACATTATATCATGTCGTGGATATCATGCTCTGTTTGTCCTTGGGAAGGATATACCCCTGAATAATGTGTTTAAACACATTTTCCTTTCCATTGTTCTATTTAATCTGATGATCACCTTTTCCTTTGCATTGTTTTGTTTAACCTTTCTGGTGATCTATATGATCTAAGCAGTAATATTCATCTGCTTATGTAAACACCTAGGTGTACAATCGTGTCGGTAAGACCTTGTTACCATTGTTGATGACATTCCAGTAGCCACCGATGGACGAGAACTTTGCCTATTGGTCCGCCTCGTTCAACGAGCAGGAAAATGGTTCTCTTCGTCCCTCGCCCTTGGTATCGACATTGTTGCCAACATAATTGATAGGCTACCCTCTGACATGTCTTGCTATCATGACCGTGCAAGATATCAACGCCTTTCCTACTTTTAACCACATGGTGGGCCCATAACCCACAGTTCCACAGGATCGAAACCTGACTCCCCTGTACACCCCGGTTTCCAAAGTTATTCCTCGCGCTTGACTTCTTATGTAACTCACAAGCCACCTTCCTAGTGATCTATTCTGGTATCAGGCACAATACTTATTCTCGTTGCCCTGAAACCCGTTCACCTTCTGATTAGGCATCGAACGATTGCCTGGCCGCTTGAAACTCCTTATTGTACCTTCTTACTTTGCTCTCGATGTTTTCCTAAGTTTCGACTCAAGGGATACCTTGGGCCAAAACCCCAGAGCTAATTGCCGAATATCAGCCCTTGCAAATACCTGTCCTTGTAGTTTTCCCTCCTATCCTTTCGTAAGTACGATGGAGTCCCCGAAGAAAGGATGCCAACTTCATCATGATGACCTGAAGCAGGAAAATGAAGACATCAATGTAATGGATCAACCGCTTTGAGAAGAGCAACCAAGATCGAGAACGCTCGTTAGAATTTTGTGACCAAATCCCTTTCCTGTCACTTCCCCTCCTAAATCTCAGGACGAGATTTCTTGTAGTGGAGGAGAATTGTGATGCCCGGATAATTAAGCTACAGTAACCCTCTCCTAATAATGCCATGTCACCGCTGTCACTGTAGTTAATCTTGCGATGGTTAAAAAACGATTCAAATTCAAATTTAAAATAAAGACAAACAACAAAAGTTTTCAAACTTCAAAACTAAAATGTTCGAGTTGTGCCAAATAATGCAAAGGTAATTGTGGTGAAGAAACCCCACTTTTATAAAAGCTTTAAATACTCTAAAATGAATAAAACAGTAGCAAAACAATTAATGAAATGCCTTTTATAATTAATAAAATGTTAAACTATTCTATTTAGGGACTAAACATTTTATGGTAGTGGGTTTAGTGGTAGTACTAATTTAGGGGTCATTTTTGTACTAAACAAAAATAAAATAAAAGGAGGAACAAAGTAAAACAGAAAAGAAATAAAATACATATAAGAAAATAAAACTAAAATACAAAAAAGGGCCTCGTGGCCAACTGGACCTCGGCCCAGCCAGTGGCCCAGCTGGCCCCAGCCGCCCGAATGGGCCGGCCCACCCCGCGCCCTAGCCTACTAACCCTCCCGGTTCGACCGACCGAAACACTAACCCCTCACCGCCCCCACTCGCCCCCTCCCACGATCCCCCTCGCTCCTCCCACTCCCCCCGATCTGGATCGGGGATCCACCCCGACGACGGTGCCCCGTGCTCCCCCACGACGACGGCGCCCATTCCCGGCGCTGCCCCGCCGCCCCTGCGGCTCACGGCCTCGACACGCCGGGCCTCATCGCCGTCGTCTCCCCGCCTCGCCCCCGACACCCGCGGCGCCCCGAGGCCGACGTCGCCGCGCGGAGCCCCCCTCCCCCCCCCCCCCCCCGTCGCTGGACTGCCTCCCCGCCGTCCTCTACGTCGTCGCCTCCTCCCCTGCGCCGGCCGTCCCCGTCCTCCTCCACAACTGCTCCCTCGAGCCTCGCCGCCACCCCTCCTCTTCAACGCCGGTGAGGGCCTTGCCCTCCCCCTTCCCTTCCTCTGCTCCGTGCTGGCCGCGCCGCTCGCTCCCTGCGCCGGCGTTGCACGTCTCCGTCCGCGCCCGCGAGCTCGCTTGCGCTCACCGTGGCCCTGCATCGTGGTCGCCGTGCCCGACTGCGCCCTCCGCGCGCCCCTCGCGCGTCCGGGCCGCGCCCGGCCACCGCGCGCATGCGCACGCGCACCAACCCCCCCCAGTCGCCCCATTGCTCCCACACGCACTGTAACGCCCACTATGCGGCTATATCTCCCACGTGTCGAGGCACGACTTAGAGGCATAACCGCATTGTGGTTTTGTCGCAAGAAGGGTCATCTTCACACAATCCCATGTAATGAACAAGAATGGGATAACGAGAGTTGGCTTACAATCGCCACTTCACACAATACATAAATATAATTCATACATCATCCAAAATCCACACATAGACCGGCTACGGTCAAATCCAAATGAAAATAAGATAACCCCAAATGCTAGATCCCCGATCGTCCCAACTAGGCTCCACTACTGATCATCAGGAAAAGATACATAGTAATGACCACGTTCCTCATCGAACTCCCACTTGAGGTCGATTGCGTCATCTGCACTGGCATCATCGGCACCTGCAACTGTTTTGGTAGAATCTGTGAGTCACGAGGACTCAGCAATCTCACACCCGCGAGATCAAAACTATTTACGCTTATAGGAAAGGATGGTGTAAAGAGGTGGAGCTGCAGCAGGCACTAAGCATATATAGTGGCTAACATACGCAAAAGAGAGCGAGAAGAGAAGCAACGAAACGGTCGTCATCTAGTAATGACCAAGAAGTGATCTTGAACTACTACTTACGTCATACATAACACAAACCGTGTTCACTTCCCGGACTCCGCCGAGAAGAAACCATCACGGCTACACACGCGGTTGATGTATTTTAATTAAGTCAAGTGACAAGTTCTCTACAACCGGACATTAACAAATTCCCATCTGCCTCATAACCGCGGGCACGGCTTTCGAAAGATAATACCCTGCAGGGGTGTCCCAACTTAGCCCATCATAAGCTCTCACGGTCAACGAAGGATAAACCTTCTCCTAAAAAGACCCGATCAGTCTCGGAATCCCGGTTTACAAGACATTTCGACAATGGTAAAACAAGACCAGCAAAGCCGCCCGATGTGCCGACAAATCCCGGTAGGAGCTGCACATATCTTGTTCTCAGGGCACAACGGATGAGCCAGACGTCGGGTTGGCATAGACCCTGGTTGCCCAGGGGGCGCCGGACATCGCTCGGTTTGGGCCAGCACTCGAAGGAGCACTGGTCCGGGGGTTTAAATAAAGATGACCCTCGGGCTCGCGAAAACCCGGGGGAAAAAGGCTTAGGTGGCAAATGGTAAAACCAAGGTTGGGCCTTGCTGGAGGAGTTTTATTCAAGGCGAACTGTCAAGGGGATCCCATAAATCACCCAACTGCGTAAGGAACGCAAACTCAAGGAACATAATCCCGGTATGACGGAAACTAGGGCGGCAAGAGTGGAACAAAACACCAGGCATAAGGCCGAGCCTTCCATCCTTTACCAAATATATAGATGCATTAATTAAATAAGAGATATTGTGATATTCCAAAATATCCATGTTCCAACATGGAACCAACTTCAACTTCACCTGCAACTAGCAACGCTATAAGAAAGACTGAGCAAAATTGGTAACTTAGCCAAACAACGGTTTGCTAGGAAAGGATGGTTAGAGGTTGACATGGCAATATGGGAGGCAGGATATAGCAAGTGGTAGGTAGCGCAGCATAGCAATAGAACGAACAACTAGCAAAGCAAAGATAGAAGTGATTTCGAGGGTATGGTCATCTTGCCTGCAAGGTTCTCAGAGTTGTCGAAAGCTTGATCCTCGTAAGCATACTCAGCAGGTTCCTCATTCACGAACTCGTCTCCTGGCTCTACCCAAAACAAGAACACAAGCAACGGAACCACAATCAAACACGGGAAATGCACAAACAACATGATGCAATACATAAATGATATGCGAGATGTGATATACGATGCATATGCGTGCTCCGGAAGGAAAATGATGAATAAGGCAGTAACTTGGCAAACCAAGCATGCCACTGGAAGGATGAGATGATTTCGGTCGAAATCGATATAAAGATCACCGGAAACGGATGCACGGTTTGCAAATGGCAAGCAAAACAAGAATGACATGAATCTGTGATTAACAACATGATAGCACTTAGAATGCAACAAGTAACAATGCTAGAGCACCCCAACATAGCAACAAAGACTATGGCTGCAATCTACAGGAGATTCTTGACAAAATATGAACACTGAGCTACGGCTAGATCACACCACAGCAGGTTCAAACAAGAATGGCAAAAGTGCAAAAGATATCAGGTTCACAGACTTAGTGAAATTACTGGACATGACTGAAACAGCATCATGTAGCAATGTTCAGAGCATGAAATCAACATGCTACAGGAACTTAACATGGCAAAACAAGGCACGGAAGTATTCTACTAAAAGCATATGACAAAAGTCGCTTACTGACCATAAGCCAAAAAGGACCAGAAGATATGATGGCAAACATGTAAACATAGCAAGTTTCGTTAACAGGTTTCAGACTTAGCAGAAAACAGAGCATGGCAGAAACAATGATATGAAGGCAACTTTGTGAGCTTGATACACTCATAACAAAGCAATCCATGACCAAAAAAGCATACCTACAGCAAGATGCCATGTTTATAAAGCTATCCATGGCAAGAGAAAGTACATAGCATGTATGGATCAACTACAACAAGCTTGGCAAAATTGAATAACACGTAAACAATCTGCCAGAAATATTTTATAGCAAAAGTAGAGGAAGATTGAGTCATGCTATTTCACTCCATAATTGTAAACAGGGGCATGAATGGATCAATTACAATAGTATCTACAAAACATCCTTACTGAACATCTCCAAAAGGAGCATAGATCTCTCTGTAGCCACATGGATACATAGCAACAAAATAACAGCAGTCACAGACTTCGTGAAATTACTGTCCCTGAAATCAGAAACATTACGGAGCCTAGTTTGCATGCTTGTGCTAGTCACCACAGATATCACAAAAATACATGGCATACACATCTGTAAAGATGGCATGGCATACATCAAAACACATGTAGAGCTCATGCCCATAAGATGCACACATCAACAGCAACAAAAATAACAAATCCTCCAGTTCTGATAAGTAACAGCAGATAACAGCAACTAGCACTCTTGCACCAGAGATTTGGGCATCAAGATGAACTCAAATGAACATGTTGCAATGAAACAATATGAAGAGCATCTCAAGACGAACATTTGGATATATTACACGCACGAAACGGAGCTATATGCAGAGAGTTATGATGCGATGAACATGAGCATGTTAGGTAAAATGATACGGGACGGAGAAAAAAACAGAGGGGGAGAGGTCAAACCCTAGGGTTCGTTGGATCCAGATCGGATCGAGGTCGGCGCGGGCTCGGCTCGCCGGAGCTGCTGTTGGCCGAAGCAGGAGTGGAGAGGAAGGAGGAGGCCGCCGGGGTTGGAGGGGGCGACGGCGTCCACGGGCGGCGGAGGAGGGAGGCGCCGGCGTCTCGGGGCGCGGCGCTGGCGGCGGCAGGGTCCGGCGACCCGCGAGGCGGCGGCGTGGCGCCGCCGAGGCGGCGGCATGGAGCCGCCGAGGCGACGGCGGCGCGGCGACGGAGGAAGGAGGCGCGCCGGGAGGCGCGGCGGCGGCGCGGCGACGGAGGAAGGAGGCGCGCCGGGAGGCGCGGCGGCGGCGCGGCGGGAGCGGGCGACGCGCGGTGGGAGGCGGCGCCGTGGGCCGCGGGGGCCGGACGCGGGCTCCCTGGGCCGCGGCGTACGGGCGGCGGCGGGCTGCCATGTGTCGCGCAGCGACTGGCTGCGGCTGGTTCGTCCGGCGCCGGGCGGACACGTCCGGCGGCGCGGAGGGAGCGGGGCTAGGGTTAGGGTGGTTTTTGCTCGAGATTTCGGAGGGAGAGGTGTATATATAGGTAGAGGGAGCTAGGAGACTCCAAATGGAGTGCGGTTTTCGCCCACATGATCGTGATCGAACGACCTAGAGCATGGAAGAGACTTAGAGGGGTTTTGGGCTGTTTAGAGGGGGGTTTTGCTGCAACACACAAAAGGCATCTGCTGTTACCCGGTTAACCGTTGGAGCACCAAACGACCTCCAAATGGAACGAAACTTGACCGATGGTCTACCGGTGGTATACCAAGGCCACTTGACAAGACTCGGTCCATTCCGAGAACGTTCAACACCCACTCACGAAAAGAAAACAAGAGGGGTGCGCCGGAGGAGGTGGGAGTGCCGGATTGCAAGACGGACAACGGGGAAAATGCTCGGATGCATGAGACGAACACGTATGCAAATGAGATGCACATGATGACATGATATGAGATGCATGACATGAACAAAAAGAAAAACGAAAGACAAAACCCGACCACGAAGGAAATATCATAACACATAGCCGAAAATGGCAAGAGTTGGAGTTACAAATATGGAAAGTTACATCCGGGGTGTTACACGCACCCCGTCCGGCCGGTCCGTCACCGCACCATCGCGGGCGACCGCACCTACCCGCGCCCTCCTCCCCGTGCATCGCGTCCGTCCCGCTGCAGTCGTGCTGCTCTGCTGCCACGACTCTGCTCCGCCAGCGCCGCCGCCGCCCGTGTAGCCCGCCCACCTGCGTTGCTGCCGCCTAAGACCGGCGCCCTCCCCTGGACGCGCCGTGGGCACGACCCCGCCGGCGCCCTCCATCGCCTTCGTGCGGGTGCGCGGCGCCCGCACCCGATAACGCCCGTCGCCCGGACCTGATAGGCCCCCAGGGCCAATGACAAGTGGGGCCCAGCCCCTGGAACGTTTAAAAAAATGAATATAATAAATAAATAAATAATAATTAAATTAATTAATTAATTAAGTTAATTAATACTATTTAATTAATCTAATTAACTAGTTAGTTTAATTAAACAGTAATTAGACTAGGTAAACCCTAATTAGACTAAATAGTCAATGACGAACGGGACCCGCACATCAGTTGACCAGTCAACGCCTCTGTTGACTGTTGACGTCATGCTGACATCAGCGTGCACTGTTCTGGATAATGTTGGATTAAAATAATTAAATAAATGCTAAAAAAGATTTAAACGTTTTAAAATTAACATAAAATAAACCGTAGCTTGGATGGAAAAACTTTGTACATGAAAGTTGCTCAGAACGACGAGACGAATCCGGATACGCAGCCCGTTCATCCGCCACACATCCCTAGCATAGCAAACACGAAACTTTCCCCCTCCGGTTCATCTGTCCAAAAACGCGAAACACCGGGGATACTTTCCCAGATCTTTTCCCCCTTCACCAGTATCACTTACTACCGCGTTAGGTCACCTCTAGCACCGTGCATTGCCATGTTATACTTTGATTGCTCTGTTATTTATTGTGTTCCCCCTTCGTTACTTCTTTCTGGTAGACCCCGAGACTGCCGGCGACCCCTAGTTCGACTACGGTGTTGACGACACGTCCTTCTTGCCAGAGCAACCAGGCAAGCCCCCCCCTGATCACCACATATCGCCTATTCTTCTCTATACTGCTTGCATTAGAGTAGTGTAGCATGTTACTGCTTTCGGTTAATCCTATTCTGCTGCATAGCCTGTCATTGTTGCTACAGTTGTTACCCTTACCTGCTATCCTACTGCTTAGTATAAGATGCTAGTGTTCCATCAGTGGCCCTACTCTCTTGTCCGTCTGCCATGCTATACTACTGGGCCGTGATCACTAGGGAGGTGATCACGAGTATATACTATATACTTTATATACATGACACATGTGGTGACTAAAGTCGGGTCAGCTCGTTGAGTACCCGCAAGTGATTCTGATGAGGGGGCTGAAAGGACAGGTGGCTCCATCTAGGTAGAGGTGGGCCTGGGTTCCTGACGGCCCCCGACTGTTACTTTGAGGCGGAGCGACAGGGCAGGTTGAGACCACCTAGGAGAGAGGTGGGCCTGGCCCTGGTCGGCGTTCGCGGTTACTTTAAAATAACACGCTTAACGAGTTCTTGGTATTTGATTTGAGTCTGGCCATTTGGTGTATACGCACTAACCAACTACGTGGGAAAGTTATGGGCACTTGACGTCGTGGTATCAGCCGAAGCCTTCGTGACGTCAGCGACTGAGCGTCGCGCGCCGCATTGGACCGTAAGCTCGCGCTTGTATTAAGGGGGCTAGGTCTGCTTCCGGCCGCATACGCAACGTGCAGGTGTGCAATGGGCGATGGGCCCAGACCCCTGCGCGCATAGGATTTAGACCGGCGTGCTGACCTCTCTGTTGTGCCTAGGTAGGGCTGCGACGTGTTGATCTTCCGCGGCCGGGCATCACCCAAAAAAGTGTGTCCGGCCAAATGGGATCGAGTGTGTTGGGTTATGTGGTGCACCCCTGCAGGGAAGTTTATCTATTCGAATAGCCGTGTCCCTCGGTAAAAGGACGACCCGGAGTTGTACTTTGACCGTATGACAACTAGAACCGGATACTTAATAAAATACACCCTTCCAAGTGCCAGATATAACCCGGTGATCGCTCTCTAATAGGGCGACGAGGAGGGGATCGCCGGGTAGGATTATGCTATGCGATGCTACTTGGTGAACTTACCATCTACTCTCTTCTACATGCTGCAAGATGGAGGTGGCGTGAAGTGTAGTCTTCGACAAGATTAGCTATCCCCCTCTTATTCTGGCATTCGGCAGTTCAGTCCACCGATATGGCCCTTTACACTTATACCCATGCATATGTAGTGTAGCTCCTTTCTTGTGAGTACTTTGGATGAGTACTCACGGTTGCTTTTCTCCCTCTTTTCCCCCTTTCCCTTCTACCTGGTTGTCGCAACCACATGCCGGAGCCCAGGAGCCAGACGCCACCGTCGACGACGACTCCTACTACACCGTTGGTGCCTACTACTATGTGCAGCCCGCTGACGATGACCAGGAATAGTTAGGAGGATCCCAGGCAAGAGGTCTGCACCTCTTTCGATCTGTATCCCAGTTTGTGCTAGCCTTCTTAAGGCAAACTTGTTTAACTTATGTCTGTACTCAGATATTGTTGCTTCCGCTAACTTGTCTATGATCGAGCACTTGTATTCGAGCCCTCGAGGCCCCTGGCTTGTATTATGATGCTTGTATGACTTATTTATGTTTTAGAGTTGTGTTGTGATATCTTCCCGTGAGTCCGTGATCTTGATCGTACACGTTTGCGTGCATGATTAGTGTACGATTGAATCAGGATTGTCACATGGCCTCCTACTGGATTGATACCTTGGTTCTCAAAAACTGAGGGAAATACTTACGCTACTTTGCTGCATCACCCTTTCCTCTTCAAGGGAAAACCAACGCAGTGCTCAAGAGGTAGCAGGGTGCCTTGGGCATCCCCAAGCTTAGGCTCTTGCCACTCCTTATTCCATAGTCCATCAAATCCTTACCCAAAACTTGAAAACTTCACAACACAAAACTCAACAGAAAATCTCATAAGCTCTGTTAGTATAAGAAAATAAATCACCACTTTTGGTACTGTTGTGAACTCATTCTTTAATTATATTGGTGTAATATCTACTGTATTCCAACTTTTCCATGGTTCATACCCCCCGATACTAGCCATAGATTCATCAAAATAAGCAAACAACGCATAGAAAACAGAATTTGTCAAAAAGAGAACAGTCTGTAGCAATCTGTAACTCTTGAATACTTTTGTAACTCCAAAAATTCTGAAAAATTAGGACAGCCTAAGAAATTTGTGTACCAATACAGTGCAAAAAGAATCAGATCAAAATCACGCTTCTGTGAATTATGAAAATTACTTTCCTGGTCGCAAAAGTTTCTGTTTCTCAGCAAGATCAACACAACTATCACCATAAGCTATCCCAAAGGTCTTACTTGGCACAAACACTAATTAAAACACAAAACCAAATCTAACCAGAGGCTAGATGAAATATTTATTGCAAAACAAAAGCTAAAAAGAAAAAAGAAAAAGAAAATTCGGTTGCCTCCCAACAAGCGCTATCGTTTAACGCCCCTAGCTAGGCAGAAAACATGAATAGATCTAGGTATTCTCATCTTTGGTATGCAATTCTTTTCTCATCAAGTCTTCCAAAACTCATCTTAGCAATTCTATCCTTTCCTTTATTTCCCTTCTAGAAGATGAACTTAAATCATGAAAGGGACTTTGATTGGTAAGCTTAACATTCATAAACCCATAGTCGGGATCATCACCGTATATATCATCATATAAAATACGTAGCTCATTTCTAACGGGTTCCATCATCATTTTATTCAACCAGTCTTTATTAAATCCTACATAAATTCCCCTAGCTATCCAGTCAAACTCCTCAAAAACCTCAAGATACAAAGATTGAGATATCTCTGAATGGGGAACTCTCCTCCCAAGATTTTCACTATAAGATTGGTAGTCCCTAGATTCCAAACTACACATATTTCTTTATCATGGAGGATATTTATAATTGGAGGGTGTTCAACATCCTTTTTATAGAAAGCGAAAATATCCCTAGCTTCTTGTATTATAAAATCAAATTCACGCATAAGGATAATAGTGGCAATCTTTTTAGCTATTGGATGATTGATATTAGGAAGTTCATAAAACACTTTTTGCAAAGCAGGATGAAGATGCACAAATTTTCTTTGTAATTTATCAACAAGCATAACAATAGCATCAGCATAACAATTTGTCTCAAGAAGAATAGATCTTTTATTAATAGGCATGGATCCCGTACAATCAAAGAATTCTTGGATGACACTCTTTCCAATAATATTACCGTCTCCTACACGAAAGATTTTTGTTTTGTAATTAGGAGGCTTTTCAGTTTCATGATCCAAAGAACAAGATTCGAGTTTTTCCTCAAGATTTTCAACGATAACCTCCCCAGTTTCAGACATGGTGGTGGCAAATAGATCTAGCAACCAAACAACCCAAAAGGCAAACAAAGAAGACGAACGGAAGAGGGGCGAAGAAAAGGCAAATCTTTTCAAAAAAACATTTTAGAAGTGTGTCAGGGAAAACAAGCCAAGACCGAGCGAAGATGTACAAGGAACCAAGAGCATCGAAGGATCAACATGCAGATCAGAGAGATCGAGGTCAAGCCAGAGAAGCAAGACAACATCAGAGGAAAGGCCTCCTTTGCCGGGTAGGCGAGCCCGGAAAGGGGCGAGGCCACACTTAGAAGCAGACGACCAAGGCATCCCGACAGGGCCTGCTGGGGCTCACGGAGGCAAAACCATCTCACCAACCAATCTGCCACGACCCACGTTGTCAATCAGTGCGGTGTCAAGCCGCAAAGTGACTAAGTGGTAGCCATTCGCCACATGGCGGCCTCTTTCTACAGGAAAAACCCACAGATGACACCTGTCCTACGACGTGTTAGGCGAGTAGGCGTGAGCTGGCAAGATAGCCCGGCAAACCTTGCCGGGCAACCAACGATGTGACATTAAGCAATGCATTTAATGCGCCCTGTCAGCTCGCAGAGTTAGGTATGATAGCACTGTTTGCTATCTTATCAGTGCATAATGACTACTTTGCCATTGTGGTGACCCCTTAATCTATAAAAGGAGGCCCATGGCAACCGTAAAGAGGTTAGAAGGTTGGATAACTAACACCCCCATACGCGCGTAGTCGCTGCTGTCTTGAGGCAACCCCTGCCGGGCAAGTGTACTATGCTTCGCCACCACCTTTCCACCATCAATCCACCAAAGCAGGAGTAGGGTTTTACGCCTCACGGCGGCCCGAACATGGGTAAAATTGCCTGCATGAACTCTGTCATGCTGCCCCACGCTCGTCTACTCTTTGTGCAACGCGACGTCCCCCTCCGAACCAGCAAGGGGCCTCCTGGTCCCATAGGTGGCCGTGGTTTCCCGTGACATCTTTGGCGCGCCAGGTAGGGGGCTCGCTTGCGCGAACCTGAAGGCGGGTGCAGCGTGCTTTGCCCATGGTCGCCGCTTGAAGCCTCTGGTGGTCGCGGCGCCCACGAAGACACAGAATCAAAGCGGGGCCATCCCCGCACTATATTACTGGTCTCCACGCCTCGCCGTAGCCACGGTTACGGCGAAGATCGCCGCTGGTGGCAATAGACCCGTCCCGGTGGCCCGTATGGCGTACCCACCATTCGGGCGCCGTTCGGAGAAAGGGCACGAGACGTGCGGGCGCGAGCTCCCTCCTTCCCGTCCCTTCCCTTCATAAGCAGTCAAATTGCTTTAGCCCCGGCGTCGTCGATGTCGATGATTACCGCGCGACGCTCGGTCCAGTATTTCCCCTATTTTGGGTAATCCTGAGCAAAGCGCTGGTATGAGTCCGTTGATAGACACACCGGCAAGCATACTTCGGCAAGGCTGCCTGCATCGGTATGGCCCATGCAACGGTAGCCACCGGACTGACTCGAAAGGAAAGGAGAAAAAGGGAGGAGGACTAGGGAAGCCCGACACTATGCCCCGATGCCCGCCAGCCACAAGAAATGCATATCGGTCCCTGCCAGGAACGAAGAAACCACCGGGTTGCCTTTTGCTCCTCCGGGTGCCGCGGGCGCACCGGACGCGCGCGGCCCAGCAGAAGAGAAAGAAGCTCAAAATGAAAGCTAAGTTTACGCTATCACTTCTTATTGATACATTTTAGATTTTTGCAGTCGTTTACCCCTTAACTCTAGTGAGCGTTCGTATCGTGAAAACCCTCGTGTGATGGAACGTTGGCTAGTTTCTTTGGTCGCACCATCATCTTGTACAGAGCCCTGCTCGCAGGACGAGAGGCTGCATCAAGAACTACCTGGGAAAAACCTGCCGGGACGCATCCACGCCAAGATGACTGATAAGGGCCGGACCCTTACGAGAATCGCGACAATATGATACCGGCAGGCATCCAGAGCATACATAGGGATCGATCATACGAATGCAAACATACATGGTTCAAAGGGATGAACACCCATTTAAAATCCAGCCAGGAATATCAGTTTCGCGCAAACACTAGAGGTAGAATGACTAAACGCAAAATGTATGTCATGTTTCATTATAGGGCAACGCAGATGCAACAGCGGCCCGATACTTGGCCTGATGGCCAGATGAAGCAGTTCAAACATGGAGAACCCTGTCAGCCCATGGCGCAGCTTTCTCTTTGGTGGCCGCGACGTCGGCACCCGCTGGCGGCTTCTTGAACCCGTCGTCAAGATCAAGGTCTGGGTGGCGGTAGGCGATGTTGCTCAAGACCATGAACAGGGCGTTGCGGGCAAGCTTCCGGGACTCGGTTGCAAAACATTCAGCCCTCCCCTCTTCATGCACCTTCAGCTTCTCGATGAGCTCATTGAAGAAGAGTCCCAGCTTGACGCTTGGGACCTCCTGCTTGCTGGCTGAGAATAATGGGCCGTCCATGCCCATCGCCGCAGCTTGGGCGCCGAGGCACTCGGTGATGTCGATCAGGCTCTTGATCCAGAGGTTACCCAGATCGACCTGATTCTTCAGCATGTCCTCTGCATCCTGTCGGAGATGCTTGGCGGTGTCTAAATCCTTGGACAGCAACTGCTGGCGGGGCTCAAGGGACTCCGCCGAACGCTCCAATGTGCCGATCCTCGCCTTCATGTCTGAGATGTTGCCGTTGGCAGCATCAAGGCTCTGGGTCTTGGAGGAGAGCTGCGACTGCACATCAGCCAAGTGGATCTCTGTCTGCCATGCCCCTTCTTTGAGTGCCTCTACCTCCTTGGCGCCTCTGGCTAGATCCTTATTCAGCTTAGCCACCTGCCGGTCGAGATCAGCCTTGGCGGCGGACGCGGCAGCCAGGTCTTCAGTGAGCTTCTTCAATTGAGCGGCAGAGTCAGCGGCGAGGGCGTCCAGAGCAGCTCTGTGCTTGTCCTCCAACTTTGATACGTCTCCAACGTATCTATAATTTATGAAGTTTTCATGCTAATATATTATCATTCTTCGATGTTTTACAATCATTTTATAGCAACTTTATATCATTTTTTGGGACTAACCTATTAACCCAGTGCCCAGTTGTCGGGGATATACCCCGCGGTATGACCCGGCCGGAAGTATGACCCGGCCGGACTTGGCGCTTCACCGTGACCCGCCGGAGGACTGGCGACTCACGGGTCTGGCGGCTCACTATCAGACAACTCACGAGCCTGACGACTCACGGATGACCCCGACGGTGGGTCAGATAGAAGACTAGGCCCAAGGCCCAGAAGGCCGGCTCATGTGATGGTGGGTCGGCTTAAAAGGAAAGGGATGACGAATATTTCCTTTACGCGGAAGCAAGACCCGGACTTGTATTCAACTTGTAAGAAAAGATAGACTAGCCCTAGTCCTACTAGGACTCCATATGTAACCCGCCCCTCCAACTTATATAAGGAGGGGGCATGTAACATCCCAAATTTCCAATTTGGAATGTTATACATAGATCATCATTGCATATCATGTTTTGTTGCATTTTGACAAATCCTCGATAAATCCTAAGCAACTCAAGGACCCTCGGAGAGAGTTGGGGATTTTCTCGAATTCTTAAATTTGATTTTTCAAACGAGGATTTTGGTTTTAATTATTTTTCTCTCCGGAAAAATATTTCCTGTTAAAATAAACGAGAGGAGAAAATATGACTTCTCCAAAACATTTGAAATACTGGAGGAAAAATGTTAAAATCATTTATTGGCATTTATTTGGATTTTATTTGCAATTTTATTGCATTAAAAAATGCATGTTTTCAAAATATTTATATTGATTTATAAAAATGTTCACCCTATTCTAGATTTTCTAACTAGACGGGGAAAATTTATTTCATATTTTTCTGATTTTTATTTATTTTTCTACGAATTATTTTCCGCGGAACTTATTTTAAAAAAACGCGCGTGCCCGACTGGGCCGAGGCCCAGCCGAAGCCAAGCCGGCCCGCTCGCGCCTTCTCCTCCCCGCGTACGAGCGCCGCCGCTGCGCCGTGTCCATGGCGGACACGGGAGCCACCCCGCCCGGCTTGCCCCTAACCCAAGCCGCCGGTCTCCCCCCCTCCTATTTATACCCCCCCTCGCCTCCTCCTCTCATCCCGCCGCCGGCCGCCCCCGCACTCGCCGCCGCCGGAGCCGGAGCTCGAGCCCGCATCGCCGCTCGCCGAACCTCGCCGCCCCGCCGCCCCTCGCGCCCCCCCCGAGCCCCAAGCCCCGCCGCCCTCGCCGCCCCTCACCGGAGCACGAGAGCCCCGCCGGAGCTCTATCCCCGACGAGGTAGACCTCGCCTCGTTTGCCGTTTTTTTTTAAAAAAACCTTCGTTTAAAAAAAACCCTAGATCGGTTTTTTTCGGTTTTATTATTTTGCGAGCGTTCCCCGAACCGTTCGTTTTAACGAACGCGTTCGTCGGTTTTTCTCTGTTAACGAACGTCCGTTCTTTAACCGTTCTTCCGTTTTTCTTTTTCGTCGGATTTTCTCGTTATTTTCTCAGATTCGATTTCTGATCGAATTTTTGAATCTGTTTAACTTCTCGCTCATTTATCGGAATCAGGTGATTCAAGCGCCTAGAGTTTCGTCTCGAAATTCTCTTTCCGATTAATCTACTCAAACAAGTTTTTGCTACAGTAAAATTTGACCTAGATCCAGATTAGCAAACGAAGTTTCTTTCTTTCGCCGTTTGACTTTCGTTGCTTCTTTCGAGTTGATTCTTTTTGCAAACCGGAGTTCTTAAGTTGAACTTTCTGGTTGGATCTTTCATTCGAGTTTTACCTGTGCATTAGATGAGTACTGATTGTATGCTTGTTTGTTTGCGATAGAGTACCCGGAGTGTGCCGCTTGTTACTTCGAATCGCTAGGTTTTGCGGATCATCAGCAAGGCAAGTAACACTTTGATCATACCCCGTTCATACCCAGTTTTATTGCATTAGATCTGTTTTCCTCAAACACTTGCATGATTAGGATCTAATTAAATTGTGGGAACTGGGAAGTAGTTGAGGTAGTACCTATTACCTGTTTTTCTTATCAAACCCTTGGGAGTTACTTCTACGTTGCTTTTATTATTGCCATGCTATGCTCGTAGACGTGGATTGGGTTTGAGTGATATTCATGACAGATGTGAGATTGTTAATAATGGTTTACTTAAGGTGGCAACTAAAACTCACATCTGGGTGGATTGAGGCACCTGGAGAACCCAGTGTTGTCTGTATGTATAAGGTCCGCCACCCAGGCTCAAAGGGATCATAAGATTATTCATGCTAGAAACTTCCGTGTGCAGCCACAAGCTATTATGGGCTCTAGCATAGCTGAGTAGGTTACAGGATCTCTTGAAGAGGTGGACTAGCAAATGTAGGGGAAAGTAGGTGTACCGGTCCATCCAGAGTAAAGAGTGATTGTTTCTGAAAGACTGTGTCTCGGTCATCCGTTTCTCAAACATCATGCAGTGCGAGAATCAAGCGGAGGCGATCGAGTCTTGTGGGGAAAAGTGCGCAAACCTCTGCAGAGTGTACAAACTAATCATGATTAGCCGTGTCCCCGGTTATGGACAACTTGAGTATCTAGTACCTGGATTATCCATTTGAATCTCATCACTGTTACTTATAATTAATTTTGTTGGGTTAATGATGACACTTAATTGGGATTGAGTTGGAGGTACCTTCTCAATGTTTCAACCACCATGATAGTTAAATAAAATTTATTCCTTTGCAGTAGGATAAAATTGGCTTTTCGCAAAACTGTAACCATAGAGCCTTCCACCAGCCATATTTGCATATAGTATAGCATTATTATTTGTTCATTGCTCTCTATGTGTTACATTGCCAGCATATTCTATGTGCTGACCCGTTTTCGGGCTGCAACGTTTCATGTTGCAGACTTTTCAGACGACGAGTAAGGTGCCTTAGGTCGTGGTCTTATACTCAGTGATGCCGCTGGAGTTGATGGACTCACTTATCTTCCAAGTCTTCCGCTGTTATCGTTATTAGATGGCCTTAAGCCATGCTTATCATACTTAATCTCTTTGGAGATACTCGATGTAATAAGTGTGTGGTTGCTACTCTGTTATAAATCCTCCATTTGTACTGTGCGTGTCAGCATTACTGATCCAGGGATGACACTGGTGCACAGCAGCACAGGCCATTTGAGGTCTGGTCGCTACAAAGTTGGTATCAGAGCACACGCTGACTGTAGGACACGACCACTAAGCTTAAGCCCTAGAAAGTTTCTCTCTTCTCATTTCTGACCCCTCTCCACTTTCTACTCTTTTAGGAATGGCGAATGCAAGGAGCAAGTTCATGCAACCAGATGAAGACACGCCGTTTGGTCGACACTCGAAGGAAGTCACCAAGTACTTGAACATAGGAATACCAAGCGTCACCGGAACCTACAACGCCACCTTACCTGAAGAGGAGAGCTGGAAGATTCAAGTTATCATTCCAGGAAGGACGTTTGTGCCAATTACGGAACCCATGAGATTGGTTTTCGAAGCACCAACTTGGAGTTTAGGGAAGAGCATGGCCGCACACATCGCCATGGGACGCATTGGAGAAGTCTATCACCAGGAGCTTAAGGATACAATCTACCAAATTTGTGGACGTCGAGACGCGCAATGGGAGATGATCAAGACCAAGAAGGATGGATCAATTGCAGCTTTCATCCAGGAGCAGAACCAACATATTCGACGCCAGGAGAATCAGATATGCACGGACAAGGAAGAACTGAAGAAGGCATTCACGAAGATCAAGGAACTCCAAGAAGAACTCAAGACTACACGCGAAGACTACTTGGAGGAAATCAACGCACTAGTAGGGAAGATTGACGACCTGGAGAATAAGATTGGATCATTCGTGGGAAATCCAGTGCCAAAAGCAGAAGTCGACGAATGCACTTGTCCGGATAACTACATCATCATCGACGACACCGACTCGGAACCAAGTGAAGACGAATGGATTGATGAAGCTGGAGCAGACATCATGGAGTCTTCAACGGATCAGAATTTCTAGTAGACCACCATATTCGTAGTAGTTTTCCCCCATTTAGTAGTATAGTTCAAGCACTTTGTAACGCTAGCTAGATCGATTGTTTTGCCTTGTTTGGATTGATTGAGTGATATTGATTGAATTTGTCTCATGAGCATATGGGTAGTGTTTTCTCTCTAGACCTCATTCTACTCTTAACTCTCATCTTTTCTAAACCTATCAGATGCCTCCGAGACGCGACACCGGATTTGTTTTCCCGCCAGAGATCACCCAGTTGATTCAGCAGCAGAATGCCCTAATGCAAGTGTTAGTTCAGAACCAAGGCAACAACAACAACAACAACCCACCGCCACCACCACCTGTTGATCACTTAGCCCGTTTCCTAAGGCTAAACCCGCCGGTGTTTTCCAGTAGCACCGAGCCGATTGTAGCAGATGATTGGCTCCGCAAAGTTGGAAGGGAGTTGACCACTGCAGGATGCACAGATGCGGAAAGAGTGCGTTTTGCCGCACATCAGCTTGATGGACCCGCAGCATCATGGTGGGAGAATTACACAGCCACGCACCCTATTGACACTGTCACATGGGACCAGTTTCAGCAAGCTTTCCGTACAGCTCATGTTTCAGCAGGAGCTATGGCTATGAAGAAGCGAGAATTTCGCAACCTACGCCAAGGAGGACGCACCGTAGGCCAGTATGTGGAGGATTTCAGTAAGTTAGCACGTTATGCACCAGATGACGTTGCTACAGATGCAGCCAAGCAGGAGAAGTTTCTGGAAGGATTGAATGATGAGCTGAGTATGCAGTTGATGGTAGCAACTTCAACAACTACCAGGAGCTGGTAGATAGAGCTCTCATGATTGAAGGGAAGCAACAGCAGATTGAAAACCGCAAGAGGAAGTATGGACAAGGGAAGTACAATTCTGGAGCCCAGCAGAAGCCTCGTTTTACCCCGAAGCCGGGAGGACAGTTTCAGCATACCCATGGAGGAGGTAGTTCGCACAACCACAATGGCTCCAAGAATGGTAATGGGAATGGAGGAGGAAACGGACAGAACCGCACCAACCCATCTACCCCAACCAAGAGAGATCTAAGTCACATTACTTGTTTCAAGTGCCAGAAGACGGGACATTATGCTACTGATTGTCCCGAAGCCCAAAATGGAAATGGCAATGGAAGCTCTGGGAAGAAGCCGAACCCATTCAACAAAGGACATGTGAACCACGTGAGCGTGGAGGAGGTTGAAGCTCAGCCTGATGCAGTAATAGGTAAGTTTTTGGTTAAGTCATTTACTGCAACCGTTCTTTTCGATACTGGTGCATCGCATTCATACATATCAAGGGGATTCGTGAACAAGTTTAAGATGTCCACCCAAGTTCTCAAAAGCCCTATGTTAGTAACCTCGCCAGGAGCAGAGTATATGGCCACCCAAGGATGTTTTCAGATACCGTTGGCCATTGGTAGGCATGTTTTCCCCTCAGACCTCATTGTTTTGGAATCGCAAGGTTTGGATGTGATTTTGGGAATGGATTGGCTATCGTTGTATGGAGGAAACATCGATTGTGCCAGCAAGACTATTTTTCTTACCACCCCGGAAGGAAAAAGGATCAAGTATGTATCCCGGCATATGCCGAAGAGGACTCAAGTGAATTCCTTATCAGGAGTTGTATAGGAGGAAGTACCAGTGGTGAAGGATTATCCGGATGTATTTCCAGAGGAATTGCCAGGCATGCCACCAGATAGAGACATTGAGTTCTTGATTGAACTTTTGCCAGGCACAGGGCCAATATCTAAGAGACCGTACAGGATGCCCGCAAAGGATTTGGAGGAAATTAAGAAGCAGATCAAGGAGTTACTGGATAAAGGCTATATTCGCCCAAGCTCGTCACCTTGGGGATCACCAGTACTTCTAGTGGAGAAGAAAGATGGATCACTAAGGATGGTTGTTGATTACCGAGGATTGAATGAAGTGACCATCAAAAACAAGTACCCACTGCCGATGATCAATGATTTGTTTGACCGCTTGCAAGGAGCTAAAGTATTTTCCAAGATCGATCTACGATCAGGATACCATCAGTTAAAGATTCGGGAGCAGGATATACCCAAGACGGCATTTACCACCAGATATGGATTGTATGAGTATACTGTTATGTCATTTGGACTGACTAACGCACCGGCCTATTTCATGAACCTGATGAACAAAGTATTTATGGAGTTTTTGGATAAGTTCGTCGTGGTGTTCATTGATGATATTTTAATCTTTTCCAAGGATGAAGAAGAGCATGAGGAGCATTTGTGATTGGTACTTGAGAATCTCAGAGAACATCAGTTGTATGCCAAGTTCAGTAAGTGTGAGTTTTGGTTGAAGGAAGTTGGATTCCTTGGACATGTTATTTCTGGAGAAGGAATAGCAGTAGACCCTGCCAAGGTTGACACAGTGACAAGTTGGGAATCACCCACGACAGTTGGAGAAATCCGGAGTTTTCTTGGACTTGCAGGATACTACCGGAGATTCATCGAGAATTTCTCAAGGATTGCTAAGCCCATGACTGAGCTATTGAAGAAGGACACCAAATTCAATTGGACTGAGGAATGTGAAGCTAGTTTCCAAGAGTTGAAGAAACGATTGGTTACATCACCAGTGTTGATTCTGCCAGATCAACGCAAGGACTATGAAGTTTATTGCGACGCTTCTCGTCGAGGACTTGGAGCAGTGCTTATGCAGGAAGGAAGAGTTGTGTCGTATGCTTCACGACAACTTAAACCCCATGAGAAGAATTATGCTACGCATGATTTGGAATCAGCAGCCGTGGTGCATGCACTGAAGACATGGCGACATTTCCTCATCGGAAACCATTGTGAAGTGTACATGGCTCACAAGAGTTTGAAGTACATTTTCACGCAGAAGGAATTAAATCTCAGACAGAGGAGATGGTTGGAGCTCATCAAGGATTATGATATGAGATTGCATTATCACCCTAGAAAGGCTAACGTAGTAGCAGACGCGTTGAGCCGCAAGAGTCATGTCAACACCCTCATGACAGGAGAGTTACCTCAGGAGTTAGCCGAGGACCTACGCGAGCTATGTTTGGAGATAGTCCCAAGAGGCTATTTAGCGACATTGGAGATTCAGTCTACCTTGATGGAAAAGATCAGAGAAGCTCAGAAGACAGACAAGGAGATGGAGGAGATAAAGGAGAAGATGAGCAAAGGAAAAGCCAAGGGATTTCGTGAGGATGAGCACGATACCTTGTGGTTTGAGGACCGCGTATATGTGCCAAATGATCCGGAGATCAGGAAGTTGATTTTGCAAGAAGCCCATGATTCACCGTACTCGATTCACCCAGGAAATACCAAGATGTATTTGGATTTGAAGAATACTTTCTGGTGGACCGGAATGAAGAAGGATATTGCGGAGTATGTAGCAGTTTGTGATGTATGTCAGAGAGTGAAGGCAGAGCATCAGAAGCCAGCAGGATTGCTACAGCCATTGCCGATACCCGAATGGAAGTGGGATAAAATAGGCATGGATTTTATCACGGGATTACCCAGGACTCGTTCAGGCTATGACTCGATATGGGTTGTAGTCGACCGTTTGACGAAAGTGGCTCATTTCATTCCAGTGAAAACCACTTACACCAGTGCTAAGTTGGCAAAGATATACATGACCAGGATAGTATGTTTGCATGGAGTTCCGAGGACCATTGTATCAGACAGAGGAACCCAATTTACCTCAAAGTTTTGGAAGCAGTTACATGAAACGTTGGGAACCAGGCTGGAATTCAGTATAGCATTTCACCCACAGACAGATGGACAGACTGAAAGAGTCAACCAGATTTTGGAGGACATGTTGAGAGCTTGTGCCCTAGATTATGGATCTAGTTGGGACGACAATTTGCCATATGCGGAGTTTTCGTATAACAACAGTTATCAAACCAGTTTGAAGATGGCCCCTTTCGAAGCTTTATACGGAAGGAGGTGTAGAACACCGTTGTTATGGGACGAAGTTGGAGACCGTCAGCTGTTTGGACCAGATTTGATTAAGGAGTCTGAACAGAAAGTGAGATAGATTCGCGATAGGCTCAAAGTAGCCCAATCCAGGCAGAAGAGTTATGCTGATTCTAAACGTAAGGAGACAGTTCACAAAGTCGGAGACAGAGTGTATCTTAGAGTATCACCCCTTCGAGGAGTGAAGCTTTTTGGAGTTAAAGGAAAATTAGCGCCCCGTTTTATCGGACCATACAGAGTGTTGGAACGTATGGGAGAAGTTGCTTACAAGTTGGAATTGCCCGAAGGATTGTCTGGAGTTCATGATGTATTTCACGTTTCGCAGTTGAAGAAGTGCCACGCAGAGATGGCTGAGATACCACTAAGAGATACTATGCCACTGGAAGCGATTCAGTTGGAAAGTGATTTGACTTATGAGGAGAAACCGGTTAAGATTCTAGAGTATGCCAGCCGAGTTACCCGCAGCAAGGTTATCAAGTTTTGCAAAGTTCAGTGGAGTCACCACACAGAGGATGAAGCCACCTGGGAGCGAGAGGAAGATCTACGGAAAAACCACTCCCACCTGTTTTCTAGCCAACCCGAATCTCGAGGGCGAGATTCATCTTAAGGGGGGTAGGTTTGTAACATCCCAAATTTCCAATTTGGAATGTTATACATAGATCATCATTGCATATCATGTTTTGTTGCATTTTGACAAATCCTCGATAAATCCTAAGCAACTCAAGGACCCTCGGAGAGAGTTGGGGATTTTCTCGAATTCTTAAATTTGATTTTTCAAACGAGGATTTTGGTTTTAATTATTTTTCTCTCCGGAAAAATATTTCCTGTTAAAATAAACGAGAGGAGAAAATATGACTTCTCCAAAACATTTGAAATACTGGAGGAAAAATGTTAAAATCATTTATTGGCATTTATTTGGATTTTATTTGCAATTTTATTGCATTAAAAAATGCATGTTTTCAAAATATTTATATTGATTTATAAAAATGTTCACCCTATTCTAGATTCTCTAACTAGACGGGGAAAATTTATTTCATATTTTTTTGATTTTTATTTATTTTTCTACGAACTATTTTCCGCGGAACTTATTTAAAAAAACGCGCGTGCCCGACTGGGCCGAGGCCCAGCCGAAGCAAGGCCGGCCCGCTCGCGCCTTCTCCTCCCCGCGTACGAGCGCCGCCGCCGTGCCGTGTCCATGGCGGACACGGGAGCCGCCCCGCCCGGCTTGCCCCTCCCCCAAGCCGCCGGTCTCCCCCCCTCCTATTTATACCCCCCCTCGCCTCCTCCTCTCATCCCGCCGCCGGCCGCCCCCGCACTCGCCGCCGCCGGAGCCGGAGCTCGAGCCCGCGTCGCCGCTCGCCGAACCTCGCCGCCCCGCCGCCCCTCGCGCCCCCCCGTGCCCCAAGCCCCGCCGCCCTCGCCGCCCCTCACCGGAGCACGGGAGCCCCGCCGGAGCTCTATCCCCGACGAGGTAGAACTCGCCTCGTTTGCCGTTTTTTTTTAAAAAAACCTTCGTTTAAAAAAAACCCTATATCGGTTTTATTATTTTGCGAGCGTTCCCCGAACCGTTCGTTTTAACGAACGCGTTCGTCGGTTTTTCTCTGTTAACGAACGTCCGTTCTTTAACCGTTCTTCCATTTTTCTTTTTCGTCGGATTTTCTCGTTATTTTCTCAGATTCGATTTCTGATCGAATTTTTGAATCTGTTTAACTTCTCGCTCGTTTATCGGAATCAGGTGATTCAAGCGCCTAGAGTTTCGTCTCGAAATTCTCTTTCCGATTAATCTACTCAAACAAGTTTTTGCTACAGTAAAATTTGACCTAGATCCAGATTAGCAAACGAAGTTTCTTTCTTTCGCCGTTTGACTTTAGTTGCTTCTTTCGAGTTGACTCTTTTTTGCAAACCGGAGTTCTTAAGTTGAACTTTCTGGTTGGATCTTTCATTCGAGTTTTACCTGTGCATTAGATGAGTACTGATTGTATGCTTGTTTGTTTGCGATAGAGTACCCGGAGTGTGCCGCTTGTTACTTCGAATCGCTAGGTTTTGCGGATCATCAGCAAGGCAAGTAACACTTTGATCATACCCCGTTCATACCCAGTTTTATTGCATTAGATCTGTTTTCCTCAAACACTTGCATGATTAGGATCTAATTAAATTGTGGGAACTGGGAAGTAGTTGAGGTAGTACCTATTACCTGTTTTTCTTATCAAACCCTTGGGAGTTACTTCTACGTTGCTTTAATTATTGCCATGCTATGCTCGTAGACGTGGATTGGGTTTGAGTGATATTCATGACAGATGTGAGATTGTTAATAATGGTTTACTTAAGGTCGCAACTAAAACTCACATCTGGGTGGATTGAGGCACCTGGAGAACCCAGTGTTGTCTGTATGTATAAGGTCCGCCACCCAGGCTCAAAGGGATCATAAGATTATTCATGCTAGAAACTTCCGTGTGCAGCCACATGCTATTATGGGCTCTAGCATAGCTGAGTAGGTTACAGGATCTCTTGAAGAGGTGGACTAGCAGATGTAGGGGAAAGTAGGTGTACCGGTCCATCCAGAGTAGAGAGTGATTGTTTCTGAAAGACTGTGTCCCGGTCATCCGTTTCTCAAACAACATGCAGTGCGAGAATCAAGCGGAGGCGATCGAGTCTTGTGGGGAAAAGTGCACAAACCTCTGCAGAGTGTACAAACTAATCATGATTAGCCGTGTCCCCGGTTATGGACATCTTGAGTATCTAGTTCTTGGATTATCCCCTTGATCTCATCATGTTACTTTAATTAATATTGTTGGGTTAATGATGATACTTAATTGGGATTGAGATGCTGTCAACCATCTCAATGTTTCACAACCACCATGATAGTTAAATAAAATTTATTCCTTTGCAGTAGGATAAAATTGGCTTTTCGCAAAACTGTAACCATAGAGCCTTCCACCAGCCATATTTGCATATAGTATAGAATTATTATTTGTTCATTGCTCTCTATGTGTTACATTGCCAGCATATTCTATGTGCTGACCCGTTTTCGGGCTGCAACGTTTCATGTTGTAGACTTTTCAGACGACGAGTAAGGTGCCTTAGGTCGTGGTCTTATACTCAGTTATGCCGCTGGAGTTGATGGACTCACTTATCTTCCAAGTCTTCCGCTGTTATCGTTATTAGATGGCCTTAAGCCATGCTTATCATACTTAATCTCTTTGGAGATATTCGATGTAATAAGTGTGTGATTGCTACTCTGTTATAAATCCTCCATTTGTATTGTGCGTGTCAGCATTACTGATCCAGGGATGACACTGGTGCACAGCAGCACAGGCCATTTGAGGTCTGGTCGCTACAGGGCAGGGCTCCCCAAAGAGAGACAAGAAACAAGAAACAATATCTAGGGCTAGACACAAAGAGCCGGCTTACCGGCGACTCTCTCATGAGCATAATAAGACCTAGCCACAAACAGCATGTAGGGCTATTACCGGATGATGTTTCCCGGGGCCCGAAGCTGTCTAAATCCTTGTCTTGTGTTGCGTCTCTCGATTCCGCCCAACCCCTCTCAAGCTACCACATAGATGCGCTGGCCTCGCGACTAAGTCCTGACACTAAGGACATCTGCCGTGACAATTCCACGACAGTTGGCGCCCACCGTGGGGCATGCGCACGGTGGTGTTGAGTTCTTGGAGGGATCTATCTCAGGGATTGAGAAGCTCGCGATGTGTTGGATGAAAAGAGCCGGCAGCGCAGAAGGTGTCATCGCCGACGAGAAGTCAGAACAACATATACATGATTTTTCGGTCAAGAGAAATTAGGGTTGCAGTGTGCGCCGTCTCGACTGGACGATCCATTGAAACCACATCGATTTTCACTGTGTCGCTGTTCAAAGCCGAGTGAAAAAAAATTGCTGCAATAACTCGCACGCGACCGCTCAGTTGTTACAGGTCGTATCCTCGTTATTTGTTTTCGGAAGGAAACTACGCGAGACAGATCGCATCCAGAGTAGTTGACGTATGCTGGACGGAAGCCAAGATGGAAACAAGACATCACACCAAATTGACAGGGCACTAGATGCAACTGCCAGTACTCAGATCCGCAAGGAAAAATTACTATTAGGAGAAGGGAACGGTCTCGACCCGGTCCAAGATTCGGTCACGACCCGGACTCTGACTCGCCGCGGGGAGCCACTTCTCCTTGCTTCCGATGGGTCCGCTCCATCGCGGCAGAGCCGCCGCCACGATCTCCGTTTCTGCGGTGGTCCGGTGCCTCCGAGCCGGCCCTGTCGCCTTGCCACCACTGTGATCTGCCTCGCTGCTACAGGTTCGACCTGCGTCGAGCTCCGCCTCCTCTGGTCCGCCTCCGCCTACCTCAAGCCGCTGCAGCTGTCGGGGCCTTTGCCTCCACCTGCTTCAAACCGCCGCGGCTGCCAGTGCACTCACCTCCACTGCCACCTCGCGCCGGCTCCACTCCTCACCGGCCCTCCGCGGCCGCTGGCTCCGCAAGTCGCCCCGTTGGTCGCTGTTGTCGGAACCCCCTCACCTCATTGCTCACTTCCACCCAAGGGATGCCCGTACAAGGCTCCGCCTCGCTCTGCCACTGCTGCGACCTTTGCGTCTCTGAGCCTGACTCTGAGTCGCTGTTATTCGCGGACGCTTGCAGAGCCGTGTTGACTCGCTGGAGCGCCTTCACCTCGTCAGATTCATTTTTCGCAGAGCTGTGGAATGAGTAGCTACGAAGTATGGAAAAGCAGCGGTCTGCTGGGATATAAGAATACACAAATATGGTGAGAGTACTTCTGCTGGTATGGGACCGTCGACTCTTACAATCACGCTTTTTCACTGGAACTGGCGTGGAGCTCGAAACCATCCGGCTAGTGCGCGTACATGAGATTCAAAGAAAAAGGGATAAGAGCACAGTCGGCCGGCAAACAAATTGGCAGTCCAAATACCAAAACCATAGCCTGGGGGCGTCACGACTCACATTTCAAAGCTCCACATCATCATACATGAATCAGGGCACAAAGTCCCATTGATCATAGTTCCTACAAACACTCTGTGAGATTAAGATCAACGGAAATTAAGCGTATGTCAGTACAGGCTGTCTTCTCATCTGACTGTGTCCAGCATTATCCAGCAGTAATCTGCGTTCATCCAACAAATCACCAGGTGCTTTCTATGTATCTTATCAGTACATATTAAATTATTTGAGAACAATTACTCTCGTCTCTAGTATTTTTTCGCAGGATCATTGTTCCTTACAAAGGTGTCGCAAAGGGGCGTGCGCCAATATTATTTTTGCACTAGCGCTTGTCCGTGTCGTGCTGCTGGACGGATACGTGAGCAAGTCGCCGCCCCCGCTACATCCGCACGCGTGACTGACTCATCGTCCGCGTCCACGTTTGTCTCGCCCGGATCCGGGCCGTTTCCAACACTGTGGTCGTTTCTCGCGACCGCACCGGCTTACAACGCCACGGATGACTCGCCCGTCCGCTCTCGCGGCCAGTTCACGCGTCTGCACCGGCTTACAATGCCGCGGCCGACTCCCCCCAGGAGCTGTCGGCATCAGTCAAAGGATGAGGAGTTGAAAGGAAAAAGACCAAGACTATGTCCAACATTATTCGGCATCAGTGTCCGCTTTATCCGACGAAAAATACCAGCTTACAACGCCGTGGCCGACTCGCTGTCCGCACCGGCTTACAAACGTCGCGGCCGACTCACCCGTCCACATCGGTTTACCACGCCGCGGCCGGTTCACCCGTGAGCGACTTCAACTTCACCTAGCGATCATCAATTTCATGGCGGATTATTTCCGGCCTGGCACATCAGGTGATATCCATCTAAAATATATTTTATTGGTACATATTATTTTTTGTCAAAGAGCAGTTTATCTTTGTCTTGGTCTACAATATTATTGATGCAGGACAATTGTTCAGTACATCAAAATGATGTGGCTAACTCGCCCGTCCACGCCGGTTTACAGCGCCGTGGCCGACTCATGTGTCTGTGTCGCCTCTGAAGCCACGGTCGCCTTTGTCGTCCGTTTCTCGCGGCCTGATCTACATCAACACACTGGGCCGCACCAATCTGCATGAGCTGTTTATTGAGTATGAGCAAGTCACTACTTGGGAAGCCCGGTTTTCTTCCAACAAATTGGAGGCAAATTATCATATGTTGTCAGCCGCCGTCTGCACTGGATGGTTCAATGGGCAGGCGCACAAATCGCCGCCACTATAGTTCAGGTTAACTTCAAACAGCCAGTTGGAAGGAACCATTGGCCGAGTTGCTGACATGGCTCATACGGGATCATTTATAACCCGCGACAGTCACTTTCAACCTTCTGTGGATTCACATCGCGCTATCAACGCCAATGATATACACCTTCTGCTATGGTCAAATATGGAGAATCTCAAGCCAACTCCTCGAGTCGTCTTGAGACTCGGGGGCTACAATGACATGACTCAACAAATCATGCCAGTTTCAGCAGGCTCAAGAACTCTGGGTCATTGGAGGAAAAAATAACCCGGCCCTGGAGATTACTGCTCTATCGATGCAAATTTAAAGGCCGTCAGGAAAATATCCGGCTTAAAATAAAGATTCCGGTTTAAAATCCGGTTCAAGAGACATCTCTCTCCCGCAAAGCTTTGAAGCTCTCAAATCCGGTTCAGACATCCGGCTCAAGGTAAATTTGTCTCTTACAAAGCTTTTAAGCTCTCAAATCCGGTTCAAAGTTCCGGTTCAAAAAGAATTAATCTCTCGCAAGATTCGAGTTCTCAGAAAAAATAAAGGTTGCCAAAAAGAACTTGCTGCCATGATGCGCGGTTCAAACATAGGTATCCTGCCTTACGGCTTATCTTATTATGGTCACTTGGGGGCTTCCTGCTCATCGGGCATAGCTATCAGTACCCTCTTGATCGGTGCAATGCTTAAACTTATATGGTCACTTGGGGGCTTCCTGTTCAAACATAGGTCGTATTCGAACCAAAGAGAACATAGCTGTCGATACCCTTTTGATTAGCAAACTGCTGAACCTACTTGGGGGCTTCTTGATCGTATCCGAATCATAGCTCAACCCCTTTGGGAATCGACGTGGATCGTATTCGAATCAGCGTCGCTAAACAACTCTTAAGGTCATTTGGGGGCTTCCTGTTCAAACATAGGTCGTATTCGAACCAAAGAGAACATAGCTGTCGATACCCACTTTGATCGGCAATGCCAATGCCACTGGGGGCTATATGATCGTATTCGAATCTTAGCTTAACCCCATTGGAACGGTTTACTGATCATATTCGAATCAGAAGCCTCAAAATTTTTATCTGTTTCTCATACAGTTTTTGTAATCACAAATATTTGAGTTGTCACAAATATCATGTGTGCCGGCTTTTACAGAATTGGGTTCTCACCCTCACTGTCCGGGTCACGTAAACCGGCGGTATCATTCAAGGGATTATAGGGATCTTGTGATCTACTTGTAAGCAGGGTAAGACTACATTTGGGTGGTTACCCGCCCTGGCTTTTGACGTTAAGTCGCCAGGGCATATGTTGTTTAAACTCTGTGCAGGATTTACAGAGCTATGACTTACATAAATGATTCAGTTCAAGCCCATCATCGAAAGATTGACATTGGTGTCTCAAAAGGGTTATCAATTCTTGATTTTCTCAAAGGCTATAAATAGCCGGGTTATAAAAATTCCGGCTTACAATGGAGGCGTAATAAATCGCCATCGGCCAAGAGCCGCCGGGTATTTAAACTCCGGATTTACTTGTCAACAGATAAGGTATTTGAAATCTTTAAATAGCCAAACTTGGCTGGATTTTCATTATGATTTGAATGATTGAGGTTTTCAAACCGGGTTAGTCAAATCTTTAATAGCCAACATGGCTGGATTTTTATTATGGTTATCAGAAACTAATATTATGATTGAGGTTTTCAAAGTCGCTTCAGCGCAATGGCTATTATTTTATCAATGGATATGATTTATTCTACAATGATAGGAATAGTCCCGAGTCGTTGCAGGCTTACAACCCGGCACTTGGGGGCTACATTATTCAAGTTGAGATTACATCAAATATGCAAGTCCCATGTCACTGCCAGCATGCACCATGGCACTTGGGGGCTAATGCAAAGTCATTTTTTGCTCACCTCATTGAAGACCCGACTCATCACATCGTAATGAGCCGGCCCTTGGGGGCTACCAATTGCTCCTGTTAAAATTCAAGATACACAAGCCTTATTCCATTATATTGAAGGATCCACTGCTCAGTTGGTAAAGCATAAAGCTATTAACCTTGTGGACATGGGTTCAAGCCCCAGGATGGGGGTTACATCATATGATATTATTTCCAATGAAAAGTCCCAGCTCAGCATTATCTTACTAAGCCGGCCCTTGGGGGCTACACGTTACTGCTCAAATTTACATCATCATATTTACAAAGTCCCTGCTCATTATTACATAATGACCCGACACTTGGGGGCTAATGTATATTGCTCTCTGCTGAAGACAATTCTAGGATAACCCGGCTACACTACTATGACTATAGCCGACTCATGGGGGGCTACACAACTGGATTTTATTTAAAGCCATGGTGATAAGTCCCGGCTTATTCATGCTGATTAAACCGGCCCTTGGGGGCTACAGGTAATATGGATATAAGGGAGAAATATCTTCAAATTCTCAGTTTTGAGTAAATCAGATTGACCTGGTGTCTGCAAAAATCATAAACCGGCGTCGGCGACAATTATGACTTGGCATCATCTATTTATAACCCGGCAATTTTGGTACTCATAAACCGGCAAGTTTTATATCTTTAAGCCGGCTGAATATAAGTTGAATATTTGAAGACCAATATTTTTGTCAAGTCAGAGCATTGAAAGCCGACTCAAGTGGATTATCTCTTACAATATTTCTCAACAAGAGACCAATGTCAGCAAATTGACTCTGAAGCTGGCCTGTTGACCCGGATTTTTCAAAGGAAGTATCTGGATCTTTTGCATTGGCAAAATTTGAACATATCTGCTAAAGAGATTTGCTATGAGATTATGGATACATATCAAGAAGGAAGATGACAAGGACTTAAGGATGATCAAGTGCCGGCTTACAAAGAATATTTAACCCGGAACACAACCTGTCAAATTTGTTCTTGTGTTTATATTGCAGATTAGTTTAACATGGATAAATCCAAATTAAACTGGGGGCTAATGTTGGGGATATACCCCGCGGTATGACCCAGCCAGAAGTATGACCCGGCCGGACTTGGCGCTTCACCGTGACCCGCCGGAGGACTGGCGACTCACGGGTCTGGCGGCTCACTGTCAGACAACTCACGAGCCTGACGACTCACGGATGACCCCGACGGCGGGTCACATAGAAGACTAGGCCCAAGGCCCAGAAGGCCGGCTCATGTGATGGTGGGCCGGCTTAAAAGGAAAGGGATGACGAATATTTCCTTTACGCGGAAGCAAGACCCGGACTTGTATTCAACTTGTAAGAAAAGATAGACTAGCCCTAGTCCTACTAGGACTCCATATGTAACCCGCCCCTCCAACTTATATAAGGAGGGGGCAGGGCTCCCCAAAGAGAGACAAGAAACAAGAAACAATATCTAGGGCTAGACACAAAGAGCCGGCTTACCGGCGACTCTCTCATGAGCATAATAAGACCTAGCCACAAACAGCATGTAGTGCTATTACCGGATGATGTTTCCCGGGGCCCGAAGCTATCTAAATCCTTGTCTTGTGTTGCGTCTCTCGATTCCGCCCAACCCCTCTCAAGCTACCACATAGATGCGCTGGCCTCGCGACTAAGTCCTGACACTAAGGACATCTGCCGTGACAATTCCACGACACCAGTGCCAGTTGCTATTTTTTGCTTGTTATTTACATCGCAGGAAATTAATATCAAACGGAGTCCAAACACCGTGAAACTTTTTGGAGAATTTTTATGGACCAGAACACACAGGATGGGCCAGAGCAGCACCTGGGGGGTGCCCCGAGGGGGCACAACCCACCAGGGCGCGCCCAAGTGGGTTGTGCCCACCTCGGTGGCCTCCCGCACCCCCTTTTCTCCCTATAAATTCACAAATATTCCAAAACCCTTGGGGTAGCCCTAGATCAGAAGTTCCGCCGCCGCAAAGCCCTGTAGCCATCGAAAACCAATCTAGACCCCATTCCGGCACCCTGCCGGGGGGGAATCAACTCTGGTGGCCATCTTCATCATCCCGGCGGCCACCATGATGAGGAGGGAATAGTCCACCCTCGGGGCTGAGGGTTTGTACCAGTAGCTATGTGATTAATCTCTCTCTCTCTCTTGTTTTCTTGAGATGTCACGATTGTTGACACCGGATTTTGGCATGGTACAAATGCAAATAAGATGGCCCTAAATGAAGATGTTTTCAACATGAGAAAGTTTCGCGTCGTTGAATGGAACAAGTTTGATGTTTAAGTCATCGACATCCGACCTCATCTTAGGGGCCGAAACTGTACTCCGAGTGGCAGAATTTAGTGTTCCGAGTGCTTTTCGGCCGATTACGCATTCAGAACTACCTCAGATGAAGGAGCACTCTAAAGGAATTGTCTTCGTCTCGTCGAGGCAATTGATTTTATATATAAATCATCTTAATCCGAGTTCATATGTAGAAGTTACAGTCAATACGGTCTGGACCGGCCAAAGACCAAAATACTACGCTTGACACCAACCACATGTTGATGAGTGTCTGATGCAATGCGTGAGCAATTCGTCCATCAAAACGGCCTTGAATCGAAAAACCTTCAACACGGCAAAGTTTCATCTCATCGAGCCGTTCGATTTTCATATATAATTCGTCTCAATCCGATGTCGTATGAGGCCTGAAGAGACAAATCAAGATCAGGCTATGTTTTCAGTCGGAAAATCCGAGTGAAAAGCTTACCATCCGAGTGAAAACTTACCGGTCGAGTGAAAGCTTACCGTCCGAGTGAAAACTTACCGGTCGAGTGAAAGTTTTCCGTCCGAGTGGACTTATTATCATCCGAGTGAAAATATTACCGTCAGAATGAAAACTTGCCGATCGAGTAAGAGATTGTCTTCCGAGTGAAAATATAATCATCTGAGTGAAAAGATTACTGTCGGAATGAAAACTTGCCTATCGAGTAAACAGATTGCCTTCCGAGTGAAAATATAGTCATCCGACTGAAAAATTGTCTTCCGAGTGAAAGATTCTAACATCCGAGTGAAAAAGTCCAGTCGGACGATCCGAGTGAATGACTCTGATCCGAGTGGATGAGCTCGAATCCGAGTGAAACTGAACATGTGCCCGAAAGTTTATCAAGATAACCTCAGATGGAGAAGTGTTCAATACGGAATTTGTGCATATCGTCAAAACAATAAACTTTGGTTTCGGAGTCATCATCATTAGAGATAGTATATGGCATGTGAATTCACAACGAGACTCGGACAATCCAGTCTGCTACAAGACCGAGTCCGACTGGAAGGTAAAGATGACCTCGTAAAATATTCAAGATGGCCTTGTTTGGAAAAGTGATCAACACAAGAGTTGTTCGTCTCGTCGAGACGCACAAATTTCATATTTGGGCCGTCTCGATCGGAGGTCATATGGAGGATCGACGGCCCGCATAAGGAGGAAGATAGAAGTTGGGCCAGATTCAGACTGAATCCGAGTTGGAATAGAACTAGGACTCTAGGACGTGAATTGATGTAATTTTTTGTAAGGAAAGCCTAGATGAATCCTTTACTTGTACGGGAAGTCCAGCCGCCTCTTATATATGTTGGGGGTGACGGCCGATTAAACAACACCAATCGAACCAATCAATCTATTACACTTTTGTGTTCATCTATCTTTATCCCTTACCCTTGTACCTTTCTTTCTCGTTCTTCGTTCGTTCTTCGCATTGGAGGGCAGTGATCCATGAGGCTCTAGGGGCGAGCGAATCGACCTAGGGCAGCCCATAGCCACCGCACTCCCTGACGGGGTCCCTCCCGGGCGTGTGGGGTTTCTGGTCTTCAAAAGCGCCCGCCGACTGTCCTGCGTATCGCGTTGTCGGTCGGGTCTCCTTCGACATGAGCTGCGGTGCATCACCCCCGGCGTCGAGGGTACACGTGACGTGTTCGTGTGTCAACACACTTTTTGGCGACTCCGCTGGGGATGAAGCTTTGAACAGTCTCCAGCCTGTTTTTGTTACGAGGAAAGCGTCATCAAGCGGCTGCAATCTACAACGGTAACATGTATCATCAATCTCCTTACGTAGATGCAAATAGCCATTATGTTGATGTTGCTAGATCTTTCAATGGACATGTCATGTCGGCTAGCCCTAACGAGCAAAGGCCGACTAGTTATTCCGTTGGAGAAACTTGGAATTTACAGAATCACGACATGCAACTTATGAATCTGAACTTTCGTGCATCGGCAACATCTTTCAATATGCCGATGAACAACACAATTTGTTCGAATGATCAATATATGACACCTCATGTACAGGAGGGAGTTTCACAGTTTTATCCATCGGCAGCCGACTCGCAATATGCGGGTTCATCCCCAAACATGCCGATGGATGGGGGAATCGGCCATGCTTCCATTAGCTATTTGGCTGGTTATCCTCATTCATCATATGCTACACCTCATGAGATTAATTGTTCATTGGCATATGAAACTAAAAATATTCATGACTCGGCTCACCTTCGAGGTTATGGCCGAGTGAATGGAGATTTTGCAGGAGCATATGTGCCTAATATTGCAGGAGATAAGGTGGCTCTGGCTGCATTAAAAAGTTTAGCCCGTAATAAGAAGATTAGTGCTATTTTCCTTGAGCAGCACGAAAAGGGATTGGTTCCTGATTATGAGGCAATAAGATCTAGGGTTTTGAAAGAAGACGAAGTGTTGCCGATTGAGAGAAAATATTCAACAACAGTGCACATGTCTTCACCTATCATGGCAGCATGTTATACACCCCCTATACAATCGAAAAATTTCGGCAACATCACTTCATTGCCGAAAGATCCTAAAAGTGTTGGGGGGCAAGCCGGTCCAAGCAGGGCTGAGTTTGAAGAAAAATATGTGGCCCAAGTGGACAAGATCAAGCCAAAGCTCACAGGGAATAGCGTTAACGAATTTACTACACCTACCCTTGAGGAATTACCAGCAGAATATCGACAGGCTTATGAAGCACTCAAGAAGAAGCGTGGAGAGGAAGATTTGCAAGAATACGTCAAGTGCCTTCCTCCATGCAGCAACCATGTTGGCCCTTCTGCACTGTTGAGGCAAGATAAAAAAGAAGCTTTGCAAGCAAATCAACAAAAAATGATTCACTCGGCTAATACAGTGGATTCAGTTGAAATCGGATTGAGCACAGAGACGTTTAAGGCCGAGTGTGTTGCATTGTACCAGCCGAGTACATTATGCCAGCCAAGTGCATCGTTCCAGACGAGTGCATTGCCGGCTAAAGCCGAGTGCATCAAGCCAGTTATTACCGAGTGTATCAAAACAGAAGATGCAAGCTTCACTGAGCAAAGGAACGGCAAACGCAGCAAATTGGTCGTGCTAGATTTTTCTGGATATAAGGGAGCTTACATGCTACCCAGTGAGTTTCATGCTAAAGATATTGATGAGCATCAAGAACAAAGTAATATGGCCGAACACAGTTCAGTTAACGATGAACATCAAGAACGAGAAAATGCAGCCGGGCAAGGTTCAACTGACAAAGAGCGTCCGAGTGAAATCCACTCGGGTAATCCGAATGAAATATACTCAGGCAATCCGAGTGAAATATACTCGGGCAATCCGACTGAAATATACTCAGGCAATCCGAGTGAAATATACTCGGGCAATCCGACTGAAATATACTCAGGCAATCCGAGTGAAACATACTCGGGCAATCCGACTAAAATATACTTAGGCAATCCGAGTGAAATCTACTCAGGCAATCTGAGTGATGAGGCACGAGATCCAGAATAAGAGGAAGAGGTGTTGGAGAATTATCCAAAAGTGGAGCAAGGTATTGTTCCAGTGGTGCAACCATCTTCTCCTTCCAAAGTCTTCACAAAGGTACACCTAGCCGACAGTTTACTCAATTTTCGATTCGGTCAAAATCATATTCTTGATGCACCCGTGAGTAAGATTCTAATTAATTTTAAAAGACTAATCGAAATGAGTAATCTATTTATTAGAAATGATCTTGTCACTAGTCATGCTAGGCAACACGTGGTATCATTCATAGAGGATAATAGTGACAACTTATTGCAACCAAAGTTGTTCCCGTCATGCCAACTGAAATTTATATTCATATGGACAACTTTGTTTGTTTCATGCCTGGCTAACATTTGGTCTCAGGTGAGACGTATATTCTGTGATTATTTTAGTTGCAGGAATATAAAGCAGGTCCAAAGTCCTTCGAGGTAGCCGATTCAAGAGCATCGGGAAAACATGATGAAAATCAATGCAAAGCCGAGTCGGATGACGCTAAGCCAGCACTACTCGGTTCTTTTGTTTCAGAACCAGTATCACAGTATCAGCTAATGGATGAACAATGTACCTTCAGTCCGGGCATGGGTAATCACATCGTTGGTGCATTGTCGACAAATCCTATTGTAATTGATCACGATGTCGAGCCATCAGGGCAAGAACAAATGCAATGTTTGTTTGAAGAGAATATCAAAGACAACAACGTGATTCATCAAGCCGCACAATCGGACAACATAGGACGATTGGAGTTTGTTGAGGCACGAGCATATGGCCAGTCGTATCAGATTGGCCTTGATGGAGATCAAATGTTGACTCGGCTATCCCAAGCCGATTCATCTAAGGGTCAACAGGTACACACCAATGATGACGGGGTCAAGTCTTCGAGCAAGGATATGGTTAAAAAGTGCATCAACAAAAATCTTGAAGACAGGAACTCCATCAAAGCTACAATAGCGACATCTAGCACTGGGGGGCAACGAGAAAATTCAAAGACCGATGCGCGCACAACTAAACAAAGCAAAGGCAATGGTAAGCACAAAGGTAAAAAGCCGAAAGTCACTTTCGCGCAGTTATTAGAAAAATATCAGAATATAAGTGAGGCAAGAAGTGCTTATCGGCCGAGTGAAACAAAAGCATCGAAGTCACCCCTAAGGCATAAATTTGAGGACCGGGATTGGCGAAGGAAGAAGTTGAGCAAACAGACTCCATATCCTCATTTTGGGCCACCAATGCCGATGTCATGGATACATCCCCATATCGACTATTATTCATATCAATTATGCGACAAGTTTAAATCAAGGGCACACCATCCATCATATTCTAAACCACCTCAACAAAATTATGCAGCTCCGAGGGGATCATCGTTTGTTCAACAACCACATGTTAAAGACCGACTCTACCAAAAAGAATCGGTCCGGAGCTCAGCGAAGAAGATGGGCGTGGTCAAGCAAGTGTGCCGAGTGAAAAAGGATGGCCGCAAGTGTGCTATTTCAGATCCAACTCCAGATGACAAAAAACAGTCGAGTCTATGTTGGCTACTAAGGACAAGAAAGTGAAGCAAGTAACTTTCAAGGATCCAATCGCCAAGTTTGGAAAGGCCAAGCTGGAGGTGCCCAAAGCCAGGAAGAACTTGCCAGTGCGTAAACCAAAGACACAGCCGGGATGCCCACTTGGCTTACCATATTCGCAAGAGAAAAAGTTGAATTGGCTTAGGGCCAAAGAGCTGGAGCAGAGGAACATGGCTTGGGTTCTAAAGGGAAATCCTCGAGTCAAAATCGGCACCACAACTCCTATTGTGAAGCCGGCAAGAGTAAAAGAGGACAAGTGTGAAGCCGGCAGGCGAAGTCGACAGTTTTCATCTCACTATAGGAGACTCCAAAGGGCACATCGTCCATGTTCTTCAACCATTCCATCAAAGCCAACGCCCCAGAACTTATCCCCAGCCGAAACATCTGAATTATTTCGGCTATTCACACTTTGGTGGATAGGTTCACCAGGTCCTATGAGATAAGGACATATGGCCAATATTTGCATATCGCCCTAAAGAGTACATTGTGTTGACAAAGCTGGCATCTAGCTAATAGTGCTCATTGCGGTGTATCTCGTATTCCAAAAGCCGATTCTTAGTTTTGCCAACACCGGCAAGGCCGACTAATTATTCGGTCACTAATCAAGGGTCTAGTGCAGCAAAAGTTGCCGACTCCTATTGTTGGTTTATTGCAGGATCCAGAGAAAGTGAGTCACCAAGATGAACAAAGCTCTGTTCACTCAGGGAGAGAGGCAATGTTGACTTAGGAGACCGAAGGAAGGGGGCGTGACATCACATTTATCAGTCGGCGCTCACTGGATGACAAGTCAAAGTATCATGGAGATTATTTTCTTGATTCAGTTTAGCAGCGCCCGGAGTCCTCATTATTGACATATTTCTTCATGGTTGGATTTAAAAACTTCATGCCGAATAGATCTTACACGCTAATAATCAAGGTTCACAATGATTCGTTGCCAGCTCTCCAACGGATGTCATCTTTATATGCATCGACGAATCACTCGAATGTTGACCTTGTTGACTCGCCAAACGGGTTAATACAATACACATCTGGTTATTACAACCGATGCTGTCTGTGACCGGCTCGTGTAGGGAAAGTTCACAACTGACTTACTATTAAAGTCGGTCCATGAGGTGTTACAGCCGACTCTAGGGTTGACTCGGCCACTGACGGATCTAGTGCAAGTCGTATGGCTGGCTGGAGAAAGCATCTCTTGTCTACAGGATCCAAGTTAGGAGACAGACGTTGTTCGGCGGAGGCTTGATGGAGCATTTTGATCAATAATGAGTTGAGTCACAGAATAGTTGATGGTTCCTTTGAGGAGCATGGACATAATTATTCGACAACCGGTATCACCGAATGGTTCTCATATCCCCATGGATTATTTGGATAAAGGCCAAGTCAGGATTGACATGAGAAACTTACCTAAATGCATTCGTGACATCCAATGGGTGTTCTCAAACGAATGTTATCTGAAAAGGCTCTACCCAATCAACAACAAGCCTAAGTGTATGGCCGATAACAATTATCGTCCTTAGCATGCACAGCCGATGTAGTGTTGACATCGTGCTTGGATGAAGTATTTTCTGGCACGCAAGCTCTGCCAGAAAACAGGGGGGCATGTCTTGACACCGGATTTTGGCATGGTACAAATGCAAATAAGATGGCCCTAAATGAAGATGTTTTCAACATGAGAAAGTTTCGCGTCGTCGAATGGAACAAGTTTGATGTTTAAGTCATCGACATCCGACCTCATCTTAGGGGCCGAAACTGTACTCCGAGTGGCAGAATTTAGTGTTCCGAGTGCTTTTCGGCCGATTACGCATTCAGAACTACCTCGGATGAAGGAGCACTCTAAAGGAATTGTATTCGTCTCGTCGAGGCAATTGATTTTCATATATAAATCATATTAATCCGAGTTCATATGCAAAAGTTACAGTCAATACGGTCTGGACCGGCCAAAGACCAAAATATTACGCTTGACACCAGCCACATGTTGATGAGTGTCTGATGCAATGCGTGAGCAATTCGGCCATCAAGACTGCCTTGAATCGAAAAACCTTCAACACGGAAACGTTTTGTCTCGTTGAGCCGTTCGATTTTCATATATAATTCGTCTCAATCCGATGTCGTATGAGGCCTGAAGAGACAAATCAAGATCAGGCTATGTTTTCAGTCGGAAAATCCGAGTGAAAAGCTTACCATCCGAGTGAAAACTTACCGGTCGAGTGAAAGCTTACCGTCCATGTGAAAACTTACCGGTCGAGTGAAAGTTTTCCGTCCGAGTGGACTTATTATCATCCGAGTGAAAATATTACCGTCGGAATGAAAACTTGCCGATCGAGTAAGAGATTGTCTTCCGAGTGAAAATATAATCATCTGAGTGAAAAGATTACTGTCGGAATGAAAACTTGCCGATCGAGTAAACAGATTGCCTTCCGAGTGAAAATATAGTCATCCGACTGAAAAATTGTCTTCCGAGTGAAAGATTCTAACATCCGAGTGAAAAAGTCCAGTCGGACGATCCGAGTGAATGACTCTGATCCGAGTGGATGAGCTCGAATCCGAGTGAAACTGAACATGTGCCCGAAAGTTTATCAAGATAACCTCGGATGGAGAAGTGTTCAATACAGAATTTGTGCATATCGTCAAAACGATAAACTTTGGTTTCGGAGTCATCATCATCAGAGATAGTATATGGCATGTAAATTCACAATGAGACTCGGACAATCCAGTCTGCTACAAGACCGAGTCCGACTAGAAGGTAAAGATGACCTCGCAAAATATTCAAGATGGCCTTGTTTGGAAAAGTGATCAACACAAGAGTTGTTCGTCTCGTCGAGACGCATAAATCTCATATTTGGGCCGTCTCGATCGGAGGTCATATGGAGGCTCGACGGCCTGCACAAAGAGGAAGACAGAAGTTGCGCCAGATTCAGACTGAATCCGAGTTGGAATAGAACTAGGACTCTAGGACGTGAATTGATGTTATTTTTTGTAAGGAAAGCCTAGATGAATCCTTTACTTGTACGGGAAGTCCAGCCGCCTCTTATATATGTTGGGGGTGACGGCCGATTGAACAACACCAATCGAACCAATCAATATATTACACTTTTGTGTTCATCTATCTTTATCCCTTACCCTTGTACCTTTCTTTCTCGTTCTTCGTTCGTTCTTCGCGTTGGAGGGCAGCGATCCACGAGGCTCTAGGGGCGAGCGAATCGACCTAGGGCAGCCCATAGCCGCCGCACTCCCTGACGGGGTCCCTCCCGGGCGTGTGGGGTTTCGGGTCTTCAAAAGCGCCCGCCGACTGTCCTGCGTATCGCGCTGTCGGTCGGGTCTCCTTCGACGTGAGCTGCGGTGCATCACTCCCGGCGTCGAGGGTACACGTGACGTGTTCGTGTGTCAACAACGATCTTGATGTATCGCGGGCTTTGTTAATATGGTCGGAATATATGGTGTTTTTCCCTCTCTATCTTGTTATGATGAATTGAGTTTTCCCTTTGAGATTGCGTTTTATCGGATTGAATACTTATATGGATTTGAGAACACTTGATATATGTCTTGCAATTGAATACTCATGGTGACAATGGGGTATCGTATTGATTCACTTGATATATGTTTTGGCACTCAACCCGCGGATTCCCGAGGTGACATTGGGGTAATCTATGCATAGGGGTTTATGCACGTTCTTGTGTTTGTTTCTTCGGTAGAAATCTTGGGAAACTCTTTGAAGTTCTTTGCGTTGGATTGAGTATTATGGATCTGAAATTATTTGGTGTTATTTTAGTATGAACTCTAGGATAGATCGAACGGAAATAATAGCTTTGTGTTATTTTAGTACAGACTCTTGAATAGATCGAACGGAAAGAATAGCTTTCAGGTGGTTTCGTACCCTACAAACAATTTATTCTTATGTTCTCTGCTAGATAAGAACTTTGGAGTGATTCTTCATTGCACGTTGAGGGATAGTTATATGATCCAATTATATTAGCATTGTTGAAAGATTGCACTAGCGAAAGTACGGACCCTAGGCCTCATTTTCAAGCATTGCAATGCCGTTTGTGCTCACTTTTATCGATTGCTACCTTGCTGTTTTTATTTATTCAGATTATAAAAATATATTTCTACCAACCATATTACACTTTTATCACCATCTCTTTGCCGAACTAGTGCACCTATACAATTTGCCATTGTATTGGGTGTGTTGGGGACACAAGAGATTTCTTGTATTTGGTTGCAGGGTTGTCTGAGAGAGACCATCTTCATCCTACGCCTCCCATGGATTGATAAACCTTAGGTCATCCACTTGAGGGAAAATTGCTACTGTCCTCAAAACGCTGCGCTTGGAGGCCCAACACGAGTCTACAAGAATAAAGTTGCGTAGTAGACATCAAGCCCTTTTCTGGCGCCGTTGCTAGGGAGGTGAGTGCTTGAAGCTATATCTTTAGATCTTGCAATTGAATCTTTTAGTTTCTTGTTTTATCACTAGTTTGGTTTATAAAAGAAAACTACATAAAAAATGGAATTGAGGTTGCATCGTATTATTGACAATTTTTGTAATATCTTTCTTGAAAATGATGGATCGGAAAATTGTGCTCAATTGTTAGAAGAAGAAGTCAACAAAATGTTTGGCACAAAATATTTGAATGATGAGCATGATTGCTATATTGTTAGTATGAATTCTTTGAATATACAAAATGCTAATGATGATTGCACAAGTCATGACAAAAATGTTTCTTATAAGCATGTCAATTTTTGCGGAGTGAATTGGGAGTGCAATTGCACACCAAAAAGGGAAGATAGATTTTGTAAGAAGCATAAATATTTAGAAATGAAAAAGTTGCAAGAGAGGCTAGATAATTGTGCTGAAAGATGTAATTTTTTTCGCCATCCTTGTGAACTTTGCAATGAACATGGTCATTTAAATCTCCAATGCAAATTATTTCATGATCAAACCGTGTCCAAAAATTGTGATAACTTGATTACCCTTGAGCATCATAAAGAGCTTAGTCTTCTTTTGGGGTATGAAGAAATGAAACGTATAACTAAGGGTTTTCCAAATCCCGAGAGATTTCTTGATTTTGATCTAGAAGAAATTTATATGTTTTGTGCGGTAAATTGCATTGAGAATCCTTATATTGTCAAATCTAAAGACAAGAAAACAAATAGAATATGAAGAGAGTACTAATGAAAGGGAAAATATTTCCCAATACCCTCCTAGTGTTTATTATGATGAATCAGGTAACGAGGAGGAGCTTCCTATCCAATCACTCTCTTCAACAAGAACCTTGAAAAATTTAATTAAACCCACACATGATGTCGTGAAGAAGAAGAAAAGAAGAAAGAATAAAGGTAAAAAGGTATCTCTCCCAAATACTGTTGCTCCTATCACCATTGTGCCTCATGAAAGTGAATCAAATATACCGATGGAGGATGATGATATTGAGTATGATTTTCTTATACCTACTACTTGTTGTAATGATTATGATTGGGAAGACAACAATATCCCTTATGATCTTGAAAATCTTTTTAGCACTTGCTTGGAAGAATATGATAATAATGTTTGCTATACTATTGCTGCCATTCATGCTATTGATAAGAATGATTGTGATGATATGCAAAACCATAAGCTTGGGGATGCTATGTTTAATGAGTATGATATGTTTGAAGATTTATTTGCTGGAAATAATGATTGTCCTAAGCTTGGGGATGCTTTGTTTAATGAATATGATCCTTTGATTCCTTCTACTTTCGATAAGAAAATTTATTATGATGATAGCATGCCTCCTATTTATGATGATTACATTGATAAAAGTGGGTTTGGAAGAGTGTCAACTCTATGTAGTAGTGATCCCACTATTTTGGAGGGTGTTGAATCTTATTACAATATTGATAAAGTGGATTTGCAGAGGTCATGATTTTATTTAGTGATACATCCACTATTTTGGAAGAGGTTTCAATTGACTATGACAATAAAGTTGCTAGCTATGATGATTATTATGATGACATGTATGCCATAAAGAGTGATAAATCTTCTATGCTTGTGCATCATGAAAAGAGTGTTGTATGTGATAGTTATATTGTTGAATCCATTCATGATGTTTCTGAAAATTATTATGAGGAAGGAACTTATGCTCTTACATATCTCAATAATATCAAGTTTCTTCTCTATGTGTTGATTGTTTTGAAGTTGCACTTGTTTTGCCTTCCTATGCTAGTTGATTCTTGTTCACATAAGTTGTTTGATCACAAAATCACTATGCATAGGAAGTGGGTTATACCTAAATGTGCTAGTCATATGCTTCATGATGCTCTCTTTGTGTTTCAATTCTTATCTTTTATGTGAGCATCATTGAAATCATCATTCCTAGCTAAAAGGCATTAAAGAAAAGCGTGTGTTGGAAGATAGCCCAACACTTTTACCTACTGTTTTTGTGTGTTCACATGATTATGCTACTGTATTGATCATGTTTTATTGCTTTTGTTTCAATAAAGTGCCAAGTAAAGCCTTTGGGATAGTGTGGATGATAGTTGACTTGAATCTGTGCAAAAACAGAAACTTTTGCGCTCAGTCCAGGAAATTTGAAAATTCACTGGAACGTGCTTTTAATCTGAATTTTTTTACAGGTGATAGATATACAAATTCTCTAGGTCGTCCTAATTTTGTCAGAATTTTTGGAGTAGCAGAAGTATGGTTGGAGTACAAATTACTACAGACTGTTCTGTTTTTGACAGATTCTGTTTTCAATGCATAGTTTGCTTGTATCCTAGTTTCTATGGATTATATTGCTCAATATAAATTGTGGAAATGATATGCTACAGTAGGCATTGTGTGAGAACAATTATGAATCTTGTCTTTGACAGTACCAAAGTGAAATGGTTTGCTCTTTATCATACTAACCTATCTCATGAAGTTCCGTTAAGTTTTGTGTGATTGAAGTTTTCAGCTTTTGGGTGAGATGTCGATATGAGGAGAATAAGGAGTGACAAGACCCTAAGCTTGGGGATTCCCAAGGCACCCCAAGGTAATTCAAGGAAGATCCAAGCAACTAAGCTTGGGGATGCCCCGGAAGGCATCCCCTCTTTCGTCTCCAACATTATTGGTCACCTCACTTGGAGCTATGTTTTCATTCGTCACATGATATGTGTTTTACTTGGAGCATTAATTTATTTTGTTAGGATTTGCTTGCTGTTATTTAGAATAATGTTTTCCATATTTCATTTTAATAAAAATGTCAAGTATAGCCTTTTCCATGCTTATTTTGCAAGTCTATATGCGGCTGTTTAAAAACAGAAAGTTTACTGTTGTTGCAAGAATTCCCCAGAAAAGTCAGAATGTGATAAAAGGTTGATTTTTTTGCAAAATAAGCTATGATAAATTTTCTATAGTGTGATAAATTTTCATAATTTTTTGAGTTGAATAAGTATTGATACTCTTGCATTCTTTACAGACTGCACTGTTTTGGCAGATTGCTGTTATGTTTGCATATGTTTGCTTGTTTAATGATTCTATTTGAGGATAGGACTATTAAATATGCAGAGGCATTTAGTATGCAATGTTGAATAATAATTTTAGTAATTTGCTACTGTAGAGAATGATAAGGTTTTTGCATTGGTTTATACTAACTTATCTCACGAGTTCTTGTTGAGTTTTGTGTGGATGAGGCTTTTAAGATTTAGGGAAACCGTGATATGAGAGGAATTAAGGAGACACAAAATCTCAAGCTTGGGGATTCCCAAGGCATCCCAAGATAATATTTCAATAAGTCTCAAGCATCTAAGATTGGGGATGCCCCGGTAGACATCCCACCTTTCTTCCACAATTATCGGTTAGTATCGGTTGAGCCTAGGTTTTTGCTTCTTCACATGTTGTGTGCTATTATTGAAATGCCATTTTGTTTTGTTTTGCTTGCTGTTTTAATAAATTGCTTAGATCTGAAAGTTTTTTAATAAAATAGAGTCCTCAAATAATTGCCAGGGAGGCTAAGTAAGCGGCATTCACATCCCGTCAACGAAGCTATTTTCTATGTCATTCACTCTTGTGCTTCACTTATATCCTATGAGTAAATTGTTGAATAAATTGAATGTAATGAAGTTGAAATTATATGTTCATATCATGTTGAGTAGTAGCTTCACATTGGGTTTAGAAAGTGAAATCTTTTGAAGCTTGACAATCACAATACTGGTCATACAAGCAATTCATGAATGATTAGTAGAAGGAAGAGAACTTTCACATGCAAATACACTATCTTGGAAATCTTTTGTGATTGTGAGCCCCCATCAAAATATTATATGCCAAAAAATTTGACGTTGGACAAGGAAGACAACGTAATGATTTATGTTTGTTTATATTCACATAGAATTTATATTGTCATAGATCCTTCAACATGTGGTGCTTGCCCCCCATCTTTGATAGCCAAAAATTCCGCACCAAGTAGAGATACTACTTGTGCATCCAAATACCCTTAAACCCAAATCTTATTTTCAAATGTCCACCATACCTACCTAAGGATTGAGTCAGATCCTTCAAGTAAGTTGTCATCGGTGCAATAAGGCAATAAAAATTGCTTCTAAAAGTGTGAGATCATTTAGTGTAAGAGAAAATTGAGCGTTATACGAACTTATGATGGTAAAGAATAAAAGCGACAGACTGCATAATAAAGGTTGCCATCAAAGGGGCAATATAACGTGACGTTCTTTTGCACTAAGGGGTTGAGCATAAAAACAAATAAGCGCATGGCAACCTCTGCTTCCCTCTGCGAAGGGCCTATATTTTACTTTATGTATTTACTTTTATGCAAGAGTCAAAGTTTTTCTCTCTATTCCATTTTATTTTTCTCCTTTGGCAAGCATCATGTGGTGAGAAAAGATCTAGGCACATATGTCCAGTTGAATATGGGTAGCATGAGTTATTATGTTGACATCACCCTTGAGGTGAATACGTTGGGAGGCGAAACTATAAGCCCCTATCTTTCTATGTGTCTGGTTGAAATGTTTTGCTCATGTGTATGCGGTGAGTGTTAGCAATCATAGAAGACTATATGATGGTTGAGTATGTGGAGCTCTTACTTAGACTCTGTTGAATAAATTGAATTGCAATTGCTTGGTGACTGAGATCATAGGTTGTTGAGTTTCAAGAGAATTCATTGTTTGAACCTTATCATGTGAATTGGTTGCTACTTTAACATGAGAAATTCTATAAAAAGAATTGTTGTTATGATGCTAGGAAAAGTGATTGAAATTATCATTCATCAAACTTATGCACTTTGCTAGCATTCACACTTCATAAATTATTTCTTTTATCATTTACCTACTCGAGGACGAGTAGGAATTAAGCTTGGGGATGCTGATACGTCTCCAACGTATCTATAATTTATGAAGTAATCATAGTAATATATTACCATTCTTGGATGTTTTACAATCATTTATAGCAACTTTATATCATTTTTGGGACTAACATGTTGACCCAGTGCCCAGTGCCAGTTATTGTTTTTTGCTTGTTTTTTACATCGCAGGAAATCAATATCAAACGAAGTCCAAACACCGTGAAACTTTTTGGAGAATTTTTATGGACCAGAACACCCATGATGGGCCAGAGCAGCACCTGGGGGTGCCCCGAGGGGGGCACAACCCAACAGGGCGCGCCTGGGCCCCCTGGCGCGCCCAGGTGGGTTGTGCCCACCTCGGTGGCCTCCCGAACCCCCTCTTCGCCCTATAAATTCACAAATATTCCAAAACCCTTGGGGGTAGCCCTAGATCAAAAGTTCCGCCGCCGCAAGGCCCTGTAGCCACCGAAACCAATCTAGACCCCATTCTGGCACCCTGCCAGAGGGGGGGAATCATCTCCGGTGGCCATCTTCATCATCCCAGCGGCCACCACGATGAGGAGGGAGTAGTCCACCCTCGGGCTGAGGGTTTGTACCAGTAGCTATGTGTTTAATCTCTCTCTTCTGTTCTTGAGATGTCACGATCTTGATGTATCGCATGCTTTGTTAATATGGTCGGATCATATGGTGTTTTCCCCTCTCTATCTTGTTGTGATGAATTGAGTTTTTCCCTTTGAGATTTCGTTGTTATTGGATTGAATACTTATATGGATTTGAGAACACTTGATATATGTCTTGCAATTGAATATTCGTGATGACAATGGGGTATCGTATTGATTCACTTGATATATGTTTTGGCACTCAACTCACGGATTCCCGAGGTGACATTGGGGTAATCTATGCATAGGGGTTGATGCACGTTCTTGTCTTTGTTTCTCCGGTAGAAATCTTGGGGCACTCTTTGAAGTTCTTTGCGCTGGATTGTGTATTATGGATTTGAAGTTATTTGGTGTTATTTTAGTACGAACTCTAGGATAGATCGAATGGAAAGAATAGCTTTGTGTTATTTTAGTACGAACTCTTGAATAGGTCGAACGGAAATAATAGCTTTGAGGTGGTTTCGTACCCTACAAACAATTTATTCTTATGTTCTCCACTAGATAAGAACTTTGGAGTGATTCTTCGTTGCACGTTGAGGGATAGTTATATGATCAATTATATTAGCATTGTTGAGAGATTGCACTAGCGAAAGTACGGACCCTAGGCCTCATTTTCAAGCATTGCAATACCGTTTGTGCTCACTTTTATCGATTGCTACCTTGCTGTTTTTATTTATTCAGACTATAAAAATATATTTCTACCATCCATATTACACTTTTATCAACATCTCTTCGCCGAACTAGTGCACCTATACAATTTTCCATTGTATTGGGTGTGTTGGGGACACAAGAGATTTCTTGTATTTGGTTGCAGGGTTGTCTGAGAGAGACCATCTTCATCCTATGCCTCCCACGGATTGATAAACCTTTGGTCATCCACTTGAGGGAAAATTGCTACTGTCCTACAAAACTCTGCGCTTGGAGGCCCAACACGAGTCTACAGGAATAAATTTGCATAGTAAACATCAAACTCCTTGGTGCGTTGCTGCACGAGAGCCTCCAAGTCATCATCCTTGGCACGGAGAGTGGCCTCAAGCTTCTCCTCCTGGAGGGAGATCTCTTGCTCTCCGGCATCCAGGGATGCCTTGCGGTCCGCCAGGCGCGCCTCACGGGCCATGACGTCTTCTCTCGTCATCAGGAGTGTCTCTTGCTGCCTCATGAGGACCTTGAACTGCTTGTCGTTCCACTCGCGCAACTCCAGACACTTGTCCTTCAGCTTCTGGTCCACCTTGTTGGTGGACTCGCGCCGCTCCTTGAGCTCCTGCCACTTCTGGTTGTGCTGGGCCTGCATCTCCTTCACACCCGGCGCCATGGATTCCATGAAGGACAAGTCCATGGCGACGGCGGCTGAGTCATCGGCCTCTCCAGCTCCCTGATAAAGCGGAGCCAAGAGACGTTGAAGCTCTTCCTCGAGCTCAGTGCCCGTTGCCAGGGACAGGCCGGGGGCTCCAGCTCCAGATGACGGTAGCACCATGGCCAGCGTGCTCGAGGAAGATGGCGGAATCTCAGTAATGGTCCCGGAGGGAGGGAGTGGACCCATAGTCTGGAGGGGAATTTTCACCTCAATGGTCGCTTCCTCTACCGGGACGTCCCCCGAAGAATGCTCCACTACTGCCAATGAGCCCTGTGCATCCCCAGCGGCAAGATCCTACCCCTCAGCGTTAGCAATCTCTATCGCCTCGTCTGTGGCAGCCCTCCCTATATCGGCTACCACCTCCAGCGGCTCTAGTTCCTCGGCTTGGGGGCTGCACATGGAAAGGTCGGCGGACACAGAAGAAGCGGAAGTTTTCAGCAAATGGGGGAGCCAGCAGAAGCGATCAGAGCAGGAAAGGAAAAGGGAAATAACTACAACACCTGGAGAAGTCTGCCGGGCAGGGGCCTCAAATTCCCCGGCAACATCTGTTGCCGGGCCGCGAGCTTCACCTTTTGTCGTGGTAGTCACGGCAGCACTCTGTACGGCCTCTTCCTCGGAGGGTTCCATGGGGGTCTTTTCGGCTCGAGCGGCGGGCGAAGCATGACCCTCTGAGATGGGCCCGCCCCGCGTCGTCTCACCTCCCCCTCCAGCCAAGGAAATAGGGAGGCCATCCCCGTCGCCTCCGGCAGATGGCCAAATGACCAGCCCCGGGCTGAGGGCTGGACTGGGGGCTTGACGCGGGAACCTCAGCATCGACCCCCGCCAGGGCCGGGCTTTCCGCGCCCGTCAAAGACCCAAGACGACGGAGCCTCTTCCGTGAACGATGGACGAGGGTCTCCGTCTCCTCCTCCACTTCCCTGTCGGCAGACAGCGGAACACAAGGTCAGTCAGTAAAGATAATCAAGCATATCGGTGATACTTCCGAGGGGCAGGGAAAATCTTCATTACTCTTCTTCAATAAGCATGGAGTTCAAGTTGAACTCCAAAGGGGGCGGGGACTCCCTCTCTCTCTTTAGAGATGGAGGAGCAGAACTCCCCGGCAGCTTCGACGTTTGGCGTCGCGACGGGGGCTCCGGGGAAGAAGAGCTCTGAGAGGAGTTCGAGCCAGAATGGGAGTTGGAGTCCGTCTCCACATCGGCCAACTGCTTGGCGGAGGGAACCTTGGTCAGAGTAAGGCGGGGAGATTGGCGACACGCCAGCCTACCCTTGGTGGCCTTGGTAGTGGTCTTCTTCACCCTCTTGGCGGCCGACGCTGGATTGGAAGCCGCTGCCCTCGGGTAGCAGCGCGCCCGCGGGTGCGCTGTTCTGGGTCCGGCTCGGGAGCTTGCGGCTCAGCCGCAAGCCACTCTTCGTCAAGACCCGCCACCGTGCCGACCTCCTCCTCCTCCTGAAGCTCCGTTGCTGTCGTGGCTAGGGCCTCTAGCCCGGCAAAGTTGTCCCCGGCAAGCTCTTCCCCGATAGCCCCTTCCGTGGTTTGCGCCTTGCTACCGCCATGGGAAGAACTCCCGTCCTCAGCCGCCCTTCCCGGACTTTTCGGCCTTCTCCATCTCTGCGAGGCGGGTGGCTTTGTCTTCCTCGACCCTCTTCAAGATATAAGCCACCTCCGCCGAGGAGGTGCGTTTATACATCCTAGTTTCGGTCCTGGTGGCCCTCTCCACCAGGGGGTTCGACCACTGGAGCTCTTCATCCAGGGCGGGCAGCTGCCAGGTGCTCACTACCCCTTCGGCATTGCAGTCCGGCATCCACTTTAGTATCTGGTCCCGGGCTGAGTTGATGTTCAGAGGAATGACAGTTGCCGAAGCTTGAACAGTTCGAAGCGACCGAACAATTGGTCGCACAACTAGCCATGGCATAAACTGATAAGTTGTTGGCCAATCCTGGAACCAGCCTCATCCTGTCCGCAGATCCCCATACAGCCACGCGGGTCTGTCCCTTTCCTGCAGTGGCGAGATACGACGGAGGAGGAAATCTGCTCCCACATGCTCGATGGTTAGCCCGACAGTCTTCAAACGAGTAATCATGTTGATTGCCAGACGCATCCTATCCTCAGTAAGGCCTTTGGCGCTCCATGACTTTCCGCTCTCAACACATTCCTTCCGCGCCTCGCAAAACTCGGGGGCTTCCTCATCTTGGATCCAGCACCAATCCCCTCTCCATTCATCCCACCTCTCGCGTTGGTACCCAGGGATATAATCCCAGATCTTCCTTGCCATGCACGGCATCCAACTAATGATTCCGGAGCGGTCGCCCTTGTTCTCCACACGTGGAACGAAGTAATGCCGGAACAGATCCACAATGGGCATAACTCCGACGAAATTTTCGCACAAATGCGCAAAAATGGCCATGGTCGCCATTGCATTTGGCGTGAAGTCGAGGAGATGGAATCCATAGATGCTCATGATTGCCTCTAAGAACCCAGAGAAGGGGGGACAGAGGCCGCAGATGAAGTAAGCACAGAAGAATCGATATGAATCCGGCGGATCTTCCTTCCCCGCCGCATAAACTACGGGCGCTCCATGCCCTTTTTCAATGCCGCCCCCCCCACAGATACCCATACCTCATCTGGAGGACGAAGCCGCTCAAGTTCGACGAGATGAAGACGACATCTTGACTCCGCTTCTTGTTCAGCTCCGCCGACCTCCTGCTTCCCTCGACGGCAACCTCCTTCGTCGTGGCCGCCGGCTTTCCTTTCTCCACGGGTTTCTTTCCCATGCCCGCGGCGGCAATGAGGAAGGGATTCGGTGGGGAGAGCGGCGGCGGATGGGAAAGCGAGAGGGGGAACTATCGCTTGGCTTGCGGAGGAAGAAGATGTTGGAGATATGCCCTAGAGGCAATCGTGTATGATGATATTTCCTATGTGTTTATGAATAAAGATAGTCCTTGGACATTATCAATTATGTGTATCAGCAAGTACGTGACTTGTTTGTGAGACTATGCATTGTATGATGACTGTCCTAAAAGGTCCCTAGTCGAAAGGGCTGTGTGGACGCACAACCGACTAAACTAGCATATGACACGGTCGATGGCTTCGTCTCACTAGCGGGAGCATTGGATGCTAACCGGATAATATGGATTCGGAAGGATCTGGTCGGATTCGACATGGTCGGATCCGAGTTGAGATAAGGTCCGAGTCGGACAGACCCAACTACGAGACGCAGCGATATGTCATCTGTGAGTCTCTAGTACAACATACGTTCTATGTCCTAAGACCTGAGCTGACGCATGTACTTGGGATGGTGACAGACTTGCTTTGGGCCGACCAAACGCTACTTCGTAACTGGGTAGTTACAAAGGTATGTTTCGGGCTTGTCCAGACCCATGTTGCGAGACGTGGTCGAGCAAGATGGGATTTGCCCCTCCGATCAGGAGAGATATACTCTGGGCCCCTCATGTGATCCGACCAGGATAAGAATTGCCATGCGACAAGGATTATGAGATAATCTATGGTCGGCATCACTGGAACGAGAAAGAGGTCGGCCTAGCACAAGGATGACAGACTCGCCTTGAGCCCGACAACATATATCATGTGGCAAAAGGAATGGAAGTGTGATGTACAAGTTCGCCTAACCAGCTTCATAGTCTACTTGGTGTTCGGCATGCCTTGCTGTGCAGTTCGGAGGTGATCCGAACTGCGATCAAGTTGACTTGAACCTAAGGGGTCGCGCGCTTAAGGGAAGGAACCTACGAGGTTGGATCCGAGGACACTGGTCGGATGTGATCCGATTTGTATTCGGATTGTGGCCGAGTAGACTTGTGGGCTTTAGGATCTGTGCGAGGCCCAAGAGTTTAGCCCACGACAGATGCCTATATATAGTGGAGGTGCGGCACACTCATGGGGTTGATCGCTTCGGCGCTGTCACTAGGGTTTGCATGTGTTGCAAATAGACACCTCCACTCGCCGCCGGATGTGTGATCGGACCTAGCAGTCCACCGCACGGTGTTCCTCCTGCACGCGCAGATACCGTTAGAGGCGGTGCACCTGTGCCGCTCCAGCGAACTTGTACGTGGGATCGGACGGCCGGCTGTTCAAGGGAGATCGGACAAGGAGGAGACGATCCACGCGGACGCGCTGCCCCAACTCTTCTTCCGCTGCACGGCACTGCGCGTCTAGTGGTAACGAATTGTGATCCATTCCCGTAGCATGTTCCTGGTTGTTCTGCGCGTAGGAAAATTTTAATTTGCAGTCGACGCACCCTACCGTAGATTCCAACAGAAGATGGGAGAGCGGGGCAAGGAACAAGTGAACCATGCCCCTCTGCTTTTCCCTGCTCTTAAGGGGGGAAAGCGGAACGGGGGCGCGGCGCTTCAGAAAGTTATCGTTTCACCGTAACTACAACAGTCCTACGACCCCACGACGCGCAGTAATTGCGCAAAGTGGACGTTGGATTGACTAGTCACCATGGCAAACCGGCATGCGCAGCCCTCTCCTGCCACGTGTGCGCGCACTATTTGGGGCCTAACCCAATGTGCCACGCGACACGTGTGGCTCAGGCCCGGGGGCTTATGTCGGGGAAAACAGACAGGGGTATATGTTTTCCCCTGACTCGTGCACGGACAAGCCAAGACCGAGCCAAGATGTACAAGGAACCAAAAGCATCAAAGGATCAACATGCAGATCAGAGAGATCGAGGTCAAGCCAGAGAAACAAGACAACATCAGAGGAAAGGCCTCCTTTGCCAGGCAGGCGAGCCCGACAAGGGGCGAGGCCACACTTAGAAGCAGACGACCAAGGCGTCCCGGCAGGGCCTGCCGGGGCTCACGGAGGCAAAACCACCTCACCAACCACTCCGCCATGACCCACGTCGTCAATCAGTGCGGTGTCAAGCCGCAAATTGACTAAGTGGTAGCCATTCGCCACATGGCAGCCTCTTTCTATAGGAAAAACTCAAAGATGACACCCGTCCTGCGACGTGTCAGGCGAGCAGGCGTGGAGCTGGCAAGATAGCCCGGCAAGCCTTGCCGGGCAACCAACGATGTGACATTAAGCGGTGCATTTAATGCGCCTTGTCAGCTCGCAGAGTTAGGTACGATAGCACTGTTTGCTATCTTATCAGTGCATAATGACTACTTTGCCACTGTGGTGACCCCTTAATCTATAAAAGGAGGCCCATGGCAACCGTAGAAGAGGTTAGAAGGTTGGATAACTCACACCCCCATATGCGCGTAGTCGCTGCTGCCTTGAGGCAACCCCTGCCGGGCAAGTGTGCTATGCTCCACCACCACCTTTCCACCATCAATCCACCAAAACAGGATTAGGGTTTTACGCCTCATGGCGGCCCGAACCTGGGTAAAATTGCCTGCGTGACCTCTGCCACGCAGCCCCACGCTCATCTGCTCTTTGTGCAACGCGACGTCCCCCTGACGAACTAGCATGGGGCCTCCTCGTCCCATAGGTGGCCGTGGTTTCCCGCGACAATGTGGGGGATAGGAAAACGAGAGGCGAATGGCGAATAATGTAATGCAAGAGATGAGAGTTTATGATGGGTACATGGTATGTCTTGACTTGGCCTAGATGAAGGAAATATGCCATAGAGGCAATAATAAAGTTGTTATTTATATTTCCTTATATCATGATAAATGTTTATTATTCATGCTAGAATTGTATTAACCGGAAACTTAGTACATGTGTGAGTACATAGACAAACAGAGTGTCCCTAGTATGCCTCTACTTGACTAGCTCGTTAATCAAAGATGGTTAAGTTTCCTGACCATAGACATGTGTTGTCATTTGATGAACGGGATCACATCATTAGAGAATTATGTGATGGACAAGACCCATCCGTTAGCTTAGCATAATGATCGTTTAGTTTTATTGCTATTACTTTCATCATGACTTATACATGTTCCTCTGACTATGAGATTATGCAACTCCTGAATACCGGAGGAACACCTTGTGTGCTATCAAACGTCACAACATAACTGGGTGATTATAAATATGCTCTACAGATGTCTTCGAAGGTGTTTGTTGGGTTGGCATAGATCGAGATTAGGATTTGTCACTCTGTGTATCGGAGAGGTATCTCTGGGCCCTCTCGGTAATGCACATCACTATAAGTCTTGCAAGCAATGTGACTAATGAGTTAGTCACGGGATGATGCATTACGGAATGAGTAAAGAGACTTGTCGGTAACGAGATTGAACTAGGTATGATGATACCGACGATCGAATCTCAGGCAAGTAACATACCGATGACAAAGGGAACAACGTATGTTGTTATGCGGTTTGACCGATAAAGATCTTCGTAGAATATGTAGGAGCCAATATGAGCATCCAGGTTCCGCTATTGGTTATTGACTAGAGATGTGTCTCGGTCATTTCTCTATAGTTCACGAACCCGTAGGGTCCGCACGCTTAACATTCGATGACGATTTGTATTATGAGTTACGTGATTTGATGACCGAAGTTTGTTCGGAGTCCCGGATGAGATCACGAACATGACGAGGAGTCTCGAAATGGTCGAGAGGTAAAGATTCATATATAGGACGATGGTATTTGGACACCGGAAGTGTTCCGGGTGATACCGGGTCACCGGAAGGGGTTCCGGGCAACCCCCGACAAACATATCGGCTTAATGGGCCAAGTAAGGGAACACACCAGCCCACAAGGGGCTGGTGCGCCCCCTATAGGGCCAGCCACGTGGGGAGAAAGGGAAAGGAGAGAAGGAAAGGAAAAGTATGAAGTAGGACTCCTACTTCCTTCTCCTCCCCCCTCCTTCCTTTCCCCCTTATCCAAATATGGTAAGGGGGGCCGAATTGGACTAGGGGCCCAGGTAGGATTCCTCCTACTTGGGCGTGACCTAGGCTGCCTCCCTTCCTCTCCCTCCTTTATATATGTGGGGAGGGCACCCCTAGAACACACATCAATTGTTCCTACCGTGTGCGGAGCCCCCCCCCCCTCCGTAGTTAACACCTCGGTCATACCGTCGTAGTGCTTAGGCGAAGCCCTGCGCCAGTAACTTCATCATTACCATCGCCACGCCGTCGTGCTGACGGAACTCACCCTCGGCCTCAACTGGATCAAGAGTACGAGGGACGTCATCGAGCTGAACGTGTGCTGAACACGGAGGTGCCGTACGTTCGGTGCTAGGATCGGTCAGATCGAGAAGACGTACGACTACATCAACCGCGTTGATATAACACTTCCGCTTTCGGTCTACGAGGGTACGTGGACACACTCTCCCCTCTCGTTTCTATGCATCTCCTAGATAGATCTTGCATGATCGTAGGAATTTTTTTGAAATTACTGTGTTCCCCAACAGTGGCATCAGAGCCAGGTCTATGCGTAGATGTTATATCCACGAGTAGAACACAAAGAGTTGTGGGCGATAATAGTCATACTGTTTACCAGCATGTCATACTTTGATTCGGTGGTATTGTTGGATGAAGCGGCCCAGACCGACATTGCATGACCGCGTTCATGAGACTGGTTCTACCGACGTGCTTCGCACACAGGTGGCTAGTGGGTGTCTGTTTCTCCAGCTTTAGTTGAATCAAGTGTGACTACGCCCGGTCCTTGTTGAAGGTTAAAACAACACACTTGACGAAAAATCATTGTGGTTTTTGATGCGTAGGTAAGAATGGTTCTTGCTAAGCCCGTAGCAGCCATGTAAATCTTGCAACAACAAAGTAGAGGACGTCTAACTTGTTTTTGCAGGGCATGTTGTGATGTGATATGGTCAAGACGTGATGATATATAAATTGTTGTATGAGATGATCATGTTTTGTAAAAGTTATCGGCAACTGGCAGGAGCCTTATGGTTGTCGCTTTATTGTATGAAATGCAATCGCCCTGTAATTGATTTACTTTATCACTAAGCGGTAGCGATAGTCGTGGAAGCAATAGTTGGCGAGACAACAACGATGCTTCGATGGAGATCAAGGTGTCAAGCCGGTGACGATGGTGATCATGACGGTGCTTTGGAGATGGAGATCAAAGGCACAAGATGATGATGGCCATATCATATCACTTATTTTGATTGCATGTGATGTTTATCCTTTATGCATCTTAATTTACTTAGTATGGCGGTAGCATTATAAGATGATCCCTCAATAAATTTCAAGGTATAAGTGTTCTCCTTGAGTATGCACCGTTGCGACAGTTCTTCGTGCCGAGACACCACGTGATGATCGGGTGTGATAAGCTCTATGTTCACATACAACGAGTGCAAGCCAATTTTGCACGTGTAGAATACTCGGGTTAAACTTGACGAGCCTAGCATATGCAGATATGGCCTCGGAACACTAAGACCGAAAGGTCGAGCATGAATCATATAGTAGATATAATCAACATAGTGATGTTCACCATTGAAAACTACTCCATCTCACGTGATGATCGGTCATGGTTTAGTTGATATGGATCAAGTGATCATTTAGATGACTCGAGGGATGTCTATCTAAGTGGGAGTTCTTAAGTAATATGATTAACTGAACTTAAATTTATCATGAACTTAGTCCTGATAGTATTTGCAAATTATGTTGTAGATCAATAGCTCGCGGTGTAGTCCCCCGTTTATTTTTTGATATGTTCCTAGAGAAAAATAAGTTGAAAATGATGGTAGCAATGATGCGGATTGGGTCTGTGATCTGAGGATTATCCTCATTGCTGCACAGAAGAGTTATGTCCTTGATGCACCGCTAGGTGACAGACCTATTGCAGGAGTATATGCAGACATTATGAACGTTTGGCAAACTCAATATGATGACTACTTGATAGTTTAGTGCACCATGCTTTACAGCTTAAAACCAGGACATCAAAAACGTTTTGAACACTATGGAGCATATGAGATGTTCCAAGAGTTGAAATTAGTATTTCAGACTCATGCCCGTGTCGAGAGGTATGAGACCTCTGACAGTACTATGCCTACAAGATGGAGCAGAATAGCTCAACCAGTGAGCATGTGCTCAGATTGTCTGGGCACTACAATCGCTTGAATCAAGTGGGAGTTAATCTTCCAGATAATATAGTGATTGATAGTGTTCTCTAGTCACGACCACCAAGCTACTAGAACTTCGTGATGAACTATAATATGCAAGGGATGACGAAAATGATTCCCGAGCTCTTCGCGATGCTGAAATCAGCGATAGAAATCAAGAAAAAGCATCAAGTGTTGATGGTTGACAAGACCACTAGTTTCAAGTAAAAGGGCAAAAGAAAGGGAACTTCAAGAAGAATGGCAAGAAAGTTTCCACTCCAATGAAGAAACCCAAAGCTAGACCCAAGCTTGAAACTGAGTGCTTCTACTGCAAAGGAAATAGTCACTGGAAGTGGAACTACCCTAGATACTTGGTGGATAAGAAGGATGGCAAAGTGAACAAAGCTATATTTTATATACATGTTAGTGATATGTACTTTACTAGTGTTTATAGCAACCCCTCGGTATTTGATACCGGTTCAGTTGCTAAGAGTAGTAACTCGAGACGGGAGTTGCAGAATGAACAGACTAGTTAAGGGTCAAGTGACGATGTGTGTTGGAAGTGGTTCCAAGTTTGATATGATCATCATCGCACACTCCCTATGCTTTCGGGATTAGTGTTGAACCTAAATAAATGTTATTTGGTGTTTGCGTTGAGCATGAATATGATTTGATCATGTTTATTGCAATATGGTTATTCATTTAAAGTCAGAGAATAATCGTTGTTCTGTTTACGTGAATAAAACCTTCTATGGTCATACACCCAATGAAAATAGTTTGTTGGATCTCGATCGTAGTGATACACATATTCATAATATTGAAGCCAAAAGATGCAAAGTTAATAATGATAGTGCAACTTATTTGTAGCACTGCAGTTTAGGTCATATTGGTGTAAAGCGCATGAAGAAACTCCATGCAGATGGGCTTTTGGAATCACTTGATTATAAATCATTTGATGCTTGCGAACCATGCCTCATGGGAAAGATGACTAAAACTCCGTTCGCCGGAACAATGGAGCGAGCTACTGACTTATTGGAAATAATACATACCGATGTATGCGGCCCGATAAGTGTTAAGGCTTGCGGCGGGTATCGTTATTTTCTGACCTTCACAGATGATTTGAGCAGATATGGGTATATCTACTTGATGAAACATAAGTCTGAAACATTTGAAAAGTTCAAAGAATTTCAGAGTGAAGTGGAAAATCATCGTAACAAAGAAAATAAAGTTTCTACGATCTGATCGTTGAGGTGAATATTTGAGTTACGAGTTTGGCCTTCAATTAAAACAATGTGGAATAGTTTCACAAACTTATGCCACCTGGAACACCATATCATAATGGTGTGTCCAAACGGCATAACTATACTTTATTAGATATGGTGCGATCTATGATGTCTCTTATCGATTAACCACTATCGCTTTTGGGGTATGCATTAGATACAGTTGCATTCACATTAAATAGGGCACCGTCTAAAAATCCGTTGAGACGACGCCGTATGAAATGTGGTTTAGCAAGGAAACCTAAGATGTCGTTTCTTAAAGTTTGGGGTTGCAATGCTTATGTGAAAAAGTTTCAGCCTGATAAGCTCAAACCCAAATCGGAGAAGTGCGTCTTCATAGGATACCCAAAAGAAACTGTTGGGTACACCTTCTATCACAGATCCGAAGGCAATATCTTTGTTGCTAAGAATGGATCCTTTCTAGAGAAGAAGTTTCTCTCGAAAGAAGTGAGTGGGAGGAAAATAGAACTTGGTGAGGTAACTGTACCTTCTCTTGGACTGGAAAGTAGCTCATCACTGAAATCAGTTCCAGTGATGCCTACACCAATTAGTGAGGAAGTTAATGATGATGATCATGAAATTTCAGATCAATTACTACCCAACCTCGTAGGTCAACCAGAGTACAATCCGCACCAGAGTGGTACGGTAATCCTGTTCTGGAAGTCATGTTAATAGACCATGATGAACCTACGAACTATGAGGAAGCGATGATGAGCCCAGATTCCGCAAAAGGGCTTGAGGCCATGAAATATGAGATGGGATCCATGTATGAGAACAAAGTATGGACTTTGCTTGACTTGCCCGATGATCGGCAAGCCATTAAGAATAAATGGATCTTCAAGAGGAAGACGGACGCTGGTAGTAGTGTTACTATCTACAAAGCTCGAATTGTCACAAAAAAAGTTTTCGACAAGTTCAAGGTGTTGCCTACGATGAGATTTTCTCACTCGTAGCGATGCTTAAAGTCTGTCCGAATCATGTTAGCAATTGCCACATTTGATGAAATCTGGCAAATGGATGTCAAAACTGCATTCCTTAATGGATTTCTTAAAGAAGAGTTGTATATGATACAACAAGAAGGTTTTGTCAATCCTAAAGGTGCTATCAAAATGTGCAAGCTCCAGCGATCCATCTATGGACTGGTGCAAGCATCTCGGAGTTGGAATATACACTTTGATGAGTTGATCAAAGCATATAGTTTTAGATAGACTTGCGATGAATCCTGTATTTACAAGAAACTGAGTGGGAGCACTACAACTTTTCTGATAAGTATATGTGAAAGACATATTGTTGATCAGAAATGATGTAGAATTTTCTGGAAAGCATAAAGGAGTGTTTGTAAGGAGTTTTTCAAAGAAAGACCTCGATGAAGCTTCTTACATATTGGGCATCAAGATCTATATAGATAGATCAAGACGCTTGATAAGATTTTTCAATGAGTACATACCTTGACAAGATTCTTGAAGTAGTTCAAAATGGAACAGTCAAAGAAGGAGTTCTTGCCTGTATTGCAAGGTGTAAAGTTGAGTAAGACTCAAAACACGACCACGGCAGAAAATAGAAAGAGAATGAAAGTCCTTCCCTATGCCTCAGCCATAGGTTCTATAAGTTATGCTATGCTGTGTACCAGACCTACTGTATACCTTAGCATGATTTTGGAAAGGGATTACGATAGTGATCTAGGAGTAGATCACTTGACAGCGGTCAAAATTATCCTTAGAAGACTAAGGAGATATTTCTCGATTATGGAGGTGATAAAGAGTTCGTCGTAAAGAGTTACGCAGATGCAAGCTTTTACACCAATCCGGATGACTCTGAGTCTCAATCTAGATACATATTGAAAGTGGGAGCAATTAGCTAGAGTAGCTCCATGCAGAGCATTGTAGACATAGAAAAATTGCAAAATACATACGGCTCTGAATGTGACAGACCCATTGACTAAGCTTCTCTCACAAGCAAAACATGATCACACCTTAGTACTCTTTGGGTGTTAATCACATAGTGATGTGAACTAGATTATTGACTCCAGTAAAACCCTTTGGGTATTAGTCACATGGCGATGTGAACTAATCAAATGGTGATGTGAACTATTGGTGTTAAATCACATGGCGATGCGAACTAGATTCTTGACTCTAGTGCAAGTGGGAGACTAAAGGAAATATGCCCTAGAGGCAATAATAAAGTTGTTATTTATATTTCCATATATCATGATAAATGTTTATTATTCATGCTATAATTGTATTAACCGGAAACTTAGTACATGTGTGAATACATAGACAAACAGAGTGTCCCTAGTATGCCTCTACTTGACTAGCTCGTTAATCAAAGATGGTTAGGTTTCCTGACCATTGACATGTGTTGTCATTTGATGAACGGGATCACATCATTAGAGAATGATGTGATGGACAAGACCCATCCGTTAGCTTAGCATAATGATTGTTTAGTTTTATTGTTATTGCTTTCATCATGACTTATACATGTTCCTCTGACTATGAGATTATGCAACTCTCGAATACCAGAGGAACACCTTGTGTGCTATCAAACATCACAACATAACTGGGTGATTATAAAGGTGCTCTACAGATGCCTCCAAAGGTGTTTGTTGGGTTGGCATAGATCGAGATTAGGATTTGTCACTCCGTGTATCGGAGAGGTATCTTTGGGCCCTCTCGGTAATGCACATCACTATAAGTCTTGCAAGCAATGTGACTAATGAGTTAGTCACGGGATGATGCATTACGGAACGAGTAAAGAGACTTGCCGGTAACGAGATTGAACTATGTATGATGATACCGACGATCGAATCTCGGGCAAGTAACATACAAATGACAAAGGGAACAATGTATGTTGTTATGCGGTTTGACCGATAAAGATCTTCGTAGAATATGTAGGAGCCAATATGAGCATCCAGGTTCCGCTATTGGTTATTGACCGGAGATGTGTCTCGGTCATGTCTACATAGTTCTCGAACCCGTAGGGTCCGCACGCTTAACATTCGATGACGATTTGTATTATGAGTTATGTGATTTGATGACCGAAGTTTGTTCGGAGTCCCGGGTAAGATCACGGACATGGCGAGGAGTCTCGAAATGGTTGAGAGGTAAAGATTCATATATAGGACGATGGTATTTGGACACCGGAAGTGTTCCGGGTGATACCGGGTCACCGGAAGGGGTTCCGGGCAACCCCCGACAAACATATCGGCTTAATGGGCCAAGTAAGGGAACACACCAGCCCACAAGGGGCTGGTGCGCCCCCTATAGGGCCAGCCACGTGGGGAGAAAGGGAAAGGAGAGAAGGAAAAGGAAAGTATGAAGTAGGACTCCTACTTCCTTCTCCTCCCCCCTCCTTCCTTTCCCCCTTATCCAAATATGGTAAGGGGGGCCGAATTGGACTAGGGGCCCAGGTAGGATTCCTCCTACTTGGGCGTGACCTAGGCTGCCTCCCTTCCTCTCCCTCCTTTATATATGTGGGGAGGGCACCCCTAGAACACACATCAATTGTTCCTACCGTGTGCGGAGCCCCCCCCTCCGTAGTTAACACCTCGGTCATACTGTCGTAGTGCTTAGGCGAAGCCCTGCGCCGGTAACTTCATCATCACCGTCGCCACACCGTCGTGCTGACGGAACTCTCCCTCGGCCTCAACTGGATCAAGAGTACGAGGGACGTCATCAATTTGGACGTGTGCTGCACACGGAGGTGCCGTACGTTCGGTGCTAGGATCGGTCGGATCGTGAAGACGTATGACTACATCAACCGCGTTGATATAACGCTTCCGCTTTCGGTCTACAAGGGTACGTGGACACACTCCCCCCTCTCGTTCCTATGCATCTCCTATATAGATCTTGCATGATCGTAGGATTTTTTTTGAAATTACTGCGTTCCCCAACAGTAGATCTCCCCGGCAACAACGCCAGAAATTCTTCCTGCTACCTCTTGAGCTTGCGTTGGTTTTTCCCTTGAAGAGGAAAGGCTGATGCAGCAAAGTAGAGTAAGTATTTCCCTCAGTTTTGAGAACCAAGGTATCAATCCAGTAGGAGACAACGAACAAGTCACCGAATACCTGCACAAATAATCAACAACTTGCACCCAACGCGATAAAGGGGTTGTCAATCCCTTCACGGTTACTTGCAACAGTGAGATCTGATAGAGATAGATAAATGACAAAGTAAATACTTTTGGTATTTTTGGTTTATAGATCGGAAAGTAAAATATTGCAAAGGAAGTAAATAGAAAACTAATATTGTAGATCGGAAACTTATATGATGGAAAATAGACCCGGGGGACATAGGTTTCACTAGAGGCTTCTCTCAAGATAGAGAATATTACGGTGGGTGAACAAATTACTACCGATCAATTGATAGAAAAAGCGCAAAGTTATGACGATATCTAAGGCAATGATCATGAATATAGGCATCACGTCCGTGTCAAGTAGACCGACTCCTGCCTGCATCTACTACTATTACTCCACACATCGACTGCTACCTTTTGAGCACTGCGTTGGTTTTCCCTTGAAGAGGAAAGGGTGATGCAGTAAAGTAGCGTAAGTATTTCCCTCGGTTTTTGAGAACCAAGGTATCAATCCAGTAGGAGACCACGCGCGAGTCCCACGCACCTACACAAACAAATAAGAACCTCGCAACCAACGCGATAAAGGGGTTGTCAATCCCTTCACGGACACTTACGAGAGTGAGATCTGATAGATATGATAAGATAATATTTTTGGTATTTTTATGATAAAGAATAAAAGTAAAGATTGCAAAAATAAACGGTGCCAGCAATAGCTAAGTGTTGGAAGATTAATATGATGGAAAATAGACCCGGGGGCCATAGGTTTCACTAGTGGCTTCTCTCAAGAGCATAAGTATTACGGTGGGTAAACGAATTACTGTCGAGCAATTGATAGAATTGAGCATAGTTATGAGAATATCTAGGTATGATCATGTATATAGGCATCACGTCGGCGACAAGTAGACCGAACCGATTCTGCATCTACTACTATTACTCCACACATCGACCGCTATCCAGCATGCATCTAGAGTATTAAGTTCATAAGAACAGAGTAATGCTTTAAGCAAGATGACATGATGTAGAGGGATAAACTCATGCAATATGATATAAACCCCATCTTTTTATCCTCGATGGCAACAATACAATACGTGCCTTGCTGCCCCTGCTGTCACTGGGAAAGGACACCGCAAGATTGAACCCAAAGCTAAGCACTTCTCCCATTGCAAGAAAGATCAATCTAGTAGGCCAAACCAAACTGATAATTCGAAGAGACTTGCAAAGATAACCAATCATACATAAAAGAATTCAGAGGAAGATTCAAATATTGTTCATAGATAAACTTGATCATAAACCCACAATTCATCGGATCTCGACAAACACACCGCAAAAGAAGATTACATCGAATAGATCTCCAAGAAGATCGAGGGAGAACTTTGTATTGAGATCCAAAAGAGAGAAGAAGCCATCTAGCTAATAACTATGGACCCGAAGGTCTGAGGTAAACTACTCACACATCATCGGAGAGGCTATGGTGTTGATGTAGAAGCCCTCCGTGATCAATGCCCCCTCCGACGGAGCGCCGAAAAAGGCCCCAAGATGGGATCTCACGGGTACAGAAGGTTGCGGCGGTGGAAATAGGGTTATGGCTCCGTATATGATGTTTCCAGGGTATATGGGTATATATAGGAGGAAGAAGTACGTCGGTGGAGCAACGAGGGGCCCACGAGGGTGGAGGGCGCGCCCCCCTGCCTCGTGCCTTCCTCGTTGATTACTTTACGTAGACTCAAGGTCCTCTGGATCACGTTTGTTACAAAAATCACGTTCCCGAAGGTTTCATTCCGTTTGGACGCCGTTTGATATCCTTTTCCTTCGAAACACTGAAATAGGAAAAAAACAGCAATTTGGGCTGGGCCTCCGGTTAATAGGTTAGTCCCAAAAATAATATAAAAGTGTATAATAAAGCCCAATAAACATCTAAAATAGAATATAATATAGCATGGAACAATCAAAAATTATAGATACGTTGGAGACGTATCAAGCATCCCCAAGCTTAATTCCTGCTCGTCCTCGAGTAAGTAAATGATAAAAACAGTATTTTTGATGTGGAATGCTACTTGGCATAATTTTCAATGTAACCCTCTTAATTGTGGTATGAATATTCAGATCCGAAAGATTCAAGATAAAAGTTTAATATTGACATAAAAGTAATAATACTTCAAGCATACTAACTAAGCATTTATGTCTTCTCAAAATAACATGGCCAAAGAAAGTTCATCCCTACAAAATCATATAGTTTGGTCATGCTCCATTTTCGTCACACAAGAATGCTCTCATCATGCACAACCCCGATGACAAGCCAAGCAATTGTTTCATACTTTAGTAATCTCAAACTTTTTCAACTTTCACGCAATACATGAGCATGAGCCATGGATATAGCACTATTGGTGGAATAGAATATAATGATGGGGGTTATGTGGAGAAGACAAAAAAGGAGAAAGTCTCACATCAACGCGGCTAATCAACGGGCTATGGAGATGCCCATCAATTGATGTTAATGTGAGGAGTAGGGATTGCCATGCAACGGATGCACTAGAGCTATAAATGTATGAAAGCTCAACAAAAGAAACTAAGTGGGTGTGCATCCAACTTGCTTGCTCACGAAGACCTAGGGCATTTGGGGAAGCCCATTGTTGGAATATACAAGCCAAGTTCTATAACGAAAAATTCCCACTAGTATATGAAAGTGACAAAACAAGAGACTATCTATCATAAATATCATGGTCTACTTTGAAGCACAAGTATGGAAAAAAGGTTAGTAGCATTGCCCCTTTTTATTTTCTTTTTTTTTGGGCCTTTCTTTTTTTGGCATTTTTTTGGGACAATGCTCTATGAATGATGATCATCACACTTCTATTTATTTACAACTCAATGATTACAACTCGATACTAGAACAAAGTATGACTCTATATGAATGCCTCCGGCGGTGTACCGGGATGGACAATGAATCAAGAGTGACATGTATGAAATAATATGCATGGTGGCTTTGCCACAAATACGATGTCAACTACATGATCATGCAAGGCAATATGACAATGATGAACGTGTCATGATAAACAGAACGGTGGAAAGTTGCATGGCAATATATCTCGGAATGGCTATGGAAATGCCATAATAGGTAGGTATGGTGGCTGTTTTGAGGAAGATATAAGGAGGTTTATGTGTGATAGAGCATATCGTATCACGGGGTTTGGATGCACCGGCGAAGTTTGCACCAACTCTCAAGGTGAGAAAGGGCAATGCACGGTACCGAAGAGGCTAGCAATGATGGAAGGTTGAGAGTGTGTATGATCCATGGACTCAACATTAGTCATAAAGAACTCACATACTTATTGCAAAAATCTACAAGTCATCAAAAACCAAGCACTACGCGCATGCTCCTAGGGGGATAGATTGGTAGGAAAAGACCATCGCTCGTCCCCGACCGCCACTCATAAGGAGGACAATCAAAGAACACCTCATGTTTCAAATTTGTTACACAACGTTTACCATACGTGCATGCTACGGGATTTGCAAACTTCAACACAAGTATTTCTCAAATTCACAACTACTCAACTAGCACAACTTTAATATCACTACCACCATATCTCAAAACAATTATCAAGCATCAAACTTCTCTTAGTATTCAACACACTCATAAGAAAGTTTTACTAATCTTGAATACCTAACATATTAGAACTAATTTCACAATTAAAGCAAATTACCATGCTGTTTTGTAGGACTCTCAAAATAATATAAGTGAAGCATGAGAGAACAAAAATTTCTATAAAACAAATCCACCACCGTGCTCTAAAAGTTGTAAGTGAAGCACTAGAGCAAATACTATATAGCTCAAAAGATATAAGTGAAGCACATAGAGTATTCTAATAAATTCCGAATCATGTGTGTCTCTCTCAAAAGGTGTGTACAGCAAGGATGATTGTGGTAAACTAAAAAGCAAAGACTCAAATCATACAAGACGCTCCAAGCAAAACACATATCATGTGGTGAATAAAAATATAGCTCCAAGTAAAGTTACCGATGGACGAAGACGAAAGAGGGGATGCCTTCCGGGGCATCCCCAAGCTTTGGATTTTTGGTGTCCTTAGATTATCTTGGGGTGCCATGGGCATCCCCAAGCTTAGGCTCTTGCCACTCCTTGTTCCATAATCCATCAAATCTTTACCCAAAACTTGAAAACTTCACAACACAAAACTCAACAGAAAATCTCGTGAGCTCCGTTAGCGAAAGAAAACAAAACACCACTTCAAGGTACTGTATTGAACTCATTCTTTATTTATATTGGTGTTAAAATTACTGTATTCCAAATTCTCCATGGTTTATAAACTATTTTACTAGCCATAGATTCATCAAAATAAGCAAACAACACACGAAAAACAGAATCTGTCAAAAACAGAACAGTCTGTAGTAATCTGTAACTAACGCAAACTTCTGTAACTCCGAAAATTCTACCAAAATAGGAAGACCTAGAAACTTTGTTTATTGATCCACTGCAATTGGAATCAGTATTTTATCACGTTCTGGTGATTTTTAACAATTATTTTCGTGAACAGAAAGTTTCTGGAATTTTCAGCAAAATCAAATAACTATCATCCAAGAAGATCCTATAGGTTTAACTTGGCACAAACACTAATTAAAACATAAAAACAAATCTAACCAGAGGCTAGATCAAATATTTATTCCTAAACAGAAGCAAAAAGTAAAAACTAAAATAAAATTGGGTTGCCTCCCAACTAGCGCTATCGTTTAACGCCCTTAGCTAGGCATAAAAGCAAGGATAAATCTAAGTATTGCCATCTTTGGTTTTAGGGAAGAAAAGAGAAAACTTATTATCTACAGAATTAATCTTTCTATTTTGATAAAGCACGTGGCTATTAATGGTAGAAGAAAGATTAAGCACGTTACGGAAATTTGCATCTAAGCTAGCCTTCATCTCTTTGATAGATTCGTTTTGGTAGGAGAGCAAAAGAGATGTAGATTAAACTTTCTCATTCATGGGGTACCCAAATATGGTCTTCATCTTTTCATAAGTATCTACGACATCCCCTTCAAGAAAACCTTCCTCAAATATAGAATCTAAGACATGCTTAAACGACGAAGGTAGGGCAACATAAAAGCTTTTTAAGTAAATTTCAATTTGGTATTGGGGCACATAGCCAGCCCGGATCCTTAATAGTCTATCCCAAGCATCTTTCAAAGATTCATCGAGTAAATAATGAAAAATTCCGGAATCATCTTCAACAAAATTATTAAGACTCTCATTGATAACTCCGGTAGGTCTTCCCATAGCATCATTATTTATGAGTTTAGAGAGAATAGAAGGATTGTCCAAAGTACTAAAACTCGGGAGAGAAACCCCAACCTTTTTTGATTCCGACATGGTGAAAGAAAGACGAGTGGAAGAGAGAGGGCGAATAAAACGGCAAGGGTGAAGTGGGGAGAGGAAAACGAGAGGCAAATGGCAAATAATGTAATGCGAGGGATAAGAGTTTGTGATGGGTACTTGGTATGTCTTGACTTGTGCGTAGACTCCCTGGCAACGGCGCCAGAAATCCTTCTTGCTACCTCTTGAGCACTGCGTTGGTTTTCCCTTGAAGAAGAAAGGGTCATGCAGTAAAATAGCGTAAGTATTTCCCTCGGTTTTTGAGAACCAAGGTATCAATCCAGTAGGAGACCACGCGCGAGTCCCACGCACCTACACAAACAAATAAGAACCTCGCAACCAACGCGATAAAGGGGTTGCCAATCCCTTCACGGTCACTTACGAGAGTGAGATCTGATAGATATGATAAGATAATATTTTTGGTATTTTTATGATAAAGAGTAAAGTAAAGATGCAAAAAATAAACGGCCAAGAAATAGCTAAGTGTTGGAAGATTAATATGATGGAAAATAGACCCGGGGGCCATAGGTTTCACTAGTGGCTTCTCTCAAGAGCATAAGTATTACGGTGGGTAAACGAATTACTGTCGAGCAATTGATAGAATTGAGCATAGTTATGAGAATATCTAGGTATGATCATGTATATAGGCATCACGTCCGCGACAAGTAGACCGAAACGATTCTGCATCTACTACTATTACTCCACACATCGACCGCTATCCAGCATGCATCTAGAGTATTAAGTTCATAAGAACAGAGTAATGCTTTAAGCAAGATGACATGATGTAGAGGGATAAACTCATGCAATATGATATAAACCCCATCTTTTTATCCTCGATGGCAACAATACAATACGTGCCTTGCTGCCCCTGCTGTCACTGGGAAAGGACACCGCAAGATTGAACCCAAAGCTAAGCACTTCTCCCATTGCAAGAAAGATCAATCTAGTAGGCCAAACCAAACTGATAATTCGAAGAGACTTGCAAAGATAACCAATCATACATAAAAGAATTCATAGGAGATTCAAATATTGTTCATAGATAAACTTGATCATAAACCCACAATTCATCGGATCTCGACAAACACACCGCAAAAGAAGATTACATCGAATAGATCTCCAAGAAGATCGAGGAGAACTTTGTATTGAGATCCAAAGAGAGAGAAGAAGCCATCTAGCTAATAACTATGGACCCGAAGGTCTGAGGTAAACTACTCACACATCATCGGAGAGGCTATGGTGTTGATGTAGAAGCCCTCCGTGATCAATGCCCCCTCCGGCGGAGCGCCGGAAAAGGCCCCAAGATGGGATCTCACGGGTACAGAAGGTTGCGGCGGTGGAAATAGGGTTTTGGCTCCATATATGATGTTTCCAGGGTATATGGGTATATATAGGAGGAACAAGTACGTCGGTGGAGCAACAAGGGGCCCACGAGGGTGGAGGGCGCGCCCAGGGGGTAGGCGCACCCCCTGCCTCGTGCCTTCCTCGTTGATTACTTTACGTAGACTCCAAGTCCTCTGGATCACGTTTGTTCCAAAAATGACGTTCCCGAAGGTTTCATTCCGTTTGGACTCCGTTTGATATCCTTTTCCTTCGAAACACTGAAATAGGCAAAAAAAACAGCAATTTGGGTTGGGCCTCCGGTTAATAGGTTAGTCCCAAAAATAATATAAAAGTGTATAATAAAGCCCAATAAACATCTAAAACAGAATATAATATAGCATGGAACAATAAAAAATTATAGATACGTTGGAGACGTATCATCGACCAACTCCTGCCTACATCTAGTATTATGTTCATGAAGAACAGAGTAACGCATTAAGTAAGATGACATGATGTAGAGAAATAAACTCAAGCAATATGATGTAAACCCCGTCTTTTTATCCTCGATGGCAACAATACAATACGTGCCTTGCTGCCCCTACTGTCACTGGGAAAGGACACCACAAGATTGAACCCAAAGTTAAGCATTTCTCCCATTGCAAGAAAAACCAATCTAGTTGGCCAAACCAAATCGATAGTGTGAAGAGACTTGCAAAGATATCAAATCATGCATATAAGAATTCAGAGGAGATTCAAATATTATTCATAGATAAGCTGATCATAAATCCACAATTCATCGAATCTCGACAAACACACCGCAAAAAAGTATTACATCAAATAGATCTCCAAGAACATCGAGGAGAACATGGTATTGAGAATCAAAGAGAGAGAGAGAAGAAGCCATCTAGCTACTAGCTATGGACCCGTAGGTCTGTGGTAAACTACTCACGCTTCATCGAAAGGGCAATGGTGTTGATGTAGAAGCCCTCCGTGATCGAATCCCCCTCCAGCAGGACGCCGAAAAGGCCCCTAGATGGGATCTCACAGGTACAGAAGGTTGCGGCGGTGGAAAAGTGTTTTCGTGGCTCTCTTTGTTGGTTTTGGGGTATATGAGAATATATAGGCGGAAGAAATAGGTCGGTGGAGTCACGAGGGGCCCTCAAGGGTGGGGGCGCGCCCTCCGTCCTTGTGGCCGCCTCGTGGCTTCTCTGACATGCACTCCAAGTCCTCTGGATGTCTTCTGGTCCAAGAAAAATCATCGCGAAAGTTTCATTACGTTTGGACTCCGTTTGGTATTCCTTTTCTGCGAAACTCTAAAACAAGGAAAAAACAGAAACTGGCACTGGGCTCTAGGTTAACAGGTTAGTCCCAAAAATAATATAAAATAGCATATTAATGCATATAAAACATCCAAAGCAGATAATATAATAGCATGGAACAATCAAAAATTATAGATACGTTGGAGACGTATCAGTAGGGCGCGCCGTGGACCCTTGTGGTCACCTCGTAAGGCAGTTGGTGCCCTTCTTTCGCCGCAAGAAAGCTAATATCCGGATAAAAATCGTGTTAAAATTTTAGCCCAATTGGAGTAACGGATCTCCGGGAATTTAAGAAACGGTGAAAGGGCGGAATCTGGGAGCGCAGAAACAGAAGGAAACAGAGAGAGAGAGAGAGAGAGAGAGAGAGATCCAATCTCGGAGGGGCTCCCGCCCCTCCTCCGCCATGGAGGCCATGGACCAGAGGGGAAACCCTTCTCCTATCTAGGGGGGAGGTCAAGGAAGAAGAAGGAGGGGGGCTCTCTCCCCCTCTCTCCCGGTGGCGCCGGAACGCCGCCGGGGCCATCATCGTGATGGCGATCCACACCAACAACTTCGCCGCCGTCATCACCTACTCTCTCCCTATAACATCCCAAAATTCTAAATTTTGGAATGTTATAATAAACAGATAGATTGGGCTGATTGTTTGATTGATTGACTGAAAGTGAGTGGAATTCGAAATCTTTTGAAAGTTAAATGAGAGGGAATAAAAGGACTTTCCCAAACTTTCATTTTGCTTTTATGGTCTCCATGAATTCAAATTCTTTTCATCACAAAACCCTGGAGAGAAGATGACATGACTTCTTCCATTTATTTAAATGAAAGGGGGTGTTGAAAATATTTGAAAATATTTTTCCAATTCTGAAACCTTATGCAACTCAATGATTTTCACGAGAGAAGATAAAATGACTTCTTCAAAACAAATGAAATATGAGTTGGGAGTTTCAAAGGATTTATTCAAAGTCCCATTGCAATTATTTTTCAATATTGGAGTTATTTGAGTTTTATTCAAATTATTTTTCTCCAAAAATAAAATATACAGAAAATAGGGTAACATGATTCCCTACATCAGAAAATTGGAGAAAAATAAATTTGAAATCATTTTGGTATTTTTAAAATGATTTTTATTGGATTTTATTAAGGCAGTAGCACTGTTGGATTTATTAAAATTTGTGAGGATTTTATTTGACTTCACAAAAATGTTCACGTTGTAGGAAATCTTTTTCTGAAAATTTTGATATATTATATGCCTATATAATATTTTCTTTTTCTTTTGTTTTTATTATTTCTTTCTCTGTTTAAAAAAAAACCCTCCGCCGAACTGGGCCGGCCCAGCACCCAGCCAGGCCACGGCCCAGCCCGACGCCTGCGCGTCCCCGACCTCCCGGGCGGGACTCCGCCTCCCGCACGCCGCCGCGCCGCCATGGCCGCCGTCCCCGCCTCGGACTCCTCTGCCCCCTTCCCCACGCCTCCTCCTCGCCCCCCTCTTAAATAGCTCCGCCCCGACCCCTCTCTCTCTCCTCCTCCCCGCCGCAACCGCCGCTCTCGCCGGAGCCCGCCCCGACGAGATCCGCCGCCGCCGCCGCGCTTCGTCCCGTCGCCGAGGACCGCCGACGACGTCGCCTTCCTCCTCGCCGCGACGCGCCGCCCCTCCCCGACCTCTCCGTTGCCCTCCTCGACGACCGGAGCCACCTCGCCGCCCTCGCCGGAGCCCCGCGCCATCTCGCCGGAACCGCCGCCGCCGCCGGACCGCCGCGAACCGGTATAAACCGTGAACCGCCCCGATTTATTTTTTTTATTCGTTTCGGTTTTGTTAAAAAAAAACCCTGGACTAGATCTTTTTTTTAGGTTTTTCTAAACAACGAACGTCCACTGTTTAGAACTAGTTAACGCACGTTCACTATTTAGTTTTTTTCTTTTTCTGTTATTTTCGGCCAGGGACCTAGTAGCAATTTGTTTTTCTTACATAATAGCCCCTAGTTTTCAAACACTCATAACTTTTCACCCGTTTGTCCAAATCCAACGAAACCAACGCCCACTTCCTCGTTATGATCTCCTCTATCCAGTAAAATAACTTAAACATGTTTTTGAAAGTTTTAAAATTTGAATTCAAACTGATTTGTATTCAAACTTCTTTTGATCATAACTTGAGTTTCGTAGCCCCGTTTGAGTTGATTCTTTTTGCAAATCGAAGCTCTTGACCTAAACTTTCTGATAAGGCCAAACTCACATAATTTTGGTACTGTTGGAAATTGTTTTATGTTGCAAGAGTTATTCGCTTGGTTTTGATGTTTTTACGAAGTGTCTTCTTCGTTCTTCTCGATTTTCTGAGTGATTGCTTATGTGTGGTTACTATTGCTTGCTTGCGATAGATTGACCGGAGTGTGACGAGTAGATCTATCAAGAGTTTTGAGTGCGAATCATCTTCATCAACATTGCAGGCAAGTTCACACTTTGATCATACTTTCCATACCTAGTTTTATTGCATTAGATCTTTTCCTCAAACAATTGCATGGTTAGGATCTAATTAAATTGTGGGAACTGGGAAGTAGTTGAGGTAGTACCTATTACCTGTTTTATTTTATCAAACCCTTGGGAGTTACTTCTACGTTGCTATTATATTGCCATGCTATGCTCGTAGACGTGGATTGGGTTTGAGTGATATTCATGACAGATGTGAGATGTTTATTAATGGTTCAACTTAAGGTGGCAACTAAAACTCACATCTGGGTGGATTGAGGCACCTGGAGAACCCAGTGTTGTCTGTATGTATAAGGTCCGCCACCCAGGCTCAAAGGGATCATAAGATTATTCATGCTAGAAACTTCCGTGTGCAGCCACAAGCTATTATGGGCTCTAGCATAGCTGAGTAGGTTACAGGATCTCTTGAAGAGGTGGACTAGCAGATGTAGGGGAAAGTAGGTGTACCGGTCCATCCAGAGTAAAGAGTGATTGTTTCTGAAAGACTGTGTCTCGGTCATCCGTTTCTCAAACATCATGCAGTGCGAGAATCAAGCGGAGGCGATCGAGTCTTGTGGGGAAAAGTGCGCAAACCTCTGCAGAGTGTACAAACTAATCATGATTAGCCGTGTCCCCGGTTACGGACATCTTGAGTATCTAGTTCTTGGATTATCCCGTTGATCTCATCATGTTACTTTTAATTAATTTTGCTGGGTTAATGATGACACTTAATTGGGATTGAGTTGGAGGTACCTTCTCAATGTTTCACAACCACCATGATAGTTAAATAAAATTTATTCCTTTGAAGTAGGGAAAAATTGGATTTTCGCAAAAACATTATAACCATAGAGCTTTTCCACCAGCCATATATGCATGTAGTGATAGCCTTTGTTCATCGTTTCTCTATGGTGTGAATTTGCCAGTACATTCAATGTACTGACCCGTTTTCGGGCTGCAACGTTTCATGTTGCAGGATATCTTACGACGAGTAAGTGATACGTTAGGGTTACGATTTCTACACTCAACTTTGCCGTTGGTGTTGATGGGAATCCACAACCTTGTTACTTCCGCTATTTGGATTGAGGTAATAGTATTTACGTTATTCTATACATGTGATTTACCTCTGTTATAAATCCTCGAGTACTGTGTGTGTCAGCATACCGATCCAGGGATGACATTTAAGCACAGAGACTTGATCCATTCGGGTCGGGTCGCTACACTCCCCCTCTATGCAGCGGTGTAACACCTCTTCTCCCCGCTGCAATCTCTACTTAAACATGGCGCTCAACGCTATATATTATTTCCCAATGATGTATGGCTATCCTATGATGTTTGAGTAGATCTGTTTTGTCCTATGGGTTGATTGATGATCGCGATTGGTTTGAGTTGCATGTTTTATTATTGGTGCTGTCCTATGTGAAAGTGCGTTAAGTCGACTAGAGGGGGGTGAATAGGCGATTTTTACAAATTCTTCACTGAGGAATTTCAAGGTGAGGAAATTCCTAAGAAACGAATTACTTAGCAGCGGAATAAGTACTCAGATGCATGCATAACAGAACAGTAGCACAGTCATCATGATGGAATGAAACATACACAGAGCACAAGTAGCGCGTAAACAGGATAAGCAGGATAAGCAGGAGAGCACTATGGTGCTCTCCGTGTCGCGCAAGCGTGAGGGATCTCCGCGGTAGGGTTTGCAATATGTTCGTGGTTTGCTTATTGTCTGTGTTGCGTGAGTGATAGAAACACAAACACGAATAAGTGGGTTATGGCGTATGGGAATAAAGAGGACTTGATACTTTAATGCTATGGTTGGGTTTTACCTTAATGATCTTTAGTAGTTACGGATGTTTGCTAGAGTTCCAATCATAAGTGCATATGATCCTAGAAGAGAAAGTATGTTAGCTTATGCCTCTCCCTCATATAAAATTGCAATAATGATTACCGGTCTAGTTATCGATTGCCTAGGGACAAATAACTTTCTCATGACAAAAAGCTCTCTACTAAAACTAACTTAGTTGTTTCTTTATCTAAACAGCCCCTAGCTTCTATTTACGTGCTCTTTATTATCTTTCAAACCTATCTCTCACACCTACAAAGTACTTCTAGTTTCATACTTGTTCTACGTAAAGTGAATGTTAAGCGTGCGTAGAGTTGTATCGGTGGTCGATAGAACTTGAGGGAATATTTGTTCCACCTTTAGCTTATCGTTGGGTTCGACACTCTTACTTATCGAGAAAGGCTACAACTGATCCCCTATACTTGTGGGTTATCAGCGAGCCATGGCGCGAGAGCCTCGCGAGCTCGCCACACTCGCGCCCCGCCAAGCCGAGCACCAACCCCCGCCTGATCGATACACCCGCGTCGCTCGATCCTACGCGAAAGGGACCAACAGCCCCGCTGCCGCCGATGCTGCACGGGCTTTGCCCGGCTGCGCACACCGGTGGCGGCGAGGGGAGTCGCTGCGGTGGTGAGCTCCCGGGGGCGCGCTAGGTTTTCCTCTCCCGAGCCACCCGCGGGAGCGGCGCGAGAGAGGCCGCTCTTTCAGGTATTGAAAACATGTTTTCCAATTTTAATTTATCCAGGATTTGCTAGAGACACCTCCAAAGCAGCATTTCACCAAAACATGCTAGCTAGCCAAAGCAACTTCCGCCAAACAGCCAAACACTAATCATGTTGTTCACACAAGTAGCAGCTTTGTTCATACAAGTAGCAGGTTTCGTCAAACATGTCTTTCTCCTTCCACCATCCTGCGCCAACAGGGAGGAGAGAGGGGTACGTGGTGGATTTTGATTGGTCAGGCAAATGTTCAAACTCGCACAAACCCTCGTCGGGTTTGCTTTTGGTTCGTGAGAATTCAGACATGTGGACTGATCCAAGAACGATAAGGCATCACGTTGGATGGTAAAAATGGTCTGGACACGTCGGTCTGGTCGTTTGGGGGTGTTTTGTGGAAGGACGTTGAAGCCTATTTTTTTATTAAGTTGCAACATTCATCGCAGTATATGTAATATCAGGTAAAACAGACGGTCACAGATGGCATCCAGCATCTAAAGAGGTTGAAGCTTTAGTAAAAATATGAGTTTCGACCTTGAATTCCCGCTTCTCGTACTTCACCTTCGCCACCCCGAACAATATAATCTTCAACTTAATATCATCAATGATAAACCTAGCTATCCCTCATATATATAGGCTTGCTCAATATGCTTGGCCCTAACCCTAAACCCTGAAATCATATGCTCCACCGGTTCTTCAAGCAAAGCCCATACATACTTTGCCATGGGACAATCAACCAGAGAATGTGGTGCCATGTGTCCTCAGTGGCAGAGACAGGGGTGCTAGCATCACAGATTTAAGCCTAGTATAAACATAGTGAAATTTTTTCTGCTAAAATGGGGTTTTTCGATGGAGTGGTCCTTCCCAACAAGGTTTAACAATACTCGTCCCCCCCCCCACCTTCCTCGGCCGATTTTCTGGCTCCGGCACTATGTGTCCTCCACCCCGTTAGATATTTGAATCAGCCATATGACCATGCATGCGCACTTCACCTGTGGGGATGTAATCTCATACCAAACCCCAGACCAAGTTAGTGGACTTCCAAAGCTTGCACCACCATTTCTTGATTGCATGCACTCTCTCTGTTTCTAAATATAAGTCTTTTTAAAGATTTCAATACGGGCTACATACGAATGTAGATTTTAGAGTGTAGATCCACTCATTTTGCTGCAGCAGTAATGCATATTGAAATCTCTAAAAAAACTTATATTTAGAAACGGAGGGAGTACATCCGAAGCTCCTACCCTTCCCTCAAGCCAATCGAGCCTTCTGCGTTTCGAGTCAACCAAACATTTTATCAGTTGACTGGACTGAAAAAATCCATCCGATCATAGTGTCATGCCCAAAAATCTTCCCTGTCGACCAAACTCAGTGGGATATTCAGCACCACATGTGCATCTATAGCCTGCATGTGCTCCATTACTAACTCCCTACTCCAACTCCTGACAATATGAGTAATAAGCCCCGCCAGTTGCTTTGGGGGATCGACCGAACGGGGTGCACAACTCTTAAAGCAACTCAACGCGCCGACCCAAACGAACGGCGATTTTGTTCGTTTGAATCACTGTCCACTTGGTATCCGTCCTGTTTAAGATTTGGGTCGGCAGTGTGCCCGACACGCCGACCCATATTCACCCGTGGCCAGCTTGTCGTAGCTTTTGAACAAATATACACACATTTTTACGTAGATTCACAAGCAAACAAAAATAGCATAGTTTTCAGAAACAAATAAATTTAGCATAGTTTACAAGCCGAATAAAATTAAATTGTCTCAACTACATTTAAAAAAAAGATACATCTCTTTAGTGGCGGAGCTTGGGCTGAAATCTACGGGGCAATGGGCTGGGGGAGGGGGCAAACAATATGTGTTTTGGGCTGATTTTGCTTGAGATATGGGCCAAATACTAAGGGGTATTCCAGAAAAATTTCATGGGCTGGGGGGGGGCAACGGCCCAGCTTAACCCCTGAGAAGCTCCGCCACTGCATCTATTGGTTGCCAACATGAGCCCACATATGCTCAACCAATCATTTTGCAGCTGCATGTGAGTTTCCTAATCACGCATTTCATGATGAAATTGGGTGAACTATGCAAACGTTGCTGCTCCTACTCCATGCTCAGCCACAACATTCTCACCCTGAAGTTGAAACCCTTGATCATAGATACGTGCCGGACGCTCATCCTCGACGATCATATTGTGCATGATCACACACGCAGTCATCACCTCCCACAACTTTTTGGTGCTCCAAGTTCTAGCAGTATACCGAACAATGCCCCATCGAAATTGCAAAGCACCAAAGGCACGCTCGACATCCTTCCTAGCACTCTCTTGCTCTTGGGCATTTTTTTCTTTTCTCCGACAAGGTTGGGGATTGTCTTCATGATAGTGGTCCACTCAGGATAGATATCGTCACCTAGGTAGTATCCTTTGTCGCAGTTGTGGTCGTTGATGTTAACATTCACCGGCGGGTTGTTGCCTTCGGCAAGCCTTGCAAACACCGGCGAGCGTTGAAGCACGTTGATATCATTGTGTGATCCGGCCATGCCGAAGAAAGAGTGCCAGGTCCAGAGATCTTGTGAGGCCACGGCCTCAAGTATGACAGTGCAAGCCCTGACATGGCCCTTATACTACCATTGTCAAGCAGAAGGGCAGTTCTTCCACTCCCAATGCATGTAGTCTATGCTGTCAAGCATCCCTGGGAAGCCCCTGCTGGCATTCATCGCCAACAAGCAGGTTGTATCTGCAACAGTCGGTTCTCTTAAGTACTCAGGGCCAAACACGGCAACCACAGCCTTCCAGAACTTGTACATGGACTCTAGGCACGTAGACTCGCTCATACGGACATACTCGTCAATGAGATCACCGGGCACTCCATATGCAAGCATCCGGATGGCTGCAGCGTATTTCTGATAAGATGAGAAGCCAATCTTTCCATGGGCATCCTCTTTGCACTTGAAATAATTATCGTATCCGACCACCCCCTCTCTAATACGGTTGAAAACATGCCTAGCCATACGGAAATGCCGCCGAAATTTCTGATGTTTGAACAGTGGGTTGGTTGTGGCCAAGTAGTCCTTCCATAGAAGCAAATGGCTGCTCTCTCGGTTGCGATTCAACGCCGGAATGTGCCCCGGGATCGAGCCCCAGAACAACGGTCGCTGCCTATTAAGGTGGTCATGGACCAACACAGCAACCGGCATCTCCTCATCATCGGATGAGGAATCGTCGGAGTCGCTCAGAAAATTGTGGAAAAAGAACTCGTCGGCGGAGTACATTTGTACCTTGAGGCAAACTGTCGAACAACTTGCGGGCGTCGACGAAGGAGCTGGCCGGCGAAGAGACGCGCGCCTCCCCTGGACCAGTTGGCTGGCCTGGCGGCGTCAGCGGGGCGGTGTCGGACGAAGGAGCTGGTCGGGGCCGCAGGGGGCGACTTCGTGCTCGCGGCGACGTCGGAGAGGGGGAGGGGGAGCTGCGGTGGCCCGGCGGCGAGGCGGTGCGGCAACGTGGGTGGCGGTGGCGTGGGAGGTGTGGAGGCACGGACTACTGGTAGAGACACCGGAACTGGGCGGCGGCGGTGACAGGCGATGGGGCGGGGCAGAGGATGGCCAATGTGCCACCGACTAGCGGCCAGGGGAGGAGTAGGCGAGCGTCGCGCGCGTCCGCTTCGTGTCCGCGCCGACGCAAATCAGACCCAAAATTGAGCCGGAAATGGGTTGGCAGACAAACGAAAAGCGGACGCGTGTTCGTTTGGGTCGGCGCGTTGGACCGACTTTTCTGTCAGCGTCAATCCAAATGGACGCGCGCGGACGAAATGCCTCCGCGCGTTGGAGTTGCTCTTAACATGTTATCCTTGGAATCCAATTGCCATTCCATATGTTAGTGCTTTCACCATTACTATTCTCCGGATTAGACCTTGTTTAAGCACTTCTTTCCCTTCGTTACACAACACTCCACACCTGAGAAAGGGTGGCTCCCCACTTCCGCCTCTAACAAATCAGTAGGTGGGAAATAAACAGATTTCAATATACGAGCACCAAGAGAATGTGGGGCTTGGATCATCCTCCATGCCTGTTTTGCGACCATTGCCAATTTATAGATTTGAGCGTCTCTAAAACCAAGTCCTCCCATATATTTTGGCACAGTGAGGTCATCCCATGAAACTCACGCCGTTTTTCTCTTCCCATTCTTACTTCCTCACCAAAACTTCCTCAACATAGTATCAATTTGCTGGCACAAGCCACATGCAAAAATAAAACATGACATGGGAAAGGTCGGGATAGGCCAAAGAAGACAGTTCTCCATCCGTCCCTGATCCCTCTTCCACAAGTATAGTGTTCAAAGCGCTTTTATATTATGGAACAAAGGGAATATGTATTTGAAGGAACCATTCTAAAGACTTCCTGCCATCAGAGGGCAAGCCTAAGCATCTCTCCTTTAAAGACTCATTAGGAACATCAAGAATGGTTTTGATTTGCTCTCTCATCCCTCCCTAGCATCCCTTACCAAAGAAAATGACATTAGTCGAACAAGGTCAATATAACACAAGAAAAAATAAATAGATCTGACTTGCGTGGCTAGATCGGATTGTTCTGAGGTTTGAGATGTTTTGTTCCACATGGCTTCACTCTTTTCTACGTCCAGAATGGTAATCGATCCATATTGACATCGCGTTTGGAAATCACACGATCAAGCTTATTTTCTTCCGTACCAAATATAAATATATGTTCCAAAATAAGCTTCATCAAGCAAAAAGAACAGGGTAGCAGCAATATTCTCTAAAAAATAACTAGGCTGACATTTGAAAACTATTTTTGCTGGACCATGGTTGAAATTGTCTATTGGCAATTGGTAATTCTTGAAAGCGTGCCCAGTTCAGCGCAGCCTTCCAGACGCTGCAATAAAAGCAAGGCTTGATGCGACATACAGTCTTCACAGAGTGCATAAGGTTCGATGGCTTCAAGGGTGCCATAGCAGCCGCAGATAGTGCAACGTTCAGCCTGCAAGAGCAAAGGCATGCATCAGATCTTCACTCAAAACCCAAGATATATACTGCCAGTGCCAAATGATTCTGTAGTGGTGAATGGGGGAATGAATCATGGCTAGCAGTTGCTCAATTCTCACTTGTTTAATAACATAAAATGAATAGTTGAATACTATGTAAAACTACAGCACGGGGAAATAATAAGCAAGAGGTAATCAACATGAGTAGGCAATCTACCAATCTAACATAGCTGGCAATTTATTTAAATTCATTGGAGAAAATATGTATGTGTATGTGTCACTAAGAGTAGACAATTCTCTAGATAAGAGAAGGGGTACACAAACTAGGACACTAAAATATACTCCCTCCGTTCCATAATGTAGTGCGTATAGTTTTTTTGGAAAGTCAAAATTTGAAAACTTTGACTAAGTTTGGCATTCTAGTAGCTCTAGTGGTTAGCCAACCATGCACTGGAGCTAAATGGCGCGGGTTCGATTCCTCACGAGAGCGATTTTTAACTCCGCCTATATTTGTCTCAACATAGCTGGTCCCAAGCACAGGTAAAGGAGGAGGGTTGTGATAGGCTTGGCGAGCCAACGTCAAAACTCAGCCACTCTTATGGAGATGAAACCCAAAAGATTTTGTTGTTGTTGTATTCTAGATGTACATGTTTTTATCCATAAATTTGGTCAAAGTTTGTGATGCTTGACTTTTTAAAAAATCTATATGCACTACATTATGGAACAGAGGGAGTAGGTAAAATGTCATCAATTTATAACAGAATTAACCATCAAAATCCAAATAGGAGGAGCAGCCACAAAAGTAAACTGCACAAGTCTGAACACCGGTGCTGTAAGTACGTGTGTGGCGACCATTGCAAATCAGACCCTTTTTCTTGATTTTTTTTCTTTTATACTGGGAGTGATTTGACACACATCTCCAGACAAACACTTCTTACATGTGATATTTATCACTGGTGGATCTTTGAATAAAAGTTAAAGAAGCTTCAGCAATCTAAATTTATCAATGCGGCCATTATTTCCGTTGTTAAAAAGAAAGGAATCGTAATCTGCGGTTGCCCAAAACTGAACAGCTTTGACAGCTTCTACAATAAAAAGCTAACTGTAGAACAAATATCATCAATCAGACCTAATGACCATCATTTTCTTTCCTACAAATACATACAAATCAATTTGAAGGGCATACACAACTGTTTTTCGTAAATGCACCTGTAATTCTTTAACCCCACAGATGTTCCCTACGCTGCCTAAAAAAATTATCTCTAAGATACAAGAAAAGAAGCAAATAATAGTAAGGACAGGCTGCGTACATAATTGCAAGTGTACGAGGACAACACTCACCTCAGAAGTGAAAGTGCTCTCTGTAGACAACAGACTTCCAGTGTAAGTACCAACAAATGTGGAATTTCTCATCTCGAAATCAGTGAAAGTCTTCGTAATTGGATTGTAGAGCCTTAGCCGTCCTGGTGCAGAGAGGACTATCCTCCCGTCACTTAGAATTTCTAAGGGTTGGGCAAAGAGAATTTCATGCTGGCCATCTATGCTGTACCTTTTATTCCAGACAGATTCCTCAGCATCCATCAAAAACCACAAGTCCAGAGAGCTATATTCAGAATTGTGTGCCATAACTAAGAACCCATCCAAGCATACCAGCGATAGCTCCATGAATAGACTAAAGTAACCGCCATTGCACACTGGCATTGGACCTTGGACAATCCCCATCCACTCCTCTGTCTCAAGGTTGAACGAAGCCATGCTACCTGGTTTGACATGATCCCCACAAAATGTGAAATATTTGTTTAGAAAGTCCACCAAGAAATAGACAACTCCGTTGACGACAACACTTTTGTTACGGTTACTTGTGACAGGGGCCGGAGGGCCCTGTTTGCCCCTCCATCTTGCATGGCGACCATCATCAAGGGTGATGACCTCACAGAGCATTGGGCTGCACTCACCGTAGGAATCATCAATGCTAACACAGCGCAGGGCCTTGTACTCTCCCGTGGAGACAACCTGTCCAAAGTCAAATGATTGTGGGAAGAACTTTTTCACATGTGCATGCTCCTTTGCAGAGCGACTGGGTAATGCAAAAGTATCCCCCGTGGCAGGGTTGATCACATGGCGGGTCGAACGGTGCTCATTTCTGGCGACACAAATAAGGTCCAGGTGGCGTGTGCATTCCAACCGGGCATTCTTCATGCTGGTGGCTATCCGCTTAACGACATGGCCAGACAAGTCCAGAATCTCAATGGTGCCTCTTTCGAACGATTCACCGCTACATGTGACAATCAGTGGCCCGGGGTGGTGGGACTTGTGCGCTGCAACGAAGAGCGGATCTGAGAGGAGGGACCTCCAGGATCGGGAGACTGCTCGGAAGAGGCATAGCGTCTTTGCCGGGAGGCGCACGAGGATGTGACGCAGCATGTCTTCAGGCAGCACGCCATTGCTGGATGCGGCGACGCGCACCTTCTGCTGCATCGCTGAGGGCAGGCGTCACACTTTGCCTGCAACAACAAGAACAACAGGGGAGTACGCTTATCATGTTGCTCAATAATCTGGCGAGAATAGGCGAGCAAGAAACCCAAATATGCACAATAGAGACAACAGGTTCGCATCAAGTGGGAATTATTTTTTTGATTTTCATTCTACTATGCACCAATCTTAGGTCTATTGCATTGCCCTTGCCTATGATTACGACGCTACGAAATTAGTAGGTGCCACTGCAAACGTCTAGGGTTCCGGAAGCTGATTAAAACCTAAATCTAAGCCTAGTAAATCATCTACTTGGTGACGCTCCAGAGATAGGGGCTTGACCGGTGATAAGGGGACGGCCAGGAAAGAGGGAGGGGTTGTTACCACGTCGACGACGCTGGTGAGGTGCGCGGGCGCGCGGCCGGGACGGATGGATGGCGGCGAGATCGGAGGCGGCGCGGGAGCAGTGGCGAGTGGAGACTGGCGTCGCCTAGTCCCGGGGGGCGACGCTGGTGAGGTCGCGGGCGTGCGGCCGGAGGAGGTGGATGCCGACGAGGCCGGAGGCAAAGCGGAAGCGGTGGCGACTGGCGAGCGGAGAGAGGAGACTGCCGTCGCCGGCCGACTCGACTGGGTTAGGCGGGGCCGCTGGTAGCCCAAAGTAGTCGCCAGGGCTATATCTCTCACTTACAGCGGGATGTAGCCAGGCCTCGCCTGAATCTTTTCCGGCTGGCTACAGTACTGGGCCGACACAGTGCTGTACCGGCATTTTGCACTGTTCTGCTTTTTCCCCTTTTTTCCTTTTTTTCCTCGGTTTCTTTTGTTGGTTTTTAAAAACTTCCCTCGGTTTCCGTTGTTTCTTTCTCGATTTTTACTGTTTTCTACTGTTTTGCAATGGTTCCTTCGTTTTTCTTTACATTTTTCTTTCATTTTCTTTCTTGGTATTCTCTTTATTTTTTTCCTTCACCATTTTTAGTATCCACTACAAATCTGACGTCAGATTTTTAGCATGTTTTTCATGGCAAATTATGTTTGTCGGGGATGGCAATTTTAATTGGCGAGCACAGCAAATCTACCTTAGTTTATTTTTTGTCGGGAATTTGTCGTGCTCGCCAACTAAATTTTCCATCCTTGTGTCAACGTAAATTGTCGTGAAAACCATTTGATTTGCCTTGGCTACAAATCTGACGTCTAAATTTTAGCAATTTTGTTTATTAAACACATGTCTATTTTCTTTCAAACATAATGTAAATTTTTCGTATACATCCGGAACATTTTTGTATACACATTTAACTTCTTTAAAACACATGATTAAATTTTTCAAAAAATATATGTTTTGATGTCTACTTTTTCCTCATACACACTATACATTATTCGTATACATCTGAGACATTATTTTCATACATATTTCACATTTTTTTAAACACAAGATTAGCATTATTTTCAAATATATATTATGATGTCTATGTTTCTCATATACATTATATGTTTGTTGCATGGTTAACATTTTTTGAATACATGATTAACATTTCTCAGAATACTACATCCGTCCTGGTTTATTGGCCTCCATTGTATTTTCTGCCAAATTTTAACCATAGACTTAAATAATAAAATGTTCATGCATGTCACCAAAATTTATATAATTGAAAACTATGTTCACGTACGAATTCAATGATATAATTTTTGTTGACATGCATTAACATTTTGTTAGTTAAATATTTGATCAAAATTTGGCACAGACTACAAAGGGGACCAATAAACCAGTATGGAGGTAGTACATGTTTTTTCAACATTTTGTTAAACATTTTTAAATATAAGTTGTAACGTATTTTGAATTGTAAAAAACTTTTTTTGCATTACACAAACATTTTTGCACATAGTATAAACATTGTTTGGAATGCATGTACATTTTTTAATGTCACAAACATTTTTTTGAAAGCTATCAACATTTTCCAAAATTACGCTAACAAAGGTTTTGCACTGAATTAACATTTTCAAATGTTTGGTGAATACTCTTCAAATTTATTAATTTATGTTTTGTTGGTATAGAATATTTCAAAAATATAAATAAAAGAAGAAAACAAAATGGGGAAAACGAATGATTTAACGCGTACGTAAGCAAGCAACAAATAACCTACTACTGGGCCCGGCCCATTTAAATGTTGTGTTGAGGCGATGCTCGCTTCTACCTCGGTAGCAGCAGGGTATAGTCGCACCCCAAAGTAGTAGGGACTAGGGAGCGTCTCACATTATTCGTCGGGCCGGCCTGAATGGGCTTCCTCTTGGTTTGGTTTGTACTATCCTTGAAGGAGAAATGTGCATCAGTTTTGTCACATCCTCCTCCAAATTTATTTTTCGTGTTTGCTATTTTTCATGCACCTCAAAAAAAAATTCAGGCCTCACTATAATCCGTGCATGTGCTCGACGATGAGACATGACGGCGAGCCCGAGCCAAGAACTGGTTGGAGATGAGTACACCGCACCTCACCACTAGTTGCCTAAGCCATCGCATTAAGTTGCATACCAATTTCAGTCCCTTACTTTAGTTGCCATACCCGCATACTAAAGAGATTCTGTTATGTTTCTTCTTAGATAACCGAGACCTGACATGGGACTAGTTTTTATTTGATAAGTGATAAAAAGAAACATAAACAAAGGCCCACTCAAAAAAAGATAGAATAAGAGAAAGTCTTTTGAAAATGGTTTAAAGCAGGACTTAGTGTTGGGGGTGTCGTGTGCATCTAAGCCACCTCGCACATCGATTTCCTCAACTTAGCGCACATATTGAATGATATCAACTGTGGGGGCCGAAGAGTGAGGGCAACCCCCTTCCCGAACAACCACACACATAGTCCCTCGCCATCCACAAATTTGAGCGAAAATCATTGCCCTCCGCTGTGAATGAACTGCATAAAAATGTGAAAAAGAGGCATCTCTCCTCTATTCATCTATATGCCTCTCTCTCCATACACCCCCCCCCCCCCCCCCCCCGGCCGGCGCGCATGCGCATTGTGTTCCCCTTACAACAGAACATGAAAAATCATGTGCCATATAAATCCATTCATCGCATGCTAAAACGAACACCGACTTGGCATCACTCATGTCTCAGGACTATGGATGAAAACCTTAGATCGGGCTTTTGCCAGGTCGAAAGGTGGTCGTGTCCTTGACATCACTTTCTCCTTGGAGGGTTCATTTGTGGTCCCTGAAGAAGGTTGTCAAGGAGCGTTTGGTTGAAGGGTTCGCAGGTGGAAGCGCTATGCATTTTCGTGACAAGCTATGTTTTGGTCCGCCCTGCAGCAATGTTTGTCTCTTCTCAGAGATGTTCGTGTCGACGGTGAAGCCTCGGCGATCAAGGTCCTTGATGGCGTGCACGGTTCTTGTTGCCTTGCATAGTGCTCAAGGCTGCACATTTGGTGATGGTTGTCGGTTTCAAGTCCAACAAGTGGTGCAACAGTGGTGTTCGGTGGAACATTCTTTTTTTGCGAAAGTCGTGTGATGTCCTTCGGCGGCGGTTTCCGACTCTCCAGGTCATGCATGGTGAAGTGCGATCGATGAGCAGGCGAGTGACTTTACCACAGACTTTCCTGCTTTTCCGGTCCTTTTCTGTGGTGCTACGTGCTAAGTTCGAGGTGTGACTAGGAATAGTTTGTTCCGTCTCTCTTCTCTGTTCCCTACTATTTCTTGTTTGAGTGAAGTGTGCTACATCATATAACCATTGTGCTGTATCTGGTTACTTGCTTTTGTGAAATGAAAAAATGGTTCAGTCTGGATTTCGCCCGCCCGCCGTAGTTGCCCTACAAAAATGTCATGATGCATGTCAGTTTGTTAGCAGCTTTGCATGACGTTAGTCGAGTACATAGACTACTCTGGAACAAGGTCAATAACAGAAGGAGGCGAAAAAAATCTGACTTGCATGGCTAGATCGGTATGTTCCGACCGTTATAGGCGGATGCTAGGCTCACACTTTGAAGAGAGCAGCACCAGATTTCTTGCCACAGGATCAAGATGTTTTGTTCCACATGGTTTCACGTAATCGATCCATATTGACATCACGTTTGGAATAACAAAGGTCAATCGTATTTTCTTCCGTACCAAATATAATATATGTTCCAAAATAAGCTTCATCAAACAAAAAGAACAGAGCAGCATCATTGTTCTCTAAAAAGCAACTAAGGTGACATTTGAAAACTAATTTTGTTGGACCATACTTGAAATTTTCTATTGGCAACTGGTCATTCCTGAAAGCGTGCCCAGTTCACCGCGGTCTTTCAAACGCTGCAATACAAGCAAGGTTTGATCCAACGTACAGTCTTCACAGAGTGCATAAGGTTCGCTGGTTTCAAGGGTGCCATAGCAACCGCAGATAGTGCAACGTTCAGCCTGTAAAGAACAAAGGGACGCATCAGATCTTCACTCAAAACCCAAGATATATACTGCCAATGCAAAAATGATTCTGTAGTGGTGAATGGAGGAATGAATCATGGCTAGCAATTGCTCAGTTCTCTCGCTTGTTTAACATAATATGAAGTTCATGTAAAACTACAGCATGGGGAACTAATAAGCAAAGGGTCATCAACATGAGTAGACAATCTACCAATCTAACATGGCTGGCAATTTATTTAAACTCATTGGAGAAAATATGTATGTGTAAATGCCACTAAGAGTAGACAAACTATCCAGATAGAAAAGGAGTACACAAACTAGATGACCATAAAATATACTAGGAAACATGTCAATCTATAACATAATTAACCAGCAAAATCTAAATAGGATGAGCAGCCACAAAAGTAAACTGCACAAGTCTGAACACCGGTGTTGTAAGTAGGTTTGTAGCGACCATTGCAAACCAGACCCTTGATTTTCTTGAATTTTTTTTCTTTATATTGGAGTGCTTTGACACACATATCAAGACGAACGCTTCTTACATGTGATATTTCTCACTGGTGGATCTTTGAATAAAACCTAAGGAAGCTTCAGCAATCTAAATTTATCAATGCAGCCATTATTTCCGTTATCAAAAAGAAAGGGATCGTAATTTGCGGTTACCCAAAAGTGAACAGCTTGACAGCTTCTACAATAAAGCGGACTGTAGAACAAATATCATCAATCAGACCTAATGACCATAATTTTCTTTCATAAAAATACATACAAATCAATTTGAAGGGCATAAAATTGACTGAAAAACACGACAAAAAACATAGGAAAAACCCATATGCTAATGTTGTGCATCACACCTATGACACTGCAACAACAGTTTTTCCTAAATGCAGCTGTTTAACCCATAGATGTTCCCTATGTTGCCTAGAAAATTATCTCCAAGATACAATGAGAGAAGCAAACAATAAGTAAGGACAGACCAAACATACATACATAATTTCAGGTGTATGAGGACAACACTCACCTCAGAAGTGAAAGTGCTCTCTGAAGACAATAGACTTCCAGTGTAAGTACCAACAAATGTGGAATTTCTCATCTCAAAATCAATGTAGGTCTCGGCAATTGGATCATAGAGTCTTAGCAAACCTGGTGCAGAGAGGACCATCCTCCCATCACTTAGAATTTCTAAGGGTTGAACAAAGAGATTTCCATTTTGGTCATCAATGCTGTACCTTTTATTCCAGAGAGATTTCTCAGTATCCATCAAAAACCATAAGTCCAAAGAGCAATCTTCACAATTGTGTGCCATAACTAAGAATCCATCCAAGCATAGCAGCGATAGCTCCATGTGTAGACTAAAGTAACTGCAACTGCCAGTGCGCACTGGCAATGGACCTTGGACAATCCCCATCCACTCCTCTGTCTCAAGGTTGAACAAAACCATGCTACCCGGTTTGACATGATCCCCGGAAAATTTGATAAGTTTGTTTAACTTTAGAAAATCCACCAAGAAATAGACGACTCCGTTGATAACGACACTTTTGTTACCGTAACTTGTGACAGGGGCCGGAGGGCCCTGTTTGCCCCTCCATCTTGCATGGCGGCCATCATTAAGGGTGATGACCTCACAGAGCATCGGGCTCGACTCGCTATCGGAATAATCGATGCTGACACATCGTATAGCCTTGTACTCTCCCGTGGAGCCAACCTGTCCAAAGTCAAATGATACTGGGAAGAAATGTTCCACATGTGCATGCTCCTTTGCACGGCGACCGGGCAATGCAAAAGTATCCCCCGTGGCAGGGTTGATCACATGGCGGGTCGGACGGTGCTCATTTCTGGAGACACAAATAAGGTCCAGGTGGCGTGTGCGTTCCAACCGGGCATCCTTCATGATGGGGGCTATCCGCTTAACGACATGGCCAGCCAAGTCCAGAATCTCAATGGTGCCTCCTCTTTGAAACAAGTCACTGGTGCATGTGACAATTAGTGGCCCAGGGTGGCGGGACTTGTGCGCTGCAACGAAGAGCGGATCTGAGAGGAGGGACCTCCAGGATCGGCTCACTGATCGGAAGAGGCATAGCGCCTTTGCCGGGAGGCGCACGAGGATGTGACGCAGCATGTCTTCAGGCAGCACGCCATCGCTGGATGCAGCGACGCGCACCTTCCGCTGCATCACTGAGGGCAGGCGTCACACTTTGTCTGCACTCTGCAGCAGCAACAACAACAACAGGGGAGTATGGTTACTCAGTAATCTGGAGAGCAAGAACACCCAAATGTGCACAACGGAGACAGCATGTCGGCGTCAAGTGGGGATTGTTGTTTCGATTTTCATTCTACTATTCACCAATCTCGTGTTGCGTCTAGGGTTCCGGGAGCTAAATAAAACCTGAAGCTAAGCTAGCAAATCGTCTACTTGGTGACGTCCCAGAGATGGGGCTCGCGCGGTGATAAGGAATGGCCGGGGAAAGAGGGAGGGGTCGTTACCACGGAGGCGACGCTGGTGAGGTGCGCAGGCGTGCGGCCGGGACGGATGGATGGCGACGAGGTCGGAGGCGGCGCGGGAGCAGTGGCGAGTTGAGATTGACGTCGCCGAGTCTGACTAACACGGGAGGCGGCGCCGGTGAGGTGGGCGGCCGTGCGGCCGGAGGGGGTGGCGACGAAGCCGGAAGCAGTGGCGACTGGCGGGCGGAGAGACAAAACCGGCCGTCGCCGCCAGAGTCATCGATTGGGTTAGCTAGTTTTTTTAGGGGGACTGCGTTCACTTTTTTTTCAGGGGTAAAGCTAGATTTTCAGGGGTAAACAGTAAATTTGAAAAAAAAACAAAAAAATGAAATTTTGTGAGATCAAAGATACTCGTGTGCGCAAGACGCGTGCAAAATTTCGTGGTGTTTCGATATTCCAGGACCTCATGACAAAGCAAAAACAGTAAATTTGTACGTCGGTGAATAGTAAATTCAAAAAATAGCAAAAACATAAGAAAAAAATTTGCATCAAAGAGGCTTGGGTACGCAAGGTTCTTGCAAGTTTTCGCGATCAAATGACATCCGAGCAGATCTAGCCAAAAAAACAATGCACTTTTTCAAAGTATTTTTTGGAGCCAAATTTTGATTTTTTACGTGCTCCTACAATGTCCGAACACCACAAAAATTTGCACGCACCCAAACATCTTGGATGCCAAAATAATTCATATTTTTTCAAACTTTCTTGCTATTTTGTTGAATTTACTGTTCATCGACGTACAGACTTACTGTTTTTTCTTTGTCACGAGATCCTGGAATGTCCAAACTGCATGAAACTTTACACACACCTTGCGCACCCGACTATCTTTGATCCCACAAAATTTCAACTTTTTTTTTAGTTTACTGTTTACCGACGCACTATTTATGTCGGACGGAAACCGCTCGAGGGACTAAACTTATCCGGTTTTGAAATTTGAGGCACTGAGTTTTGGTGGTTTGGAGTTGAGAGGCGATTTCTAAACTTTCGAAAAAGTTAAGGGACGAAAAATATACTTAACTCTATAATTAATGAAATAATATTTTTGGGACTCAAATTAACGAAAGTGCACTTATTTGTGCCCGCCCCCAAACCTGCATATTTTCACTTTTACCCCACCTGGTAGTCATCCCACTCGATCAAGGTCTGCTCATGTCCCTTGCCCTCAAGGAGAACGTAGGATTTGTAGACAATGTTGACCTTCTCTCTACATTTTGATTGAGAGCAAGCATGAGCACATAGATAATCATACAGACACGACTATACGCCTGACGTTGTATATTTGGCGTAGTATAGAATGTCCACACAGAATGCCTCCCCTGACAGAATGTGTTGCCCAGCACACGCAACAACTCTTGAGCATGGGAGCAAAATTCCCGTGAGCGCAAAGCAAAGAAGAGACAAATAGTAGCACAAGTCTATAAAAAGACAAAATAGTGTCATCATCATTTAAAGTCCATTCTTTAAATTCAAAAAAAAATTGTAGCTTAAAGCAAACATTCCATTCATGATCCATTTACACCATTGGGTTTGTAACGACGAGCACTACAAAATTGGATGCCACATGTATATATTTCAACTACATTTTTCCATGTTTAAAAAGTTGCCAGACAATAATACATGAGTTACCGGACTATTAACAAGTAGTTATGGACTTCATGCAGCTTTGAAGCTTAGAAGTTAACAAAAAAAAAAACTTTGTTACCAAGCTATTTACATGGTACTCCCTCTGATCATAAATATAAAATGTTTTGATTTATCGGTGTACAAAAGTAGGGGCTCTCTTTGTACCCCTTTACTTGTGCACCGGCAGTTAGAGCCGCGCCTGCAACCACACTTAGCAGGGCAGAAGAGGGAAGCAGAGGCACAAGAATACCAGAGCAACGCTCCAACCAGGGGCGCAGAAGACGGAGCAACGAAACGGGTTTACCCCCGGCAAGACCCTTGCCAGGGCGGCCTACGTAGCCCCGGCAAGAGCTTTGCCGGGGCAGCTCGCCCAACGCCAACATCACAGCCACCCTTGAGCCTGAGAGTTCCAACACCATCGACAACATTGGAACCAAGCTCGGGAAGTGCCTGCGTGAAGGCATGCAGATCTTTGTAAAGACAAAAGGACTGCGAAGCCTAGATGAGAACCAGAAGACAAGACAACCGCGAGGCCCCTTGACGAGGATGCCCACGAGGCCCCGACAAGGCTCCTTGCCGAAGACACCCGCGAGGCCCCGGCAAGGCTCTTGCCGAGGGCGCTCGCAAGGCTCCGGCAAGACCCTTGCCGGGAATATACGCAAGACCGCAGCAAGGCCTTGCCGCCCCAGCTCAGCGGCCGACCCACCAACTAAAGCGAGTACCCACGTGGCGGTACGTGGGTACTGATCCAACTAGTCAAGCACCTGCGTGGTGGCATGCAGATCTTCGTGAAGACCCTACCACCACGCCAACTCAGCAGCCTGCCAGCCTACATGGCACTGCATGCTCCGTTGTCCTGGACGCGTGTCAGGGCGAAACGGAGCGGCGACGGACGGGACGGGCCTCGTTTCCGTCCCCGATAAAGCGAGGGGACACCTAAGTAGTGCATTGAATGCATTTTGTCCCGTAATGACAGGCGATGAGCTTGCGCACTGTATATACCTTTCCACCTCCTGTGTGCCACTTTGGCAACCCCTTGGACTATAAAAGGAGGCCCGAGGCCTACTGAGGGTGGATTCGGATTTTTTGGACGACACACGCACCGTAAATGGCTCGGCTAGATGGAATAACCGAGCCAGAACAGAAAAAAAGTAGAACAGGTATAAATAAGAAAATCTTAGTTAAGAGGGTTCATGTAAAGAACAGGTTCCAAATCACGATCGATTCCCTTTTCAAAACCTGCTGCAGCAGCTCGGGCTCTTCCTGCATGCCATAAATGGCCCACAAAAAAGAAGAATCCTAGAACAAAATGAGCTCAAGAACACTCAAATATGCACCAAAGCAGGACTAGGGTATTACGCATCCTCGCGGACCGAACCTGGGTAAACGATCCTCGTACTAGCTTCTAGACCCGCTCTTTGCACAACCCCGCGCCCGCCGACCGTATAAGGGATTCCAGTGATCCCATAGGTGTCGTTTCCACCGACATATTTTTTTCTGAATCAGATGTATATAGACACGTTTTAATGTGCCTTTTCACTCACCGCATTTCGTATGTAGTCCATTTGTGAACGGAAATAATAGTTATCAACATCATCAAAAGAACCCCCCCCCCCCGGCACGCATCGTTCTCTGTAGAGCAAGTACAATAATGGACTTATAGCCCGCTTACATGGCACTTTTGCCTATGTGGAGAAAAGAGACATAGAGAAAATAGTGAGAGTGGGTTCTCATGTAAGTGTCTAGCTATACTCTTAGGCAATTGCAATAAATATGAAGAAAGATATAGAGAGAAGTTGAAAAAAAGTAGTACTCTTATAGCTAACCTTGTTATATGAGCGACTATAAATTATGACTATATATGACATGGCAATATCATATAGCCAGCAGTTGGCTATACTATAACTATGCTTGTAGGTGGCACTCGCCCTACCTTGATTTCCAACGATTTTGTAATAGGTATGTAAGCCTGATTTTTTTTTGAGAAATCCGTATGTAAGCGAGATCGATCGCTAAAAAAGTCCGAGGAAAGAAAACCCCTTTTATTGGGCCATGAGCACTACCCACCTTATTGGGTCGTATGTAATTAGCCAATCATGACCTCATGTCCCACAGACGTTCGATCAAGGTGAAGGAAATATGCCCTAGAGGCAATAATAAAGTTGTTATTTATATTTCCTTATATCATGATAAATGTTTATTATTCATGCTATAATTGTATTAACCGGAAACTTAGTACATGTGTGAATACATAGACAAAACAGAGCATCCCTAGTATACGTCTACTTGACTAGCTCGTTAATCAAAGATGGTTAAGTTTCCTGACCATAGACATGTGTTGTCATTTGATGAACTGGATCACATCATTAGAGAATGATGTGGTGGACAAGACCCATCCGTTAGCTTAGCATGATGACCGTTTAGTTTTATTGCTATTCCTTTCTTCATGACTTATACATGTTCCTCTGACTATGAGATTATGCAACTCCCGAATACCAGAGGAACACCTTGTGTGCTATCAAACGTCACAACGTAACTGGGTGATTATAAAGATGCTCTACAGGTGTCTCCGAAGGTGTTTGTTGAGTTGGCATAGATCAAGATTAGGATTTGTTACTCCATGTATCAGAGAAGTATCTCTGGGCCCTCTCGGTAATGCACATCACTATAAGCCTTGCAAGCAATGTGACTAATGAGTTATTTGCGGGATGATGCATTACGGAACGAGTAAAGAGACTTGCCAGTAACGAGATTGAACTAGGTATGATGATACCGACGATCGAATCTCGGGCAAGTAACATACCGATGACAAAGGGAAATGACGTATGTTGTTATGCTGTTTGACCGATAAAGATCTTTGTAGAATATGTAGGAGCCAATATGAGCATCCAGGTTCCGCTATTGGTTATTGACCGGAGATGTGTCTCGGTGATGTCTACATAGTTCTCAAACCCCGTAGGGTCCGCACGCTTAACGTTCGATGACGATTTGTATTATGAGTTGTGTGTTTTGGTGACCGAAGTTTGTTCGGAGTCCCGGATAAGATCACGGACATGACGAGGAATCTCGAAATGGTCGAGAGGTAAATATTCATATATTGGAAGGTTATATTCGGACATCGGAATGGTTCCGAGTGATTCGGGTATTTTTTTGGAGTACTGAGGGGTTACCGGAACCCCCCGGGGAAGTGTTGGGCCAACATGGGCCTAGGGAGAGAGAGGGAAGCCTGTGGGGGGTGGACGCGCGCCCCCCTCCTAGGGAGTCCAAATAGGACAAGGAGGAGGGGGCGCCCCTTCCCTTTCCCTCTCCTCTCCTTCCTATTCCCTCCGGTGGAGAAAGGAAAGGGGGGTGAATCCTACTTGGACTAGGAGTCCAAGTAGGACACCCCCATGGCGCGCCCCTCCTGGCCGCCGGCCTCTCTCCCACCTCCTTTATATACGTGGGCAGGGGGCACCCCAAAGTCACATCAATTGTTCTCTTAGCCGTGTGCGGTGCCCCCCTCCACAGTTTACTCCTCCGGTCATAACATCGTAGTGCTTAGGCGAAGCCCTGCGCGGATCACATCACCAACGCCGTCACCACGCCGTCGTGCTGACGGAACTCTCCCTCGACCCTCTACTGGATCAAGAGTTGGAGGGATGTCATCGAGCTGAACGTGTGCTGAACACGGAGGTGCCGTACGTTCGGTACTTGGATCGGTTGGATCGTGAAGACGTTCGACTACATCAACCGCGGTAACATAATGCTCCCGCTTTCGTTCTACAAGGGTACGTGGACACACTCTCCCCGTCTCGTTGCTATGCATCTCCTAGAAAGATCTTGCGTGATCGTAGGATTTTTTTTTGAAATTACATGCTACGTTCCCCAATAGTGGCATCAGAGTCAGGTCTATGCGTAGATGATATGCACGAGTAGAACACAAAGAGTTGTGGGCGATAATAGTCATACTGCTTACCACCAACGTCTTACTTTGATTCGGCGGTATTGTTGGATAAAGCGGCCCAGACCGACATTACATGACCGCGTTCATGAGACTGGTTCTACCGACGTGCTTCGCACACAGGTGGCTGGCGGGTGTCTGTTTCTCCAACTTTAGTTGAATCAAGTTTGACTACGATCGGTCCTTGTTGAAGGTTAAAACAGCACACTTGACGAAAAATCATTGTGGTTTTGATGCGTAGGTAAGAACGGTTCTTGCTAGAAGCCTGTAGCAGCCACGTAAAACTTGCACCAACAAAGTAGAGGACGTCTAACTTGTTTTTGCAGGGCATGTTGTGATGTGATATGGTCAAGACGTGATGAGATATAAATTTTTGTATGAGATGATCATGTTTTGTAAAAGTTATCGGCAACTGGCAGGAGCCTTATGGTTGTCACTTTATTGTATGAAATGCAAACGTCATGTAATTGCTTTACTTTATCACTATGCGTTAGCGATAGTTTTTGCATATCTATGTTGTTGTAGATCATGCGTTAGCGATAGTTTTTGCATATCTATGCGTCATGTAAGTGGGAGTTCTTAAGTAATATGATTAATTGAACTTTAATTTACCATGAACTTAGTACCTGCTAGTTTTTGCATATCTATGTTGTTGTAGATCAATGGCCCGTGCTACCGTTCCCTTGAATTTTAATGCATTCCTAGAGAAAGCTAAGTTGAAAGATGATGGTAGCAACTACACAAACTGGGTCAGTGACTTGAGGATTATCCTCATTGCTGCACAAAAGAATTACGTCCTGGAAGCACCGCTAGGTGCAAGACCCGCTGCAGGAGCAACTCCAGACGTTATGAACGTCTTGAAGAGCAAAGTTGATGACTACTCGATAGTTTCAGTGTGCCATACTTTATGGTTAGAATCGGGACTTCAAAGACGTTTTGAACGTCATGGAGCATATGAGATGTTCCAGGAGTTGAAGTTAATATTTCCAGCAAATGCCCGAGTTGAGAGATATGAAGTCTCCAAAAAGTTATATAGTTGCAAGATGGAGGAGAATAGTTCTGTCAGTGAACATATACTCAAAATGTCTGGGTATTATAACCACTTGACTCAGCTGGGAGTTAATCTTCCTGATGATAGTGTCATTGACAGAGTTCTTCAATCACTGCCACCAAGCTATGAAGGCTTCATGATGAATTATAATATGCAAGGGATGGAAAAGACAATTCCCGAGCTCTTCGCGATGCTAAAGGTTGCGGAGGTAGAAATCAAGAAGGAGCATCAAGTGTTGATGGTTAACAAGACCACTAGTTTCAAGAAAAAGGGCAAAGGGAAGAAGGGGGACTTCAAGAAGAATAGCAAGCAAGTTGCTGCTCAAGGGAAGAAGCCCAAGTCTGGACCTAAGCCTGAAACTGAGTGCTTCTACTGCAAAGGGACAGGTCACTGGAAGCGGAACTGCCCCAAGTATTTGGCGGATAAGAAGGATGGCAAAGTGAAAGGTATATTTGATATACATGTTATTGATGTGTACCTTAATAATGCTTGTAGTAGCGCCTGGGTATTTGATACTGGTTCTATTGCTCATATTTGCAACTCGACACAGGGGCTACGGATTAAACAAAGATTGGCTAAGGACGAGGTGACGATGCGCATGGGAAATGGTTCCAAAGTTGATGTGATCGCCGTCGGCACGCTACCTCTAAATCTACCGTCGGGATTAGTTTTAGACCTGCATAATTATTATTTGGTGCCAGCGTTGAGCATGAACATTATACTGGATCTTGTTTGATGCGAGACGGTTATTCATTTAAATCAGAGAATAATGGTTGTTCTATTTATATGAGTAATATCTTTTATGGTCATGCACCCTTGATGAGTGGTCTATTTTTATTGAATCTCGATTGTAGTGATACACATATTCATAATATTGAGGCCAAAAGATGCAAAGTTAATAATGATAGTGCAACTTATTTGTGGCACTGCCGTTTAGGTCATATTGGTGTAAGGTGCATGAAGAAACTCCATGCTGATGGGCTTTTGGAATCACTTGATGCTTGCGAACCATGCCTCATGGGAAAGATGACTAAGACTCCGTTCTCCGAAACAATGGAGCGAGAAACTGACTTATTGGAAATAATACACACTGATGTATGCGGTCCGATGAGTGTTGAGGCTCGCGGCGGGTATCGTTATTTTCTGACCTTCACAGATGATTTGAGCAAATATGGGTATATCTACTTAATGAAACATAAGTTTGAAACATTTGAAAGTTCAAAGAATTTCAGAGTGAAGTGGAAAATCATCGTAACAAGAAAATAAAATTTCTACGATCAGATCGTGGAGGAGAATATTTGAGTTATGAGTTTGGTCTTCATTTGAAACAACGTGGAATAGTTTCGCAACTCACACCACCTGGAACACCACAGCGTAATGGTGTGTCCGAACGTCGTAACCATACTTTATTAGATATGGTGCGATCTATGATGTCTCTTACCGATTTACCACTATCGTTTTGGGGTTATGCTTTAGAGATGGCTGCATTCACATTAAATAGGGCACCATTTAAATCCGTTGATATGACATCATATGAACAGTGGTTTGGCAAGAAACCTAAGTTGTCGTTTCTTAAAGTTTGGGGCTGCGATGCTTATGTGAAAAAACTTCAACTTGATAAGCTCGAACCCAAATTGGAGAAATGCGTCTTCATAGGATACCCAAAGGAGACTGTTGGGTACACCTTCTATCACAGATCCGAAGGCAAGATATTCGTTGCTAAGAATGGATCCTTTCTAGAGAAGGAGTTTCTCTCGAAAGAAGTGAGTGGGAGGAAAGTAGAACTTGATGAGGTAATTGTACCTTCTCCCGAATTGGAAAGTAGTTCATCACAAAAATCAGTTCCAGTGATTACTACACCAATTAGTGAGGAAGCTAATGATGATGATCATGAAACTTCAGATCAAGTTACTAATGAACCTCGTAGGTCAACCAGAGTACGTTCCGCACCAGAGTGGTATGGTAATCCTGTTCTGGAAGTCATGTTACTAGACCATGACGAACCTATGAACTATGAGGAAGCGATGATGAGCCCAGATTCCGTGAAATGGTTTGAGGCCATGAAATCTGAGATGGGATCCATGTATGAGAACAAAGTGTGGACTTTGGTTGACTTGCCCGATGATCAGTGATGTCTACTACACAACCTTCTTCTTGTAGACGTTGTTGGGCCTCCAAGTGCAGAGGTTTGTAGGACAGTGGCAAATTTCCCTCAAGTGGATGACCTAAGGTTTATCAATCCGTGGGAGGCATAGGATGAAGATGGTCTCTCTCAAACAACCCTGCAACCAAATAACAAAGAGTCTCTTGTGTCCCCAACACACCCAATACAATGGTAAATTGTATAGGTGCACTAGTTCGGCGAAGAGATGGTGATACAAGTGCAATATGGATGGTAGATATAGGTTTTTGTAAACTGAAAATATAAAAACAGCAAGGTAACAAGTGGTAAAAGTGAGCGTAAACGGTATTGCAATGCTAGGAAACAAGGCCTAGGGTTCATACTTTCACTAGTGCAAGTTCTCTCGACAATAATAACATAATTGGATCATATAACTATCCCTCAACATGCAACAAAGAGTCACTCCAAAGTCACTAATAGCGGAGAACAAACGAAGAGATTATGGTAGGGTACGAAACCACCTCAAAGTTATTCTTTCCAATCAATCCGTTGGGCTATCCCTATAAGTGTCACAAACAGCCCTAGATTTGTACTAGAATAACACCTTAAGACACAAATCAACCAAAACCCTAATGTCACCTAGATACTCCAATGTCACCTCAAGTATCCGTGGGTATGATTATGCGATATGCATCACACAATCTCAGATTCATCTATTCAACCAACACATAGAACCTCAAAGAGTGCCCCAAAGTTTCTACCGGAGAATCAAAACGAAAATGTGTGCCAACCCGTATGCATAAGTTCATGGGTGGAACCCGCAAGTTGATCACCAAAGCATACATCAAGTGAGTCACGTGATATCCCATTGTCACCACAGATACGCACGGTAAGACATACATCAAGTGTTCTCAAATCATTAAAGAGTCAATCCGATAAGATTACTTCAAAGGGAAAACTCAATCCATTACAAGAGAGTAGAGGGGGAGAAGCAACATAAGATCCAACTATAATAGCAAAGCTCGCGATACATCAAGATCGTGCCAAATCAAGAACACGAGAGAGAGAGAGAGAGATCAAACACATAGCTACTGGTACATACCCTCAGCCCCGAGGGTGAACTACTCCCTCCTCGTCATGGAGAGCGCCGGGATGATGAAGATGGCCACCGGTGAGGTATCCCCCCTCCGGCAGGGTGCCGGAACGGGCTCCCGAGAGGTTTTTGGTGGCTACAGAGGCTTGCGACGGCGGAACTCCAGATCTATTCTGTTTTCTGGAGGTTTCAGTATTTATAGGATTTTTTGGTGTAGGTCTCACGTGAGGGGGGTCTCCGGGTTGTCCACGAGGCAGGGGCCCACGCCCAGGGGGTGGGCGCACCCCCCACCCTCGTCGGGAGTCCGGTACTCTCCTGGCCCAACTCTTTTACTCTCGGGGCTTCTTTTGGTCCAGAAAAAATCATCAAAAATTGGCACGTCAATTGGACTCCGTTTGGTTTTCCTTTTCTGTAAAACTTAAAAACAAGGAAAAAACAGAAACTGGCACTGGGCTCTAGGTTAATAGGTTAGTCCCAAAAATCATATAAAATAGCATATAAATGCATGTAAAACATCCTAGAAGGATAATATAATAGCATGAATACTTCATAAATTATAGATACGTTGGAGACGTATCAATCAGCAAGCCATAGAGAATAAATGGATCTTCAAGAAGAAGACTGACGCTGACGGTAATGTTACTGTCTACAAAGCTTGACTTGTTGCGAAAGGTTTTCGACAAGTTCAAGGAGTTGACTACGATGAGACCTTCTCACCCGTAGCGATGCTTAAGTCTGTCCGAATCATGTTAGCAATTGCCGCATTTTATGATTATGAAATTTGGCAAATGGATGTCAAAACTGCATTCCTTAATGGATTCACTGGTAATCGTCGGTCCTAAACAAACGGTTTTTAACCCCTTTCCGCGACGGCATTCGGAACCGTCGCCAAGTGAGTGTGGGCGATAGGGGGGTCCTTCCCACACGACCCAGAAACCGTTGGGGATATGCCCTCCTGGCACACACGCTCGGCAAAATGAGGTCGTGTGCGACCGGCGAGCACTCAAATACAGAAATACGTACAATAGTGCTCAAAAGAATACAACTATACAGGCGAAATCATTTCCAGTTGTAAGTACATCCCACACAGTCAGTCACCACTAAACGTTTCCGTTCGTATATACATCCCACACAGTCACTACAAGGAAAACGTTTGCGCAAGGTGGCCTAACGCAAACAGTTTTCAAGAGGAAGTCATGTGTGATTGTTCATTGATCCAACACGGTTTATTCCTAGAAACTGTGTGCATTGCCTGAGGTCATCGCCCACGGTGTTTTCTCAATAACCGTTTGCAATAGCAAAACCCAATTAGCAGGCTAATTGCCCTATTATTAATAATCCATTTACTAGTCTAATTGACATTCATATTAAGCACATAATACATTCCATTTCCATATTAAGGAAGCAGGATTTCATAATTGAAATACATCGGAGTACAACATGATATAGCTTCAGCACTCAGCTACCCCATTACACAACTGCACCAGCACCAAGTTTCACATGCAACATCTAGAACCTTTCGAAATTAGCATCATAGACGGTACATAGAGAGATGCATCTCATCTGGAAAACTGCTGAAGCCGAAGGCGAATATTGAGCCTTCATTCATCTTGAAGGTCTTTGCAACTTTAGGCCAGTGCCTGTGGATGATTAACCGTCCATCCTTCGTCCTCTTTAGGAACACTTCAATATTGAACCGTGGGTGTTGTATGAAAACCTTCCTCGCCTCCTGACCATAGAGGTGGTTTGAGAGGTAATCATCAGTGAACTGCTTTGGAAAGACCTGAAAACAAGGATGTGCATAAATATCTTCTCTATATTGGAAATGGGGCAAAGGAATAAAAAAAGGCAAGGTATAATAGTTAGTACCATCTTGTAATGAATTGATGTCTTCTTCATTGTGCAGACAAAGATCTTGTTGTTTTTTGTCGCTAATTTCTTTATCCTGACAATCTTTCTGAGTTTCTTGATTTGATTGATATTCATGGACAACTCATTTCCCCATATGCAAAAAGGGTCGAACAGTGGGTCAAAACCTCTGACAGCATGACCTACATGTGCAAGACCAAATTGTTAAAAACCAAAATATTAAAATGGTTCCTGCAATTGCACAATAATGTGCTATTAGACAACGGACCATGCACGTGCTAACCTTGATTGTAAATCTCAGTGCTTCCCATTGTTTCCCTGCAACACATATACGGTAGTTAGTCAATAGGTTAAGTAAGGGTTCGCATGCTATCAGTAAAATATGTTGATGGAAAATAAGCACATTGCAAATTCATCAGATTAATTCAAGCCACATGGAAAACCCATTTATCCAAACCAAGCATGATTAAGAACTAGGAAATATAGCACTTGTATATGTTTCTCATGTATTAAGTGCAGCCAAATTCGATTTATTCCTCACATGCACAACAATACAAAATTCTACCACGACAATTGGACATCACATTGCAGAATTGAACCAAGCAATTAACTAAACAACACAACAAATTAACCAAACATTAACTGAGCACCACATTGCACAATATAACATACTCCTAATGGAAGATCAGACAGTTAAGCAAACAGTTAACTACAGCCAATTGTAGCAATTGTATTTGTTTCTCATGTATTTACTACAGCAAAATTCAATTTATTTCTCACATGGATACAATAACAGAATGCACCCACAACTATTGAACATCGCATTGCAGAATTGAACCAAACAGTTAACTAAGCACCACAACACAAATGAACCAAACGTTAACTGAGCACCACATTGCACAATGTATAACCAAACCAAGCATGCTTGACAACTTGGAAATATAGCAATTGTATTCGTTTCTCATGTATTTTGTAAAGATAAATTCGATTTATTTCTCACATGGAAGACAATACAAAATTGCAGCCTGAAGAATTGAACATCACATTTGCAGAATTGAACCAAACAGTTAACTGAAGACGACAACTAATTAACAAAACAGTTAATAAGTGAGCACCACACTGCACGACATATAGAACATATACACTAGAGCAACAGATTGCATGGTAAAATTAGATAGCACAATTCACTAGAATTTGTGTAGGAAAGGCAGGAGCAGCACACGCAACGGATAAACCGAGCATGCTTAACCAGCGTAGCTAGCAAATGGCAAGGTGCTCCTCCAAGATCTGGGGGTCGGCACGAATGGCAGCCATCACGACCTCATCCGCGCGTGCAGCCGTGATTTGCTTCTCCGCTGCCAAATGCTCCTTGAGATCCTGGCTATACTGCGTGCACCATGGCTTAGGGCGGTGCTTATTTGGTGGCAGGGTTGGTGATTTGGGTGGAAGGTGTCGCGCTCGTGCCGGCGGTCGGGGCATGTGGGATGTGGAAGGAGGAGGAGGATGGGGGTCGGGTGTGGATTACCTGCCTGGATAGATGAGGCCGAGCAGCGTGAAGGAGAGTCATCGACGAGGAGGCCGCACTGCAAGCAAGGAGTGAAGGTTTCAACTTGGAAAGGAAGGCGGAAACAGGGGAAATGTGGCTTTTGGTAAGGGGGAGGGGGCGGGGAGGTAGATATTTCTGAGGAAGTCGAAAATTTGGAATCGCTTCAGCGAAAAAACTGGCGCGCAAAGTGTCATCAGGTCCATTATTCAGAACTGTGTACGATATGTGAACATCACAAACGATTCAGATAGCTTAACCCGTGTGTGGTGAGTTTGAACGTCAAAAATTTTGGTTCGAATTTCCATAGGCGTACTATACACCGACGGTGCTCCAGGATATTTTGTGCTGCATCTCACACGGTTGGTGATAATAAACTGTGTGCGATCTACTTAATTTTTCATCTTGATTTGAATTACATAATGGGGTCACAATGGCAATGGACGGTGTTTGAATTGCTAGACCTTTTATCTGGAGTGAACATGCAACTATATGTGTGTCATAAAAGAATTGGAATTGTTCAGGGTTTGTTTGAACATTTTATACATTAAATTGGTTTTCTAGCCATTTCAGGTGCACAATTCAAAATTAAACTACATGCACATGCTCCGGTGCACCAACATGGGTTGTAAAATCATATATGTGTCCATGGGTTTATGCTTATGTCCCATGCAAGAAATGGGGATGAAATTGGAACACCACGGCACCGTGGCTCTCCGGCAAACGTTGACGTACTTGCTTTTGTAATTCTAGTAATCCAAAATTAGTCTGAAATTCATGAAACTTGGTATGCTATCATGGAGCGGCATCAACATGCCGTGGTAAATTTCTTGTATAAGTTAATCATAAACCAGAGCTTCTCACAACAAGTGTGATGGTTTCGGTAGGGGACGTTTCACCTTTCTGGACGAAACGATATCCGTGCGTCCTCTCGATTTCAATTTTTTTCCTAGTGTCAACATAGAACAACAGGAGTGTAGTGTCAATTTTTGGGATTTTTCGGGGTTCGCTTGGGCATTTTTATACATTAACTGAGTCTTCTATGCATTCATGTGCATAATTCAAATTTGAACTACACGCACGTGCTCTAATGCATATAAATTAGTTGAAAATTCAAATTTGTGTAATTGGTTGCCTGCTTAGGTCCCATGCAAGAAACGGGAATGAATATCAAACACCCTGTCACCGTCACTCGGCCACAAATATTGAGATACCTGGTTTTTAAATTCTAGTAAATCCAAAACTCGTCTGAAATTCATGAAACTTGGCATGCTATCATGGAGCGGCATCAACATGCCGTGGAATTTTTTTTTGTCCCATTTGGGGCAGGTTCGGGTATATGCTTCTCACAAACCAGAGCTTCTCACAACAAGCATGATGGTTTCGGTAGGGAACGTCCCACCTTTGGGGACGAAACGATATACATTGCCTCTTATTGCTTTCAAAAAATTTCTCGTGTCAACATAGAACAACAGGAGTGTTGTATCAATTTCTGTGATTTTTCGGGGTTCGTTTGGACATTTTTATGCATTAACTGAGTTCTCAATGCATTTATGTGCATAATTCGAATTAGAACTACATGCACATGCTCCAGTGCATATAAATTGGTTGAAAAATCAAATCTATGTCCTTGGGTGCATGCTTAGGTTCCATGCAAGAAATGGGAATGAATTTCAAACACCAGGGCACCGTTGATTGCCGGCAAAATGTTGAGATGCCTGGTTTTTAAATTTTAGTAAAACCAATACTCGTCTGAAATTCATTAAACTTGGCATGCTATCATGGAGCGGCATCAACATGTCGTGGTAAAAATTTTGTCCCATTTTGGGCAGGTTTGGGTATATGCTTCTCACAAACCAGAGCTTCTCACAACAAGCGTGATGGTTTTGGTAGGGAACGTCCCACCTTTGGGGACGAAACGATATCCATTGCCTCTTCTTGCTTTCAAATTTTTTCTCGTGTCAACAAAGAACAACAGGAGTGTTGTGTCATTTTTGTTGATTTTTCGGGGTTCGTTTGGACATTTTTATGCATTAACTGAGTTTTCAATGCATTTATGTGCATAATTCAAATTTGAACTACATGCACATGCTCCAGTGCATATAAATTGGTTGAAAAATCAAATCTGTGTCCTTGGGTGCATGCTTAGGTTCCATGCAAGAAATGGGAATGAATTCCAAACACCAAGGCACCGTTGATTGCCGGCAAAACGTTGAGATGCCTGGTTTTTAAATTCTAGTAAATCCAAAACTTGTCTGAAATTCATGAAACTTGGCATGCTATCATGGAGCGGCATCAACATGCTGTGGTAAATTTTTTGTCCCATTTGGGGCAGGTTTGGGTATATGCTTCTCACAAACCAGAGCTTCTCACAACAAGCATGATGGTTTCGGTAGGGAACGTCCCACCTTTGGGGACGAAAGGATATACATTGCCTTTTATTACTTTCAAAAAATTTCTCGTGTCAACATAGAACAACAGGAGTGTTGTGTCAATTTCTGTCATTTTTCGGGGTTCGTTTGGACATTTTTATGCATTAACTGAGTTCTCAATGCATTTATGTGCATAATTCGAATTTGAACTACATGCACATGCTCCAGTGCATATAAATTGGCTGAAAAATCAAATCTGTGTCCTTGGGTGCATGCTTAGGTCCCATGCAAGAAATGGGAATGAATTTCAAACACCAGGGCACAGTTGATTGCCGGCAAAATGTTGAGATGCCTGGTTTTTAAATTTTAGTAAAACCAAAACTCGTCTGAAATTCATTAAACCTGGCATGCTATCATGGAGCGGCATCAACATGCCGTGGTAAAATTTTTGTCCCATTTTGGGCAGGTTTGGGTATATGCTTCTCACAAACCAGAGCTTCTCACAACAAGCGTGATGGTTTTGGTAGGGAACGTCCCACCTTTGGGGACGAAACGATATCCATTGCCTCTTCTTGCTTTCAAAATTTTTCTCGTGTCAACAAAGAACAACAGGAGTGTTGTGTCAATTTTGTTGATTTTTCGGGGTTCGTTTGGACATTTTTATGAATTAACTGAGTTTTCAATGCATTTATGTGCATAATTCAAATTTGAACTACATGCACATGCTCCAGTGCATATAAATTGGTTGAAAAATCAAATCTGTGTCCTTGGGTGCATGCTTAGGTTCCATGCAAGAAATGGAAATGAATTCCAAACACTAGGGCACCGTTGATTGCCGGCAAAACGTTGAGATGCCTAGTTTTTAAATTCTAGTAAATCCAAAACTCGTCTGAAATTCATGAAACTTGGCATGCTATCATGGAGCGGCATCAACATGCTGTGGTAAATTTTTTGTCCCATTTGGGGCAGGTTTGGGTATATGCTTCTCACAAACCAGAGCTTCTCACAACAAGCATGATGGTTTCGGTAGGGAACGTCCCACCTTTGGGGACGAAAGGATATACATTGCCTTTTATTACTTTCAAAAAATTTCTCGTGTCAACATAGAACAACAGGAGTGTTGTGTCAATTTTTGTCATTTTTCGGGGTTCGTTTGGACATTTTTATGCATTAACTGAGTTTTCAATGCATTTATGTGCATAATTCGAATTTGAACTACATGCACATGCTCCAGTGCATATAAATTGGTTGAAAAATCAAATCTGTGTCCTTGGGTGCATGCTTAGGTCCCATGCAAGAAATGGGAATGAATTTCAAACACCAGGGCACCGTTGATTGCCGGCAAAATGTTGAGATGCCTGGTTTTTAAATTTTAGTAAAACCAAAACTCGTCTGAAATTCATTAAACCTGGCATGCTATCATGGAGCGGCATCAACATGCCGTGGTAAAAATTTTGTCCCATTTTGGGCAGGTTTGGGTATATGCTTCTCAGAAACCAGAGCTTCTCACAACAAGCGTGATGGTTTTGGTAGGGAACGTCCCACCTTTGGGGACGAAACGATATCCATTGCCTCTTCTTGCTTTCAAAATCTTTCTCGTGTCAACAAAGAACAACAGGAGTGTTGTGTCAATTTTGTTGATTTTTCGGGGTTCGTTTGGACATTTTTATGAATTAACTGAGTTTTCAATGCATTTATGTGCATAATTCAAATTTGAACTACATGCACATGCTCCAGTGCATATAAATTGGTTGAAAAATCAAATCTGTGTCATTGGGTGCATGCTTAGGTCCCATGCAAGAAATGGGAATGAATTTCAAACACCAGGGCACCGTTGATTGCCGGCAAAACATTGAGATGCCTGGTTTTTAAATTCTAGTAAATCCAAAACTCGTCTGAAATTCATGAAACTTGGCATGCTATCATGGAGCGGCATCAACATGCTGTGGTAAAATTTTTGTCCCATTTGGGGCAGGTTTGGGTATATGCTTCTCACAAACCAGAGCTTCTCACAAACCAGAGCTTCTCACAACAAGCATGATGGTTTCGGTAGGGAACGTCCCACCTTTGGGGGCGAAACGATATCCATTGCCCCTTATTGCTTTCAAAAAATTTCTCGTGTCAACATAGAACAACAGGAGTGTTGTGTCAAGTTTTGGGATTTTTCGGGTTCGTTTGGACATTTTTATGCATTAACTGAGTTTTCGATGCATTTATGTGCATAATTCAAATTTGAACTACATGCACATGCTCTAGTGCATATAAATTGGTTGAAAAATCAAATATGTGTCCTTGGGTGCATGCTTAGGTTCCATGCAAAAAATGGGAATGAATTTCGAACACCAGGGCACCGTTGATTGTCGGCAAAACGTTGAGATGCCTGGTTTTAAAATTTTAGTAAAATCAAAACTCGTCTGAAATTCATGAAACTTGGCATGCTATCATGGAGCGGCATCGACATGCCGTGGTAAATTTTTTGTCCCATTTGGGGCAGGTGTGGGTATATGCTTCTCACAAACCAGAGCTTCTCACAACAAGCGTGATCGTTTCGGTAGGGAACATCCCACCTTTGGGGACGAAACGATATCCATTGCCTCTTCTTGCTTTCAAAAATTTTCTCGTGTGAACATAGAACAACATGAGTGTTGTGTCAATTTTTTTGATTTTTCGGGGTTCGTTTGGACATTTTTATGCATTAACTGAGTTTTATATGCATTTATGTGCATAATTCAAGTTTGAACTACATGCACATGCTCCAGTGCATATAAATCGGGTTGAAAAATCAAACCTGTGTCCTTGGGTGCATGCTTAGGTCCCATGCAAGAAATGGGAATGAATTTCAAACACCATGGCACCGTTGATTGCCGGCAAAATGTTGAGATGCCTGGTTTTTAAATTCTAGTAAATCCAAAACTCGTCTGAAATTCATGAAACTTGGCATGCTATCATGGAGCGGCATCAACATGCCGTGATAATTTTTTGTCCCATTTGGGGCAGGTTTGGGTATATGCTTCTCACAAACCAGAGCTTCTCACAACAAGCATGATGATCTCGGTAGGGAACGTCCCACCTTTGGGGACGAAACGATATCCATTGCCTCTTATTGCTTTCAAAATTTTCTCATGTCAACATAGAACAACAGGAGTGTTGTGTCAATTTTTGGGATTTTTCGGGGTTCGTTTGGACATTTTTATGCATTAACTGAGTTTCGATGCATTTATGTGCATAATTCAAATTTGAACTACATGCACATGCTCTAATGCATATAAATTGGTTGAAAAATCAAATCTGTGTCCTTGGGTGCATGCTTAGGTCCCATGCAAGAAATGGGAATGAATGTCAAACTCCCTGCCATGGTCACTCGGCCGCAAACATTGAGATACCTGGTTTTTAAATTCTAGTAAATCGGAAGCTCGTCTGAAATTCATGAAACTTGGCATGCTATGATGAAGCGGCATCAACATGCCGTGGTAATTTTTTTGTCCCATTTGGGGCAGGTTTGGGGATATGCTTCTCACAAACCAGAGCTTCTCACAACAAGCGTGATGGTTTCGGTAGGGAACGTCCCACCTTTGGGGACGAAATGATATCCATTGCCTCTTATTGCTTTCAATTTTTTTTCTCGTGTCAACATAGAACAACAGGAGTGTTGTGTCAATTTTTGGGATTTTTCGGGGTTCGTTTGGACATTTTTATGCATTAATTGAGTTTTCAATGCATTTATGTGCATAATTCAAATTTGAACTACATGCACATGCTCTAATACATATAAATTGGTTGAAAAATCAAATCTGTGTCCTTGGGTGCATGCTTAGGTCCCATGCAAGAAATGGGAATGAATTTCAAACACTAGGGCACCATTGATTGCCGGCAAAACATTGAGATACTTTGATTTTAAATTCTAGTAAATCCAAAACTCGTCTGAAATTCATGAAACTTGGCATGCTATCATGGAATGGCACCCGACATGCTGTGGTATTTTTTGTGTCCATTTTGAGAGAAGGCTCACTCGAATAATGACAGCCAACAAAGGCATTTTGAAAAAATAGCTGCCACTTTAATATCTCAAACGTTTATATAATTCAAACCATGTGCGTTCTGCTAACCATTCACGTGACGCCACGTCTCTTGGTTTTAATGGATGTAGGAGGTGCCGTGCGGACAACTGCTTGACCTTGACTGAACGGGAGGCGTGCGAGCGCAGTCCGGTGCGCAGGCTGACCGAGAGGCGTGCAAGCTGTCCTAGAATGCGCAGGCTCACCGGGAAGCATGCGAGCTGTACGCTGCGCATGCTCACTGGGAAGCGAGCCCTTTGACTTCAATGGCCGCCTGCCTTCCTCCCCATGCGCGCGCCCCCTCAGCGACATGGGACGCCACCGTCGAACGCTACCTCTCAGCGCCGCCAGCTGCCATCCTCCCGCACCCCGCCCGTTGACCCCAGGACGACATGATGCAAAGTGAGAGCAGGATTTGTGCATCTCTTCAACGCAAACGGTTCTTTTGGATGACCCGTGTGCAACCACTTACAAACAATTTGATGCGATTTGCATCTGTCATATTGGGTATGTTGCCATTTGTCAAACTGGAAAGATTGACATTTGTTGATCTAGTAACATTGCCATTTGTCAACCTTGTAACACTGCGTTTTGTCAAAATATGAAGCTAAAAATCACTGGCAGTATCTAATTTTTGCAACTAAAATTCTGTAATTAAGCATAGATTTCATTCATAGATTAAGCAGTCGTTCTTAATTTATACAAACAGTTCAACTCGACAGCTGAATCGGCCAAACTTTTCCCCAATTGTTGCCAACCACGTACTGAAATAGCTAGTTCAACTATATATACTAGCTAATTTTAAGTACGTTGTACAGTTCCACCACATCTATAGTCTGATGAACTGAACAAAATAGCCCCTAAATACTACTACTACTACGGAGGGGCTTTTTACTACTTCCGGCTGCCTCTCCTCTGCCGAGCGCGCTCAGTAAGAGGCAGAGGAGGAGGAGCCTACCGACGAGCTGGACAACTGCAATATGGTGCCTGCCGCTGCTGCAGCTTCAGCGACGCTCACCTCGAACGCCCTCTGTCGCTCCAGACGACCCCTCTCGAAGCAGTGGTTCTCCTCGTAGATCTCCTGATTCCTCGCCTCTGAGGTGGCGTGTGCCGCGGCCACGGTGGCGGTAAGGCTCTTTGCGTGCTCGACGAGGCGCTCCTCCTCCTCCCGCAGGAACTCAGTGTAACGCGCAAGGTCGCGGACGCACGTGCGGGCATCCACCTCCGCCTCCCGCCTTCGGGCGGCGGTGGCGGAGCGGGTGATGACCCCGGCGGTCGACGATGGGCTGGCGGCCACGGCGGCCGTCGATAGGGTGGCGGCCACGACCACCACCTCCCGCCTTCGGGCCGCGGTGGCGGAGCGGGTGATGGCCATGGTGGCCGGCAGTGGGGTGGCGGCCACGACGGCCACCTCCCGCCTTCGGGCCGCCGCGACGGAGCGTGAGATGGCCCTGGATTTTGACGGTGGGGTGGCGGCAACGGCGGCCGGCAACAGCTACCGACGGGCAGCGGCGGCGGAGCGTGTGGTGGCTGTTCCGCACACACCAAACAGGGACGCCAGGCGCAGTACACTACGCCGGGGACTGCGCCGCTGCCGCGGTGTAGCCTTCCAGTTGGAGCTATCCTCTGATGATGGTGGAGGGCTGAGCGACGACGACGGACCGGTGCCATTGGCGATTGTGGGAGAAGCAGACGAGATAAGTTACATGGAGGGAGGGTAAAATGCAACGCAGGACTCGCCGACCGTGAGGATTTTTATAGCAGGCCGGTAAGTATTGGGATTTTGGGGGATTTTAATACGTCTCCAACGTATCTATAATTTTTTATTGTTCCATGCTATTATATATTCTGTTTTGGATGTTTAATGGGCTTTATTATACAATTTTATATTAATTTTGGGACTAATCTACTAACCCAAGGCCCAGTGCAAATTGCTATTTTTTTGCCTATTTCAGTGTTTCGCAGAAAAGGAATATCAAACGGAATCCAAACGGAATGAAACCTTCGGGAACGTGATTTTTGGAACAAACGTGATCGAGCGGACTTGGAGTGGACGTCAAGCAACTGACGAGGAAGCCACGAGGCGGGGAGGCGCGCCTGCCCCCCTGAGCGCGCCCCACACCCTCGTGGGCCCCTCGTGGCTCCACCGACCTACTTCTTCCTCCTATATATACCTACGTACCCCGAAACCATCGAGGAGCACCACGAAAACCTACTTCCACCGCTGCAACCTTCTGTACCCGTGAGATCCCATCTTGGGGCCTTTTCCGGCGCTCCGCCGGAGGGGGCATCGATCACAGAGGGCTTCTACATCAACACCATAGCCTCTTTGATGATGTGTGAGTAGTTTACCTCAGACCTTCGGGTCCATAGTTATTAGCTAGATGGCTTCTTCTCTCTCTTTGGATCTCAATACAAAGTTCTCCTCGATCTTCTTGGAGATCTATTTGATGTAACTCTTTTTGTGGTGTGTTTGTCGAGATCCGATGAATTGTGGGTTTATGATCAAGATTATCTATGAACAATATTTGAATCTTCTCTGAATTCTTTTATGTACGATTGGTTATCTTTGCAAGTCTCTTCGAATTATCAGTTTGGTTTGGCCTACTAGATTGATCTTTCTTGCAATGGGAGAACTGCTTAGCTTTGGGTTCAATCATGCGGTGCTCGATCCCAGTGACAGTAGAGGAAACGACACGTATTGTATTGTTGCCATCGAGGATAAAAAGATGGGGTTTATATCATATTGCTTGAGTTTATCCCTCTACATGATGTCATCTTACCTAATGTGTTACTCTGTTCTTATGAACTTAATACTCTAGATGCATGCTGGATAGCGGTCGATGTGTGGAGTAATAGTAGTAGATGCAAGTGATACGTCCATTTTGCATCATGCTTTTATATCAATATTTATTGCATTATGGGCTATTATTACACATTATGTCACAATACTTATGCCTATTCTCTCTTATTTTACAAGGTTTACATAAGGAGGGAGAATGCCGGCAGCTGGAATTCTGGGCTGGAAAAGGAGCAAATATTAGAGACCTATTCTGCACAACTCCAAAAGTCCTGAAACTCCACGAAAGTTGTTTTTGGAAATAATAAAAAATACTGAGCAGAAGAAATACCAGAGGGGGCCCACACCCTGGCCACGAGGGTGGGGGGCACGCCCCCTGCCTCGTGGGCCCCTTGTTGGCCCTCCGGTGCCCATCTTCTGCTATATGAAGTCTTTCTTCCGAAGAAAAATCAGAAGCAAGCTTTTGGGACGAGACTTCGCCGCCACGAGGCGGAACCTTGGCGGAACCAATCTAGGGCTCCGGCAGAGCTGTTCTGCCGGGGACACTTCCCTCCGGGAGGGGGAAATCATCGCCATCGTCATCACCAACGCTCCTCTCATCGGAGAGGGCCAATCTCCATCAACGTCTTCACCAGCACCATCTCCTCTCAAACCCTAGTTCATCTCTTGTATCCAATTCTTGTCTCTAAGTCTGGGATTGGTACCTGTAGGTTGCTAGTAGTGTTGATTACTCCTTGTAGTTGATGCTAGTTGGTTTATTTTGTGGAAGATCATATGTTCAGATCCTTTATGCATATTAATACCCCTCTGATTATGAACATGAATATGCTTTGTGAGTAGTTACGTTTGTTCCTGAGGACATGGGAGAAGTCTTGCTATTAGTAGTCATGTGAATTTGGTATTCATTCGATATTTTGATGAGATGCATGTTGTCTCTCCTCTAGTGGTGTTATGTGAACGTCGACTACATGACACTTCACCATTATTTGGGCCTAGAGGAAGGCATTGGGAAGTAATAAGTAGATGATGGGTTGCTAGAGTGACAGAAGCTTAAACCCTAGTTTATGCGTTGCTTCATAAGGGGCTGATTTGGATCCATATGTTTCATGCTGTGGTTAGGTTTACCTTAATACTTCTTTTGTAGTTGCGGATGCTTGCAATAGGGGTTAATCATAAGTGGGATGCTTGTCCAAGTAAGGACAGCACCCAAGCACCGGTCCACCCACATATCAAATTATCAAAGTACCGAACGTGAATCATATGAACGTGACGAAAACTAGCTTGACGATAATTCCCATGTGTCCTCGGGAGCGCTTTTCTCTATATAAGAGTTTGTCCAGGCTTGTCCTTTGCTACAAAAAGGATTGGGCCACCTTGCTGCACTTTATTTACTTTTGTTACTTGTTGCTCGTTACAAATTATCTTATCACAAAACTATCTGTTACCTATAATTCCAGTGCTTGCAGAGAATACCTTGCTGAAAACCGCTTATCATTTCCTTCTGCTCCTCGTTGGGTTGGACACTCTTACTTATCGAAAGGACTACGATAGATCCCCTATACTTGTGGGTCATCAAGACTCTTTTCTGGCGCCGTTGCCGGGGAGTGAAGCGCCTTTGGTAGGTGGAATTTGGTAAGGAAAAATTTATATAGTGTGCTGAAATTTACTGTCACTTGTTACTATGGAAAGTAATCCTCTGAGGGGCTTGTTCGGGGTATCTTCACCCCGACCAGTAGAGCAAAGAGTTGCTCCTCAACCTACTGAACCTACTGAAAACGAAAATGTCTACTTTGAAATTCCTTCGGGTATGGTAGAAAAACTGCTAGCTAATCCTTTTGCAGGAGATGGAACATTACATCCTGATGAGCACCTAATATATGTGGATGAAGTTTGTGGATTATTTAAGCTTGCAGGTATGCCCGATGATGTTATCAAGAAGGTCTTCCCTTTATCTTTGAAGGGAGATGCATTGACATGGTATAGGCTATGTGATGATATGGGATCATGGAACTACAAACGATTGAAATTGGAATTTCATCAGAAGTTTTATCCTATGCATCTTGTTCATCGTGATCGCAATTATATATATATATAATTTTTGGCCTCGCGAAGGAGAAAGCATCGCTCAAGCTTGGGGGAGGATTAAATCAATGTTATATTCATGCCCCAATCATGAGCTCTCAAGAGAAATGATTATTCAAAGTTTTTATGCTCGGCTTTCTGATAACAATCGCACCATGCTCGATACTTCTTGTGTTGTTTCTTTTATGATGAAGACTATTGAATTCAAATGGGATTTATTGGAAAGAATTAAATGCAACTCTGAAGATTGGGACCTCGACGAAGGTAAGGAGTCAGGTATGACACCTAAGTTTGATTGTGTTAAATCTTTTATGGATACCGATGTTTTCCGTAAATTTAGCACTAAATATGGACTTGACTCTGAGATAGTAGCTTCTTTCTGTGAATCCTTTGCTACTCATGTTGATCTCCCTAAGGAGAAGTGGTTTAAATATCATCCTCCCATAGAAGTAAAAGTAGTTGCACCTATTAAAGTTGAAGAAAAGACTATCACTTATAATGATCCTATTGCTCCTACTACTTATGTAGAGAAACCACCTTTTCCTGTTAGAATAAAGGATCATGCTAAAGCTTCAACTGTGGTTCGTAAAAGCAATGTTAGAACTTATACACCTCCTGAGCAAGTTAAAGTTGAACCTAATATTGCTATTGTTAAAGATCTCTTGGCTGATAACATTGATGGGCATGTTATTTATTTCTGTATGAGACTGCTAGAATTGCTAAACCTTGTGCTAAAGGTAGACATGCATAGACCTGTGGTAGGCATGCCTGTTATTTCTGTTAAAATAGGAGATCATTGTTATCATGGCTTATGTGATATGGGTGCTAGTGCTAGTGCAATACCTATTGACTTATACAAAGAAATTATGCATGATATTGCACCTGCTGAGTTAGAAGATATTGATGTCACTATTAAGCTTGCCAATAGAGATACTATATCACCAATTGGAATTGTTAGGGATGTCGAAGTCTTGTGTGGGAAAACTAAATATCCTGCTGATTTTCTTGTTCTTGGTTCCCCACAAGATAGCTTTTGTCCCATTATATTTGGTAGACCCTTCTTAAACACTGTTAATGCTAAGATAGACTGCGAAAAGGATGTTGTTACTATTGGTTTGGGTGATATGTCTCATGAGTTTAATTTTTCTAAATTTCGTAGACAACACCATGAAGAGGAATTGCCTAGTAAAGATGAAATTATTGGTCTTGCTTCTATTGCCGTACCTCCTAGTGATCCTTTAGAACAATATTTGCTAGACCATGAAAATGATATGTTTATGAATGAAAGAAGGGAAATAGATGAAGTGTTCTTTAAACAGGGTCCTATTCTGAAACACAACTTGCCTGTTGAAATCCTAGGGGATCCTCCTCCACCCAAGGGTGATCCCGTGTTTGAGATTAAACCATTGCCTGATACTCTTAAATATGCTTATCTTGATGAAAAGAAGATATATCCTGTTATTATTAGTGCTAACCTTTCAGAGAAGGAGGAAGAAAAAATTATTGAAAACTTTGAAGAAGCACCGTGCTGCTATTGGATATACTCTAGATGATCTTAAGGGCATTAGTCCCACTCTATGTCAACACAAAATAAATTTGGAGAAAGATGCCAAACCAGTTATTGATCATCAACGACGGCTGAATCCTAAAATGAAAGAAGTGGTAAGAAAGGAAATATTAAAGCTCCTTGAGGCAGGTATAATTTATCCCGTTGCTGATAGTCAGTGGGTAAGTCCTGTCCATTGTGTTCCTAAGAAGGGAGGTATTACTGGCGTCCCTAATGATAAAGATGAATTGATTCCGCAAAGAATTATTACAGGTTATAGGATGGTAATTGATTTCCACAAATTAAATAAAGTTACTAAAAAAGATCATTACCCCTTACCTTTTATTGATCAAATGCTAGAAAGATTATCCAAACATACACATTTTTGCTTTCTAGATGGTTATTCTGGTTTCTCTCAAATACCTGTGTCAGCTGATGATCAAGCTAAGACCACTTTTACTTGCCCTTTCGGTACTTTCGCTTATAGACGTATGCCTTTTGGTCTATGTAATGCACCTGCTACCTTTCAAAGATGCATGATGGCTATATTCTCTGATTTTTGTGAAAAGATTTGTGAGGTTTTCATGGACAATTTCTCCGTCTATGGATCCTCTTTTGATGATTGCTTGAGCAACCTTGATCGAGTTTTGCAGAGATGTGAAGAAACTAATCTTGTCTTGAACTGGGAGAAGTGCCACTTTATGGTTAATGAAGGTATTGTCTTGGGGCATAAAATTTCTGAAAGAGGTATAGAAGTTGATAAAGCTAAAGTTGATGCTATTGAAAAGATGCCGTGTCCCAAGGACATCAAAGGTATAAGAAGTTTCCTTGGTCATGCCGGGTTTTATAGGAGGTTCATTAAGGACTTCTCAAAAAATTCTCGGCCTCTGACTAATTTATTACAAAAAGATATACCATTTGTCTTTGATGATGATTGTGTAGAAGCATTCGAAATACTTAAGAAAGAATTGATTTCTGCACCTATCGTTCAGCCACCTGATTGGAATTTACCCTTTGAAATTATGTGTGATGCTAGTGATTATGCTGTAGGTGCTGTTCTAGGGCAAAGAGTTGATAAGAAATTAAATGTTATCCAATATGCTAGTAAAACTCTAGACAATGCCCAGAGAATGCTACTACTGAAAAAGAATTCTTAGCAGTTGTATTTGCTTGTGATAAGTTCAGACCTTATATTGTTGATTCTAAAGTAACTATTCACACTGATCATGCTGCTACTAAATATCTTATGGAAAAGAAAGATGCTAAACCTAGACTTATTAGATGGGTTCTCTTGCTACAAGAATTTGATTTGCATATTATTGATAGAAAGGGAGCTGAGAACCCCGTTGCAGATAACTTGTCTAGGTTGGAAAATGTTCTTGATGACCCACTACCTATTGATGATAGCTTTCCTGATGAACAATTAAATGTCATAAATGCTTCTCGTACTACTCCATGGTATGCTGATTATGCTAATTACATTGTTGCCAAATTTATACCACCTAGTTTCACATACCAGCAAAAGAAAAAGTTCTTCTATGATTTTAGGCATTACTTTTGGGATGACCCACATCTTTATAAAGAAGGAGTAGATGGTGTTATTAGACGTTGTGTACCTGAGCATGAACAGGAATAGATCCTACGCAAGTGTCACTCCGAGGCTTATGGAGGACACCACGCTGGAGATAGAACTGCACATAAGGTATTGCAATCCGGTTTTTATTGGCCTACTCTCTTCAAGGATGCCCGTAAGTTTGTCTTATGTTGTGATGAATGTCAAAGAATTGGTAATATTAGTAGACGTCAAGAAATGCCTATGAATTATTCACTTGTTATTGAACCATTTGATGTTTGGGGCTTTGATTACATGGGACTGTTTCCTGCCTCTAATGGATATACACATATTTTAGTTGCTTTTGATTACGTTACTAAGTGGGTAGAAGCTATTCCAACTAGTAGTGATGATCATAACACCTCTATTAAGATGCTTAAAGAAGTTATTTTTCCGAGGTTTGGAGTCCCTAGATATTTAATGACTGACGGCGGTTCACATTTTATTCATGGTGCCTTTCGTAAAATGCTTGCTAAGTATGATGTTAATCATAGAATTGCATCTCCTTATCACCCGCAGTCTAGTGGTCAAGTAGAATTGAGCAACAGAGAGCTCAAACTAATTTTGCAAAAGACTGTTAATAGATCTAGGAAGAATTGGTCCAAGAAACTTGATGATGCATTATGGGCCTATAGAACTGCGTATAAAAATCCTATGGGTATGTCTCCGTATAAAATGGTTTATGGAAAAGCATGTCACTTACCTCTCGAACTAGAACATAAGGCATACTGGGCATTAAAGAACTCAATTATGATTTCAAACTTGCCGGTGAGAAGAGGTTATTTGACATTAGCTCACTTGATGAATGGAGAACCCAAGCCTATGAAAATGCCAAATTGTTTAAAGAAAAAGTTAAAAGATGGCATGACAAAAGGATACAAAAGCGTGAGTTTAACGTAGGTGATTATGTATTGCTATACAACTCTCGTTTAAGATTTTTTGCAGGAAAACTTCTCTCTAAATGGGAAGGTCCTTACGTTATCGAGGAGGTCTATCATTCCGGTGCCATAAAAATCAACAACTTCGAAGGCACAAATCCGAAGGTGGTGAACGGTCAAAGAATCAAACATTATATCTCAGGTAATCCCATAAATGTTGAAACAAATGTTATTGAAACCGTAACCCCGGAGGAATACATAAGAGACACTTTCCAGAATGTTTCAGACTCCGAAAAGGAATAGGTATGTGGTACGGTAAGTAAACCGACTCCAAAACAGTTCTAATGGCGATTTTTCTCCGTTTTGGAATATTTAGAAAAATAGAAAAATAAGAAGCAGTCTGGGAAGGACACGAGGCCTCCACGAGGGTGGAGGGCGCGCCCCCTGCCTCGTGGGCGCCTCGTGCGCTCTCCGGACTCCGTTTTCTTGCATGTTACGTATTTTGGTCGGTAAAAATTCATTATATAATCTCCCGGAGGTTTTGACTCCTGTATCATGCAAATATCCTCTGTTTTCGTTTCGAGCTGTTTTCTGTCAGGGTTGTCAAGGCCAGGCATCATGTCGTCCCCCTCCTCCAACAATGGTGACAACGATGCTTGGCTAATGAAGATAGAGCTGAGGGAAGAACCCGTGGTCAACAAGGATGAAGGGATCAAGAAGGCCACGGAGGACCAAGCTCCGGCAGTAGAAGACACCCTTCAACTTGATCACAATCTTCTCACCCCAACTGAGATCGAAGCTTTCAAGATGATTGAGTTAGCTCGTATACAAAACAAGTATCTCACACGTGAAAATATTTTGTTGAAGGAGCATATCGTCGCACTCAAGGGCATTATCCGCAAGCTGGAGGATCTCTTACGCTAGATGTGCGATTACCCATCATCAACAACTCCACCACCTTCCTCACCAATAAAGGAGACATAATCATATGGGTATGGGCACTCCCCTTGGCAACTGCCAAGCTTGGGGGAGGTGCCCCGGTATCGTATCACCACCACATCTCCTATCTTTACCTTTTTCTTAGTTCGATCCTTTTAGTAATATTTTGATCTAGTAGAATAAAGTTTTAGTATGATTTAGTTTTGAGTTTTGCTTATGATCCCTCTATGTAATCGAGTCCGTGAGCTATATAAAGATTAGTGTTGAGTCAAGGGCTTGATTATCTTGCTATGATCTTGAGTGAATAAAAGAAAAGAGAAAAGAATAAAAATAAATAAAAAGAGATCATATTGATTTTATGGAGAGTAATGACATCACATAGAAAGAGTATGGTGATTAAAAATTGTTGAGAGTTGACAACCATAGTTTTGGTCATCATTGCAACTAATAGGAAGTAATAAAGAAAGAGAGATTTCATATATAAATATACTATCTTGGACATCTTTTATGATTGGGAGCACTTATTAAAATATGACATGCTAAAGAGTTGGTGTTGGACAAGGAAGACAACGTAATGGGTTATGTTTTCTTATATCTGAGATAAAGTATATTGTCATGGATCATCCAACATGTTGAGCTTGCCTTTCCCCCTCATGCTAGCCAAATTCTTTGCACCAAGTAGAGATACTACTTGTGCTTCCAAATACCCTTAAACTAGTTTTGCCATGAGAGTCCACCATATCTACCTATGGATTGAGTAAGATCCTTCAAGTAAGTTGTCATCGGTGCAAGCAATAAAAAATTGCTCTCTAAATATGTATGATTGATCGGTGTGGAGGAAATAAGCTTTATACGATCTTGTGATGTGGAAGAAATAAAAGCGACGGACTGCATAATAATGGTCCATATCACAAGTGGCAATATAAAGTGATGTTCTTTCGCATTAAGATTTTGTGCACCCAACCCTGAAAGCGCATGGCAACCTCTGCTTCCCTCTGCGAAGGGCCTATCTTTTATTATTATCTTCTACCTTATGCAAGAGTCATGGGTATCTTCACCTTTCCTTTTTACATTTTATCCTTTGGCAAGCACAGTGTGTTGGAAAGATCCAGACATATATATCTAATTGGATGTAAGTTAGCATGAACTATTATTGTTGACATTACCCTTGAGGTAAAAGGTTGGGAGGCGAAACTATAAGCCCCTATCTTTCTTTGTGTCCGATTAAAACTCCGTAACCACAAGTATTGCGTGAGTGTTAGCAATTGTGAAAGACTAAATGATAGTTGAGTATGTGGACTTGCTAGAAAGCTCTGACATAGACTCTTTTTGATGTTATGATAAATTGCAATTGCCTCAATGACTGAGATTATAGTTTGTTGATTCTCAATAAAGTTTCTGAATCATACTTTGCATTGTGAATAAATTATTACTTGAGCATAAGAAATCATATGATAATATCCATATATGTTGCTGTTATAAGATTGATCATGATGCCCTCATGTCCGTATTTTATTTTATCGACACCTCTACCTCTAAACATGTGGACGTATTTATCGTTATCGGCTTCCGCTTGAGGACAAGCGAGGTCTAAGCTTGGGGGAGTTGATACGTCCATTTTGCATCATGCTTTTATATTGATATTTATTGCATTATGGGCTGTTATTACACATTATGTCACAATACTTATGCCTATTCTCTCTTATTTTACAAGGTTTACATAAGGAGGGAGAATGCCGGCAGCTGGAATTCTGGGCTGGAAAAGGAGCAAATATTATAGACCTATTATGCACAATTCCAAAAGTCCTGAAACTCCACGAAAGTTGTTTTTGGAAATAATAAAAAATACTGAGCGGAAGAAATACCAGAGGGGGGCCCACACCCTGGCCACGAGGGTGGGGGGCGCGCCCCCCTGCCTCGTGGGCCCCCTGTTGGCCCTCCGGTGCCCATCTTCTGCTATATGAAGTCTTTCGTCTGAAGAAAAATCAGAAGCAAGCTTTCGGGATGAGACTCCGCCGCCACGAGGCGGAACCAATCTAGGGCTCCGGCAGAGCTGTTCTGCCGGGGACACTTCCCTCCGGGAGGGGGAAATCATTGCCATCGTCATCACCAACGCTCCTCTCATTGGGAGAGGGCCAATCTCCATCAACATCTTCACCAGCACCATCTCCTCTCAAACCCTAGTTCATCTCTTGTATCCAATTCTTGTCTCTAAGTCTGGGATTGGTACCTGTAGGTTGCTAGTAGTGTTGATTACTCCTTGTAGTTGATGCTAGTTGGTTTATTTGGTGGAAGATCATATGTTCATATCCTTTATGCATATTAATACCCCTCTGATTATGAACATGAATATGCTTTGTGAGTAGTTACGTTTGTTCCTGAGGACATGGGAGAAGTCTTGCTATTAGTAGTCATGTGAATTTGGTATTCGTTCGATATTTTGATGAGATGTATGTTGTCTCTCCTCTAGTGGTGTTATGTGAACATCTACTACATGACACTTCACCATTATTTGGGCCTAGAGGAAGTCATTGGGAAGTAATAAGTAGATGATGGGTTGCTAGAGTGACAGAAGCTTAAACTATGCGTTGCTTCGTAAGGGGCTGATTTGGATCCATATGTTTCATGCTATGGTTAGGTTTACCTTAATACTTCCTTTGTAGTTGCGGATGCTTGCAATAGGGGTTAATCATAATTGGGATGCTTGTCCAAGTAAGGACAGCACCCAAGCACCGGTCCACCCACATATCAAATTATCAAAGTACCGAACGCGAATCATATGAACGTGATGAAAACTAACTTGACGATAATTCCCATGTGTCCTCGGGAGCGCTTTTCTCTATATAGGAGTTTGTCCAGGCTTGTCCTTTGCTACAAAAAGGATTGGGCCACCTTGCTGCACTTTATTTACTTTTGTTACTTGTTGCTCGTTACAAATTATCTTATCACAAAACTATCTCTTACCTATAATTTCAGTGCTTGCAGAGAATACCTTGCTGAAAACCGCTTATCATTTCCTTCTGCTCCTCGTTGGGTTCGACACTCTTACTTATCGAAAGGACTACGATAGATCCCCTATACTTGTGGGTCATCAGCAGGCAGGAGTCGGTCTAATTGTCACGGACGTGATGCCTATATACATGATCATGCCTAGATATTCTCATAACTATGCTCAATTCTATCAATTGCTCGACAGCAATTTGTTCACCCATCGTAATACTTATGCTATCTTGAGAGAAGCCACTAGTGAAACCTATGGCCCCCGGGTCTATTCTCCATCATATAAGTTTCCAATCTATTTTTACTTTGCGTTCTTTACTTTCAATCTTTATCATAAAAATACCAAAAATATTATCTTATCTTCTCTATCAGATCTCACTTTTGCAAGTGGCCGTGAAGGGATTGACAACCCCTTTATCGAGTTGGTTGCAAGGTTCTTATTTGTTTGTGTAGGTACGAGGCGATTTGCGTGTATCCTCCTACTGGATTGATACCTTGGTTCTCAAAAACTAAGGGAAATACTTACGCTACTTTGCTGCATCACCCTTTCCTCTTCAAGGGAAAACCAACGCAGTGCTCAAGAGGTAGCAAGAAGGATTTCTGGCACCGTTGCCGGGGAGGCTTACACCAAGTCAAGTCAAGATTTGATCTCCCGTCAACGAGCCATTTCTGGCGCCGTTGCCGAGGAGATCACGCACAAGTCAAGACATACCAAGTACCCATCACAAACTCTTATCCCTCGCATTACATTATTTGCCATTTGCCTCTCGTTTTCATCTCCCCCACTTCACCCTTGCCGTTTTATTCGCCCTCTTTTTCCCGTTCGCCTCTTTTTCGCTTGCCTCTTGTTGCCTGTTGCCTTAATGGCCCTGCCTAGATTCGGTGATCTTCACCTTAACAGGTTGGAAGAGATTGAAAACAACGTCAAAAGTTTTATGACTTTACAATTTGAGCATAACAATTTATTTAGAAACGAGCTTAAAGAACAAAAAGGCTTTATGGAGTACATGAATAAAGAGCTTGATGATATGTCTAAGGAATTTTATGGTTTGAAATCTCAGTTTGCTCATCTTGAAAAATTAATAGCTGAAATTTCGGATAAGCAGGCCACCTTAGTTAATAAGATGGCCGCTAAACCGGAAAATTTTCATGATAATAATGATGAAGATCTAATAGTAATTGATGTGTCTCCTATTAAATCTTTGTTTTCCAATATGAATCTTGATAATGATGGGACTGGAGATGAGTCAACTTTAGTTAGAAGGCGTCCCAATGATTCGGAGTTTTTAGATCTTAATGCAAAAATTGGTAAAAGTGGGATTGAAGAGGTCAAAACTTTACATAGCAATGAACCCACTATTTTGGATTTCAAGGAATTTAATTATGATAATTGTTCTTTAATAGATTGTATTTCCTTGTTGCAATCCGTGCTAAATTCTCCGCATGCTTATAGTCAAAATAAGGCTTTTACCAAACATATCGTTGATACTTTAATGCAATCTTATGAAGAAAAGCTTGAATTAGAAGTTTCTATCCCTAGAAAACTTTATGATGAGTAGGAACCTACTATTAAAATTTAAATTAAAGATCATGAATGCTATGCTTTGTGTGATTTGGGTGCTAGTGTTTCCACGATTCCAAAAACTTTGTGTGATTTGCTAGGTTTCCGTGATTTTGATGATTGTTCTTTAAACTTGCATCTCGCGGATTCCACTATTAAGAAACCTATGGGAAGAATTAATGATGTTCTTATTGTTGCAAATAGGAATTATGTGCTCGTAGATTTCATTGTCCTTGATATAGATTGCAATCCTACATGTCCTATTATTCTTGGTAGACCTTTCCTTAGAACGATTGGTGCAATTACTGATATGAAAGAAGGGAATATTAGATTCCAATTTCCGTTATGAAAAGGCATGGAACACTTTCCTAGAAAGAAAATTAAATTACCTTATGAATCTATTATGAGATCTACTTATGGATTGCATGCCAAAGATGATAATACCTAGATCTATCCTCGCTTTCATGCCTAGCTAGGGGCGTTAAACGATAGCGCTTGTTGGGAGGCAACCCAATTTTATTTTAGTTTCTTGCTTTTTATTTCTGTTTAGTAAAAAATCTTTCATCTAGCCTCTGTTTAGATGTGGTTTTGTGTTTTAATTAGTGTTTGTGCCAAGTAGAACCTATAGGATCTTCTTGGATGATAGTTATTTGATCTTGCTGAAAATTCCAGAAACTTTTTGTTCACGAAAACAATTGTTAAAAATCACCAGAACGTGATAAAATACTGATTCCAATTGCAGTATATCAATAAACAAATTTTCTAGGTCATCCTATTTTGGTAGATTTTTCTTAGTTACAGAAGTTTGTGTTAGATACAGATTACTACAGACTGTTCTGTTTTTGAGAGATTCTGTTTTTCATGTGTTGTTTGCTTATTTTGATGAATCTATGGCTAGTATCGGAAGTTATGAACCATAGAGAAGTTGGAATACAGTAGGTTTAACACCAATATAAATAAAGAAATGAGTTCATTACAGTACCTTCAAGTGGTGGTTTGTTTTATTTCGCTAACGGAGCTCATGAGATTTTCTGTTGAGTTTTGTGTTGTGAAGTTTTCAAGTTTTGGGTAAAGATTTGATGGATTATGTAACAAGGAGTGGCAAGAGCCTAATCTTGGGGATTCCCAAGGAACCCCAAGGTAAAATCCAAAGACAACCAAAATCCTAAGCTTGGGGATGCCCCTGAAGGCATCCCCTCTTTCGTCTTCGTCCATCGGTAACTTCACTTGATGCTATATTTTTATTCACTACATGATATGTGTTTTGCTTGGAGCGTCTTGGAGTTTTCCACAATCATCCTTGCTGTACACACCTTTTGAGAGAGACACACATGATTTGGAATTTATTAGAATACTCTATGTGCTTCACTTATATATTTTGAGCTAGATAATTTTGCTCTAGTGCTTTACTTAAATCTTTTAGAGCACGGTGGTGGATTATTTTATAGAAATTATTGATCTCTCATGCTTCACTTATATTATTTTGAGAGTCCTAAAAACAGCATGGTAATTTGCTTTGGTTTAAATTTTAGTCCTAAAAGTGATGAACATCCAAGATAGGTATAATAAAAACTATTATAAAAAGTGCATTGAATACTATGAGAAGTTTGATACTTGATAATTGTTTTGAGATATGAAGATGGTGATATTAGAGTCATGCTAGTTGAGTGGTTGTGAATTTGAGAAATACTTGTGTTAAAGTTTGTGATTCCCGTAGCATGCACGTATGGTGAACCGTTATGTGATGAAGTCGGAGCATGATTTATTTATTGATTGTCTTCCTTATGAGTGGCGGTCGGGGACGAGCGATGGTCTTTTCCTACCAATCTATCCCCATAGGAGCATGCGCGTAGTACTTTGTTTCGATAACTAATAGATTTTTGCAATAAGTATATGAGTTCTTTATGACTAATGTTGAGTCCATGGATTATACGCACTCTCACCCTTCCACCATTGCTAGCTTCTCTAATACCGCGCACTTTTCGTCGGTACCATACACACACCATATGTCTTCCTCAAAACAGCCACCGTACCTACCTATCATGGCATTTCCATAGCCATTCCAAGATATATTGCCATGCAACTTACCACCGTTCCGTTTATTATGACACGCTCCATCATTGTCATATTGCTTTGCATGATCATGTAGTTGACATCGTATTTGTGGCAAAGCCGCCGTTCATTATTTTCATACATGTCACTCTTGATTCATTGCATATCCCGGTACACCGCCGGAGGCATTCACATAGAGTCATATTTTGTTCTAAGTATTGAATTGCAATTCTTGAGTTGTAAGTAAATAAAAGTGTGATGATCATCATTATTAGAGCATTGTCCCAAGTGAGGAAAGGATGATGGAGACTATGATTCCCCCACAAGTCGGGATGAGACTCCATACTAAAAAAAAGGCCAAAAAAAGAGAAAAGGCCCAAAAAAGGGAAAAAGAGAAAAAGGAAAAAAATGAGAGAAAAAGAGAGAAGGGACAATGTTACTATCATTTTTCCACACTTGTGCTTCAAAGTAGCACCATGATCTTCATGATAGAGAGTCTCCTATGTTGTCACTTTCATATACTAGTGGGAAACTTTACATTATAGAACTTGGCTTGTATATTCCAATGATGGGCTTCCTCAAATTGCCCTAGGTCTTCGTGAGCAAGCGAGTTGGATGCACACCCACTTAGTTTATTTTGTTGAGCTTTCATACACTTATAGCTCTAGTGCATCCGTTGCATGGCAATCCCTATTCACTCACATTGATATCTATTAATGGGCATCTCCATAGCCCATTGATACGCCTAGTTGATGTGAGACTATCTTCTCCTTTTTGTCTTCTCCACAACCACCATTCTATTCCACCTATAGTGCTATGTCCATGGCTCACGCTCATGTATTGCGTGAAGATTGAACAAGTTTGAGAACACCAAAAGTATGAAACAATTGCTTGGCTTGTCATCGGGGTTGTGCATGATTAAATATTTTGTGTGGTGAAGATAGAGCATAGCCAGACTATATGATTTTGTAGGGATAACTTTCTTTGGCCATGTTATTTTGAGAAGACATGATTGCTTTGTTAGTATGCTTGAAGTATTATTATTTTTATGTCAATATTAAACTTTTATCTTGAATGTTTCGAATCTAAATATTCATGCCACAATAAAGAGAATTACATTGAAGAATATGTTAGGAAGCATTCCACATCAAAAATTATGTTTTTATCATTTACCTACTCGAGGACGAGCAGGAATTAAGCTTGGGGATGCTTGATACGTCTCCAACGTATCTATCATTTTTGATTGTTCCATGTTATTATATATTCTGTCTTCGATGTTTAATGGGATTTATTATACACTTTTATATTAATTTTGGGACTAACCTACTAACCCAAGGCCCAGTGCAAATTGCTGTTTTTTTGCCTATTTCAGTGTTTCGCAGAAAAGGAATATCAAACGGAATCCAAACGGAATGAAACCTTCGGGAACGTGATTTTTCGAACAAACGTGATCCAGAGGACTTGGAGTGGACGTCAAGCAACTGACGAGGAAGCCACGAGGCAGGGAGGCGCGCCCCCCACCCTAGTGGGCCCCTCGTGGCTCCACCGACCTACTTCTTCCTCCTATATATACCTACGTACCCCGAAACCATCGAGGAGCACCACGAAAACCCATTTCCACTGCCGCAACCTTCTGTACCCGTGAGATCCCATCTTGGGGCCTTTTCCGGCGCTCCGCCGGAGGGGGCATTGCTACCTCTTGAGCACTGTGTTGGTTTTCCCTTGAAGAGGAAAGGGTGATGCAGCAAAGTAGCGTAAATATTTCCCTCAGTTTTTGAGAACCAAGGTATCAATCCAGTAGGAGGCCACGCACAAGTCCCTCGCACCTACACAAACAAATAAATCCTCGCAACCAACGCAATAAAGGGGTTGTCAATCCCTTCACGGTCACTTACGAGAGTGAGATCTGATAGATATGATAAGATAATATTTTTGGTATTTTTATGATAAAGATGCAAAGTAAAATAAAAGGCAATAAAAATAACTAAGTATTGGAAGATTAATATGATGGAAAATAGACCCGGGGACCATAGGTTTCACTAGTGGCTTCTCTCGAGAGCATAAGTATTACGGTGGGTGAACAAATTACTGTTGAGCAATTGACAGAATTGAGCATAGTTATCAGAATATCTAGGTATGATCATGTATATAGGCATCACATCCGAGACAAGTAGACCGACTCCTGCCTGCATCTACTACTATTACTCCACACATCGACCGCTATCCAGCATGCATCTAGAGTATTAAGTTCATAAGAACAGAGTAACGCTTTAAGCAAGATGACATGATGTAGAGGGATAAACTCATGCAATATGATATAAACCTCATCTTGTTATCCTCGATGGCAACAATACAATACGTGCCTTGCTGCCCCTACTGTCACTGGGAAAGGACACCGCAAGATTGAACCCAAAGCTAAGCACTTCTCCCATTGCAAGAAAGATCAATCTAGTAGGCCAAACCAAACTGATAATTCGAAGAGACTTGCAAAGATAACCAATCATGCATAAAAGAATTCAGAGAAGATTCAAATATTGTTCATAGATAAACTTGATCATAAACCCACAATTCATCGGTCTCAACAAACACACCGCAAAAGAAGATTACATCGAATAGATCTCCACGAGAGAGGGGGAGAACATTGTATTGAGATCCAAAAAGAGAGAAGAAGCCATCTAGCTAATAACTATGGACCCGAAGGTCTGAGGTAAACTACTCACACATCATCGGAGAGGCTATGGTGTTGATGTAGAAGCCCTCCGTGATCGATGCCCCCTCCGGCGGAGCTCCGAAAAAGGCCCCAAGATGGGATCTCACAGGTACAGAAGGTTGCGGCGGTGGAATTAGTTTTTGGCTCCGTATCTGGTAGTTTGGGGGTACGTAGGTATATATAGGAGGAAGAAGTACGTCGGTGGAGCAACATGGGGCCCACGAGGGTGGAGGGTGCGCCCGGGGGGTAGGCGCGCCCCCCTACCTTGTGCCTTCCCGGTTGATGTCTTGACGTAGGGTCCAAGTCCTCTGGATCACGTTCGTTCCGAAATCACGTTCCCGAAGGTTTCATTCCGTTTGGACTCCGTTTGATATTCTTTTTCTGCGAAACTCTGAAATAGGCAAAAAAATAGCAATTCTGGGCTGGGCCTCCGGTTAATAGGTCAGGCCTAAAAATAATATAAAAGTGTATAATAAAGCCCATTAATGTCCAAAACAGAATATAATATAGCATGGAACAATAAAAAGTTATAGATACGTTGGAGACGTATCAAGCATCCCCGAGCTTAATTCTTGCTCGTCCTCGAGTAGGTAAATGATAAAAACAGAATTTTTGATGTGGAATGCTACTTGGCATAATTTCAATGTAATTCTTCTTAATTGTGGTATGAATATTCAGATCCGAAAGATTCAAGATAAAAGTTCATATTGACATAAAAGTAATAATACTTCAAGCATACTAACTAAGCAATTATGTCCTCTCAAAATAACATGGCCAAAGAAAGTTTCATCCCTACAAAATCATATAGTTTGGTCATGCTTCATTTTCGTCACACAAGAATGCTCTCATCATGCACAACTCCGATGACAAGCCAAGCAATTGTTTCATACTTTAGTAATCTCAAACTTTTTCAGCCTTCACGCAATACATGAGCGTGAGCCATGGATATAGCACTATGGGTGGAATAGAATATAATGATGGGGGTTATGTGGAGAAGACAAAACAGGAGAAAGTCTCACATCAACGCGGCTAATCAATGAGCTATGGAGAAGCCCATCGATTGATGTTAATGCAAGGAGTAGGGATTGCCATGCAACGGATGCACTAGAGCTATAAATGTATGAAAGCTCAAAAGAAACTAAGTGGGTGTGCATCCAACTTGCTTGCTCACGAAGACCTAGGGCATTTGAGGAAGCCCATTGTTGGAATATACAAGCCAAGTTCTATAATGTAAAGTTTCCCACTAGTATATGAAAGTGACAAAACAAGAGACTCTTTATCATGAAGATTATGGTGCTACTTTGAAGCACAAGTGTGGTAAAAGGATAGTAACATTGTCCCTTCTCTCTTTTTCTCTCTCTCTCTCTTTTTTTTGGGCCTTCTTTTTTTATGGCCTTTCTCTTCTTTTTTTCCTCACTTGGGACAATGCTCTAAAAATGATGATCATCACACTTCTATCTATTTACAACTCAATGATTACAACTCGATACTAGAACAAAGTATGACTCTGTATGAATGCCTCCGGCGATGTACCGGAATATGCAATGAATCAAGAGTGACATGTATGAAAGATTTATGAATGGTGGATTTGCCACAAATACTATGTCAACTACATGATCATGCAAAGCAATATGACAATGATGAACGTGTCATGATAAACGGAATGGTGGAAAGTTGCATGGCAATATATCTCGGAATGGCTATGGAAATGCCATAATAGGTAGGTATGGTGGCTGTTTTGAGGAAGATATAAGGAGGTTTATGTGTGAAAGAGCGTATCATATCACGGGGTTTGGATGCACCGGCGAAGTTTGCACCAACTCTCAATGTGAGAAAGGGCAATGCACGGTACCAAAGAGGCTAGCAATGATGGAAGGGTAAGAGTGCGTATAATCCATGGACTCAACATTAGTCATAAAGAACTCACATACTTATTGCAAAAATCTACAAGTCATCAAAAACCAATCACTACGCGCATGCTCCTAGGGGGATAGATTGGTAGGAAAAGACCATCACTCGTCCCCGACCGCCACTCATAAGGAGGACAATCAAAGAACACCTCATGTTTCAAATTTGTTACATAACATTTACCAGACGTGCATGCTACGGGACTTGCAAACTTCAACACAAGTATTTATCAAATTCACAACTACTCAACTAGCACAACTTTAATATCACTACCTCCATATCTCAAAACAATCATCAAGCAGCAAACTTCTCTTAGTATTCAACACACTCATAAGAAAGTTTTTACTAGTCTTGAATACCTAGCATATTAGGATTAAGCAAATTACCATGCTTTTTAAGACTCTCAAAATAATATAAGTGAAGCATGAGAGAACAATAGTTTCTATAAAACAAATCCACCACCGTGCTCTAAAAGATATAAGTGAAGCACTAGAGCAAAAACTATATAGCTCAAAAGATATAAGTGAAGCACATAGAGTATTCTAATCAATTTCGAATCATGTGTGTCTCTCATCAAAAGGTGTGTACAGCAAATATGATTGTGGTAAACTAACAAACAAAGACTCAAATAATACAAGACGCTCCAAGCAAAACACATATCATGTGGTGAATAAAAATATAGCTCCAAGTAAAGTTACCGATGGAAGTAGACAAAAGAGGGGATGCCTTCCGGGGCATCCCCAAGCTTTGGCTTTTTGGTTTCCTTAGATTATCTTGGGGTGCCTTGGGCATCCCCAAGCTTAGGCTCTTGCCACTCCTTGTTCCATAATCCATCAAATCTTTTACCCAAAACTTGAAAACTTCACAACACAAAACTTAACAGAAAATCTCGTGAGCTCCGTTAGCGAAAGAAAACAAAACACCACTTCAAGGTACTGTAATGAACTCATTCTTTATTTATATTGGTGTTAAACCTACTGTATTCCAACTTCTCTATGGTTTATAAACTATTTTATTAGCCATAGATCATCAAAATAAGCAAACAACACACGAAAAACAGAATCTGTCAAAAACAGAACAGTCTGTAGTAATCTGTAACTAACGCAAACTTATGGAACTCCAAAAATTCAGCCAAAATAGGAAGACCTATACAATTTGTTTATTGACCAGAAGCAATTGGAGTCAATATTTTATCACGTTCTGGTGATTTTTAACAATTATTTTCATGAACAGAAAGTTTCTGGAATTTTCAGCAAGATCAAATAACTATCATCCAAGAAGATCCTATAGGTTAAACTTGGCACAAACACTAATTAAAACATAAAAACAAATCTAACCAGAGGCTAGATCAAATATTTATTCCTAAATAGAAGCAAAAAAGCAAAAAACTAAAAATAAAATTGGGTTGCCTCCCAACAAGCGCTATCGTTTAACGCCCCTGGCTAGGCATTGATAATTTTAATGATGCTCACATGAAAGACAAGAATTGAAGCACAAAGAAAGCATCATAAAACACGTGACAAACACATCTAAGTCTAACATACTTCCTATGCATAGGCATCTTATAGGCAAACAAATTATCAAGGCAAGCAAAAACTAGCATATGCAAGGAAGCGGAAAGAAACAAAAGCAATCTCAACATAACGAGAGGTAATTTAGTAACATGAAAATTTCTACAACCATATTTTCCTCTCTCATAATAATTACATGTAGGATCATAAGCAAATTCAACAATATAGCTATCACAAAACATATTCTTAACACGATCCACATGTATGCAAAATTGACACTCTTCCAAAATAGTGGGATTATCATTAACTAAAGTCATGACCTCTCCAAACCCACTTTTATCAAAAACTTCATAAGATTGAACATTCTCCAAATATGTGGGATCTAAAGTTGACACTCTTCCAAACCCACTTTCAATATTATTGCAAACACTATTATCAATCTCATATTCATCATGGGGCTTAAATAAATTTTCAAGATGATAAGAAGAATCACCCCAATCATGATCATTGCAACAAGTAGTAGACATAGCAAAACTAGCATCCCCAAGCTTAGGGTTTTGCATATTATTGGCACCATTGACATCAAGAGAATTTATAGTAAAATCATTGCAATCATGCTTTTTATTCAAGGAACTACCAAGTATGGGTGCAATAGCAACGATCTCATGTTTAACATAAGGAACTATAGCAAATTCATCTTCATAAATATTGGCATCATGGCCATAAGAATAGCAAGCATCATGTTCATCAAGGGATATTTCAATCAAATCACCGGAATCATATTTGATGTAACTCTTTTTGCGGTGTGTTTGTCGAGATCCGATGAATTGTGGGTTTATGATCAAGATTATCTATGAACAATATTTGAATCTTCTCTGAATTCTTTTATGTATGATTGGTTATCTTTGCAAGTCTCTTCGAATTATCAGTTTGGTTTGGCCTACTAGATTGATCTTTCTTGCAATGGGAGAAGTGCTTGGCTTTGGGTTCAATCATGCGGTGCTCGATTCCAGTGATAGTAGGGGAAACGACACGTATTGTATTGTTGCCATCGAGGATAAAAAGATGGGGTTTATATCATATTGCTTGAGTTTATCCCTCTACATCATGCCATCTTACTAATGCGTTACTCTATTCTTATGAACTTAGTACTCTAGATGCATGCTAGATAGCGGTCGATGTGTGGAGTAATAGTAGTAGATGCAGGCAGGAGTCGGTCAACTTGTCGCAGACGTGATGCCTATATACATGATCATGCCTAGATATTCTCATAACTATGCTCAATTCTATCAATTGCTCGACAGTAATTTGTTCACCCACCGTAATACTTATGCTATCTTGAGAGAAGCCACTATTGAAACCTATGGCCCCCGGGTCTATTCTCCATCATATAAGTTTCCAATCTATTTTTACTTTGCGTTCTTTACTTTCAATCTTTATCATAAAAATACCAAAAATATTATCTTATCTTCTCTATCAGATCTCACTTTTGCAAGTGGCCATGAAGGGATTGACAACCCATTTATCACGTTGGTTGCAAGGTTCTTATTTGTTTGTGTAGGTACGAGGCAATTTGCGTGTATCCTCCTACTGGATTGATACCTTGGTTCTCAAAAACTGAGGGAAATACTTACGCTACTTTGCTGCATCACCCTTTCCTCTTCAAGGGAAAACCAACACAGTGCTCAAGAGATAGCAGATTTCACCGAGTCGGGCGGGAAGCTTGCGCGAGAACCTGCATGGTTGCGCGGGAACGGGCTCACTGACGATTCATTGGCGCCACCGTTTGGCCAAAAGAACACCCCCGTGCGCTGCGTAAGCTTGCGTTGTAAGCCGTCTGCGGCAGCGGGGTGACAAGACGTGCGAGAGGAGGACGAAAGGCCACGTACACACACGGTTAATAAAAAAATGTTTATGATTTAATTACCTACTATAACCCCATCCTGGTTTATAAGTATGATTGAACTAATAAAATACGAATGCATGTCACCAAAGATTATATAGTTGGATTAGTATTTGAACATAGTTTCCAATTATATAATTTTTATAACATGCATTAACATTTTATGGATTAAATTTGAGGGCAAAGTATGGCACAGAAGATAAATGGGACTATAGACTAGACGGAGGTGGTAGCACACGGCCGCTCTCTACGCAGCGACGCAACTATCGGCCGGCTTGTAGGCGACCATTTCCTGCGTGTTCAACTGCTCTATGTGTGTGGTTGCTTGCGGTTCAGGCGGCCGCGGCGCGCTATGCTCGCGTCCCGCCGCGTGCGCTCTGCTCTCGCGTCCCTCCGGGTGCTCTTCCCTCGTCCCTCCATGCGCGCTGCCAGTGTTTGGAGCCGGCACATGATCACGCACGTTCGTGTGCATGCGGTTGCGCCAGACGCGGCGCGACGATGCAGTTACCCGCTGCAAAAACTGTCATGCGGACGCGCAGAGAATCCAGGCCACCCAGGCCCCATTTATTCCTGCGGCCATTTACCTTATATCTCTCGCGTCACACGACACAATAAGCACACCCACGATGACACATACAGAGAGGGCATCCAGCGGTTCCAATGGCGCTCCCGTGGCTCCAATGGAGCGGCCGACGACGACAACGGCGGGTAGTTCACCACGCATCACGTAGTGGACACCCACGTGAGGGGGAAGGCTCTCTCGATGGTGTACATGAACGATCCGGTCTCGATGGAGAGCTCCATCCAAACTATGGAGCAGTTCCTTGTTGAGGACAAGTACCGAGTGGTCGGCTTCGACCTCGAGTACACCATGGTCGTGTCGGGCACGATCAGAAGTTTGTCGTCGCCTAGTTATGCGTGCGACATGACGTCCTCGTCTACCACTACCACCTTGCCACAAGGCCTTGTGAGCGTTTCTCCAGGTTTATCAACAGCTCCGACTACAGTTTTGCTACTGTGGACACCACCAACGATCTAAAAGCGCTCAAGGTTTCGGGCTTGAAATGCCCGAATCTTGTCAACATCCAGCACCACTACAAGGTCTGGGGGAGCGACAACAACAAACTGAACTCCCTGGTTGACCTCGCCTCGGCCATCATCGACTCCTACTACGCGAAGATGAAGGAGGAGAGCAAGAAGGACAAGAACGCCTGACATAGTGTTTGGCATGAGAGACTGGATGAAGAACACGTCAAGTACGCGGCCAAGGACGCGTACACAAGCTATGAGATGTATAGGCGGATCGTTGACATGAGGAACTGTCTTCTCCCTTCCCCAGACGAGGGATCGAGCCACATAGCAGTGGCGGGAGCGTCACAAGAAGTAGATGACTAGACGATCGTTTCTCCTACTTTAGAATGCATGCAATTGTTGATTGAGGTGTGTGCGAATGATCTGTATAGTCACTTATGTAATTGGATGTTTATTTTAGTTATATATATACATGTCATTCTACTGTAGACAGAGCAAATCACACGGCTTATTAGCAGCAATTGTCTGTGTTATTATTGGTCTTCGCACACATTTTTGATTACGGACCTGTTTGCCGCGTATCACACACATCTTGTTCAGTTGAACCGTTTCCATTGTGTTGCCTAATCACACACAGTTCATCATAGTGAACCGTATGTTGTATATCGCACACGCCTTCATCTGGCTGCCCGTTTCTTTTGTTCATCCTCATCCCAAACAGTTAATTGAATTGAACCGTATGCCCTGCATCGCACACACAACTAAAATCTGAACCGTGTTTGATGCATCCTTCATCGCAAACGTTTTGCACCTTTTTTGACGGTTTTTTACACCACCGTTTGCGATTATGGCATTGCACACAGTTTCGTCGAAGGGTCTCTGATCGTAGTGTCGCGTTTGGACCATCCTGCAGTAGTGATTGCCATTGCGATGAATATGAGTAATGGTCAAATTACTCATATTACTTTACTTTATCTATCTGATCATGAAAGAAAACTTTGACATGTTACCCTCAGCGCTCTTAAACATGGTCACAGCTTCTAGGCAGTCGGATTTAATATCGATAGGTAAGGTGCTTCAGTGCAGCGCTAGGTTGATCCCTTCCCAAACAGCCAGAATTTCATATTCTAATGCATCCTCACAAAGCTAAACATGCCTGCAGGCACAGAATATTATGTTGCCTAGATGATCACAAAGAACCATGCTAGTCCCGGCCTCACCATTTAGAACCGAGCCATCTATATTAAGCTTCACTAACCTATGACTTGGAGGTAGCCAACATGTGCTCTCAGCAATGCTGTTAACACATACATCCTGTAACAACCGGAAGCAATGGTTAACAACCATTTTGCCTTTAACAATATCTGCATTGGGATTCGCCCTTATGTTGGAGAGTGTATCGAGGTTACTTGACAGGAACCTGTCCGAAACATCAATAGGCGGAGCTGGTTTAGCATGCACTAATTCATTTCTGATGTACCAGACACTCCAAAGCAGCATCAACACACGGACTCGTGTCTGTTCATTTGCTCCAGTTATCAACTGTATGAGCCATTCATCATGCCACTTAATGTTTGTTAGAATCGGTAATTCCCAGGCTTTAGCCATCGCCCTCTCCAAAGACACTGAGCGTTATCACATGCACAAAAAACATGGAACAGATCCTCCTCCTCTCTCCCACAGACCGGGCAGTCTGCATGTAACTCTAGAGTTCTCTGCTTTTTATTGAGCCATGTAGCCAAAGAATCAGTAGCAGCACACCATGCAAAAGAAAGAACTTTTGGTGGCGCTGGGAAGACCGTATCAATCACCAAATGTCCCGGTGTCCACTAGGAGCACTGCTGGTGGAAGGAATTGAGGCACATTTCACTTCATTCGCTGCTAGCCAGTAGGCACTTCGTACTGAAAAGTGGCCATTCTTCTCCGGCGCCCAGGCTAAAAAATCTTCGCCAATTCGAGGCGACATCTTGATCATTCGTATGGCACGAACGTCCACAGGCAAGAAGAATTGATCCAGTCGATCAATATCCTAGTTACCATTATGATCGAGCAGATCGGACACCCATTTGAAACGACATCTCCCTCTCCTAAAAAGCATAGCGCCTGTAGTACCCTGGACTAGCCAGCGATCACGCCAAATGCGTACTTTTTGTCCATTAGCTATACGTCAAACCAAACCCTTCTTCAAGAGTTCAGGACCATGGCACATAGCTATACGCCTAGAAGTGTTCATTTACAAAATGAACATTCCACGCTCCATATTCATCCAGAAAATCAGCTACGTGATTTAGCCTGCAATTACGTTTTGGTGTCACGGGGCGAAAGGATGGGCCTCTCAGGATCCAAGGATCTCGTCATGTTTTAATTAAGGCACCATCACCAACTCTCCATATAACACCTCGCTTAAGAAGCTCCAACCCATGCTCAGTACCTTTCCACACCATCGATGAATTTCTAGTGAACATCGTATCCAACAAATTACCATTAGGATAGTATTTTGCCCGCATCAACCTTGCACAAAGACTACCTCGAGTATCCAACAATCTCCAAGCTTGTTTGGCGAGGAGTGCCTGATTGAACGCTCGCATGTCGTGGAACCCCATACCGCCCTTAGATTTAGGTAGTATCGTTCTATCCCAACTCAGCCACGCCATTTTTCTTTTCCCTTTCTCAACACCCCACCAGTACTGTCTACCATGCTATTAACACGTAAGTTATCGTCAATGTGTGTTCAATAATTTTTTCCCCAAGTAGAAGTTACCATGATGTTTGTACCTAAATTATCAGGTCTGTAGTGCTTATACTACCATGATACTAACACAAAAGTAACTGGGGTTACGTTTTCAACAACCTTTTTTCCTTTGTTCAAAGTTACCACGGTGTTTATACATAAGTTATCAGGTCTGTTGTGCGTATATTACCATGGTATTTATACAGAAGTTATAGCGGGTGTGTCTTCAATAATTTTTTTCCCAGGTAAAAGTTATCGTGGTGTTTGTGCCTAAGCTACCAGGTAAGCTGTGTGTATATTACCATGTTATTTTATACAGAAGTTGTCAGGGTATGTTTTTGACAAATTTTTTTCTAGGTCAAAGTTATCGCGTTGTATGTGCCCAAGTTGTCTGATCTGTTGTGTGTATATTGCCATGCTATTTATATTGAAGTCGGCAAGTTGTGTATTTAACAACTTTTTTCGCTAGCAAAAAGTTATCGTGATGTTTGTACCTAAATTATCAGCTAGACGGTGCATATATAACCATACTAATAGAGTAGATGAGTCATCGAGACTAGAAAAGAAAAAAGTAAAAAAAAGCCAAAATGGTAAGAAAAAAATCGGTGTAGAAAAAGAAAAGAAAGAAGGTTTACTTTTCAATTCACGTTACACACATGTACAAAACATTACATATGGGATGATCCCTGGATTCCTTCTAGTGAGTCAAGAAGGATCATCACACCTAAGGGAAGAACCATTCTGTCTAAGGTTGAAGAACTTATACATCCACATACGGGTCAGTGGGATGTGGAGCTCCTTCGGGACAATTTTTTACCCGTGGATGTTGCAAGAATCTTACAAATTCATTTGCATGTTGAAGCTGTAGAAGATTTTGTTGCTTGGCACTTTACAAGGTCTGGTACCTTTTCGGTGCGATCTGCTTATCACGTAGAGTTCAACCACCAGTTCGGCCGTCAGTTTGGTTGATGGGATACTCCAGGTGGTTCTCGAATTAACTTAGTGTGGAAACAACTTTGGCAGCTCCGCGTCGCCGGAAAAATCAAGCACTTTGGTTGGAAGGTTCTAAAGGGGGTGTTGCCATGTTTCGGTGTTCTAGCTGGAAGACACATTCCTATAATTCCCCAATGTCCCTTCTGTAAAATGGGTTTGGAAGATATACAGCACTGCATCTTCACATGCTCAAGGGCCATGGAAGTGTGGAATGAACTTCAGCTGGCAGATACAGTACAGAAGGCAGTGGTACAAGATCGCTCGGGGTCCATTACTCTGGAGATCCTCCTACAATCTGATTTTGTGATACATGAAATACCGGCAGCAGAACTCATACTTGTGGCAATGTGGTACATTTGATGGCAGCGGAGACAAGCGGTGAAGGGGGAAACCATACATACTCCTGATAGAACGGCCCTGTCGATTAAGGTACTGGCTACAAATTTTGTTCGAGCAAACTCACCAAACCAGCCAACCCGAATGTTAGACCAGATATGGAGGAAACCTGACTTGGGTATAGTGAAAATCAACGTGGATGCATCGTTCCATGCTGATACAATGGCCGGAGCCTGTGGAGCCGTGGCGAGAGATGAACATGGGACCTTCATCGCAGCGGCGAGCTGGATTCTGCCTCATGTCGTTTCGGCAAATTCCGCAGAAATATATGCAATCAGGTTTGGACTTATTCTTGCTGCTAACGTTGGATGCACCAAAATTGTTATTGAATCCGATAGCCTGAATGCTCTTGAGGCGGCTTCAAACCCAGAGGCATACATGGGCGGTGATGCTGCAGTTATAACCGAAGCAACAATCTTGGCTATGGAGTTTTCATCTGTTAGTTTCGTCCATTGCTGTAGGGAAGCCAACCTAGTAGCTGATAGCTTAGCAAAACATTGCTTTAGTACTAGAGTTTCAGAAGTTTGGGATTCCTTTCCCCCTGACTTTATTCTTCCAAAAATTGTAAACGATTTGGTCATCATTTGAGGAATAAAAGTTATTGATGTTTCAAAAAAAACATTACCTACCCTATTTGTAACACAAGCTCAGTCTGCCATGTGGTTACCTACCACAAATTTTTTTTTTAGGAAGGTTACCTACCACAGTTATCTACCATGAGGTGCGGGGGAAGCGGATCGAGAGATGGACACCAGAAAAAAAGAACCCAGAGATGGACAGCGCGAGTAAAAAAGGGCGTGGCCCACGACCTCACACCATCACGTCGCGTCATCCGCGGACTAAACCACCAACGCGCGCACCATGCGATCTCAAAATGAACGGCATCCCCTACGTTCAGATCTGTTGCGAGTTTCCGATCGTTCGGGAGATACATTTATCGTTCAGTGAACAATTATGATGATTTGTCTCCAGACCTAATTCCCACTTGGTACTACTAAATACATGAACATGACTAATCTATCCGACCTTTCCAAGGCCTATTCCATCTCATATTTTGCACAGCGAAAGCTGCACATGCATTATCTGTTCCTATGCCTGCAGACGGAAGGGACTGAATGCGGATATGAGAGTTCCAACATTCATCCAACTGTCGGTAAGTAACATTCATCCAACTGTCGGTAAGTTCAGTTCCTCATCCGGTGCATGCTGTCACCAGTGACTTGTAAGTTGTAACCCTGCCACCTTCCTATCTCACTGAAAGAAAAGCAACATGGAGGACAGATGAGATTCAAGTTTTGAAAACAAAATAAAACTAAATTCGAAGTAAAACAGTAGTCATGCTAGAATGTTCCAGTAAAACAGTAAACAAGTTCAAGTGACTGATGAGAGAACATCATTTTTTCCAAGACGGATTGGATTTGACAAGAGACTATACAAACTACCTTTACTGGAAGGAAACCGATAGGTTTCGGACACTTCAAAAATTGAGATCAATAGTAAATGGTTTCTACACCACAATAATCACCTCATCTGTGAGGAGAATGCTGTCCAGAACAGCAAATCCTGCAGCAACTCCACCTTCGTTTGATGAAGAAACTTTGGTGCGCATCAAGTAACCACATTGGTTATTAATGACTACCTTATCTTTGTTCCTGCAGTTAGCCAACGAAAATTGTATGATTTACTCAGGAAGAGTAAAAAAAATGGAAGTTGCATATGCAAAGCAAAATAATTTAGAGCCACCAAAGGATTAACTACCGCAGGTAGGATCCAAATATTCCAAGCTCAGAGATTGAAAGTTCCTCAAAGCAGACACCGCCCTGGACAAGCTGAGTAAGAGAAGCTCTCGGAAAAATCCGCTGCATCAAAATGTAGGCCGCAAGCGCCTCTCCCTGTTCGTTCTTTAGTCTGATCAGTGTTTCTCGCAAATCATGACCATACAAGTTGTTCCCTGGAGAGAGATATCGGGATCAAAACAATTTGTGGGGAATTTTTGTGAAAAGGGTTCTATTAAGAGCCAAAGAAATTACCTCCACCTTCTCGTTGAGGTTTCAGGACAAACAAGTCAGGTTTTTCTATTGCTGATTTCACTATTTCTTCATTGTCCAAGCTCCATAACCCTGCGAAGCATTTACGTAGCTTGGCAATGTCTTCCTCGTTGTCAAGGAACCTACGTATAAATAAGATCAGATAGTGATTAGGAATATGCTTCTGAAAATTAGAACTGTAGGGGAGTTTAATATGACGTACTACCACCGAGTCTTATGACTATATCTGTAATGCAATATGCACAGCATAGGAATAATAAAAATACATATAACTGCCCATCTGTAGCGGACAAAACTTTCATCACCTTTCAAGAACACTAGGTTTTGCTAGCTCTTGCTGGATCTTTTTGGTTCCGACTAAATGGTAGGATATTGAAGGGCACTTAATAGCAGATGATTGTTCAATCAAAAGCCTTGCACTCCATTCCTGAAATCAATATAAGAAGAACATGCCAAGGTGAAAACTTGCACCAACAAAGGTAAATAGTTATCACATCACTTGACGTGCTGGACATATAGCTTTACAAAACCTACAATGAAATATACAAACAAAAGAAGTTTCCTTAAACAAACATATGATTATGAATGAAATGTTCCTCATTGAAACTTTATCTTCAATCAATTTATGAGATAGGAATTAGCTTCAACTGTGAAAGGGTAACAAATGTAGTACTAATACATACCACTTCTGAAGGGTAGTCAGTCGGTGCATACCCAGCTCTGAAATACACAACAGCAACAGGTCGTCCATCTCTGCATTTTTGGCAAATTTAAATTTAAGTGATAATAGCAAAAGGTAGGTCTTTCTTCATGTCATACAAGATACATACACCACAAGTGTTCCATTCGGAAGCACTAGTCCTTCGGCCTCCACCTGTGCCAAAGTTTTCCTAATGGTCATCACACCATGCGTTATAGACAGTTAAGAAAAGTCTCATCTTGATGCAGTTTATTGTGGTATCAATCAGATGACTTGTTGATAATTAAAGTGAACAAGCAATTCAACAGCACAATAGGAAGTTTGTATTGTTTACGTGAACTATAATTCATGAGAAACTAAACAAGCGTCAATAGATTAGAAAACTGTATGAGCAAAAACGTTAACTTGAAAGGGTATTTTGAGGTTTTGTCGTTTCAGAGGTTTGCAACGAAAGGGAAAAGAAAGTACATAACAAAAGGATATGATTCTTTCAAATGATTGATGAGCCAGTACTGGTCGTACATATTTCTTTCTTCAGCTTGAACAATCATCATAACTACAGCGCTGGGCAACCAAGAGGGAAAAAACATGTCACTTCATGTTTGCCTTTCCAAATGTTCTCAATAAAATAAACACAAACTATGTAGGTAAACTGTAGACCTTTCATTATTATACTCAACCCATGCTTTGCCCAATGCTTCAGCAAATTGAATGGCTGCCCAGTTCCGAGGAATCCTTTCAGAATCAAGACCTAAGACTTCACCATATTGATTAAGTAAGGTCCTGTACTTAACAAGATAATAGCACTTATCAGTTATTTAGGTTTACTCTTGGAGATCAAAATGAGGAAATCTTTCAGCCATTTCAAGATAAGATGAATACTGGTACTGATTGAGAATATCATCGTGCCTGACTTCCCACTCACTGATATAAACATATAGTTAACTCATGCATCAGACATGTTTAAAGAGATCCATTCTCAAATCTAAGGATTTGAAAATCTACAATATATGAATACGTTTATACCACATAGATATAATTGGGGCTTCCAAAATGTTGAATAGGATACTTCTCACGTTCTTGTAGGTATGTAGCTATGTTAAGCAAGCCAATTGACTTGAGTTTTACTATTTACAGCATTCACCTTGTGCTCCAATATTCTAAAGGGATAATATAATGGTCAACAAGAATGCTATCTACAGTTGGATTCAGAAACATGTGAGCATGCAATATGTTCAATGAAACACCTCATCTTATGTTTCTAAGGGTGTGTTTGCTTTCTGTAATGGCATGGAACGTAATGGGTCGGACCCATCCCGAGAGACCATTCTTGCGTTTGGCTTGCCGTAGGAACCGGAACCCACCAGTTCCCAGGAACGGCATATTCGCTCATTATCCCGAACCGGGCAGTTCCTCGAAAACGAGCGGACCACGCGGAACGCCTCAACCCCGACTGTCATCCTCTTCCTCGTCTCTCTCCGCCTCGGTGCGCCGCCAGCCGCCACACCCTAGTCTCTCTCCCCATCTGATCTGCGACGCCGCCAGCCACTCCCCCGTCTCCCCCTCTCCGGCGCCGCCACCCCCTCTGCAATCTTGCGTGCGCCGCCACCAGCAGCCCCACCGCGCGCGTCATGACTCGCCACCGCCGCATCCTCGTGCTGGCGCTTCTCGCCGTCGCGGTCGCGGCTCTCTCACTCGTTTTCTTCAGCCGAGCAGGGAGGCCGGGCAGCCCTCTCAGTCATCTTCTTCAGCCGGGCATGGAGGCTGGGCGCACCTGAGGTGCCCATCTTTGGTGGTCGCGAGTTCGCGCACGTCGTTCTTCTGGTTTCCCTCATCTCTCTTGGTGCAGTGCCGGCGTGCGGGCTGGTGGCCGGCAGGGCAGCGACAGGCAGTGTGCAGGTACGATGCAACCTCAGCGGCGCAGCAAACAACAACAATCAGGCAGTGTGCAGCGACAGGCAGTGTACAGGCACTAGGCAGCAACTCAGCGGCGCAGCAAACAACAACTATAAGCGGCAGCGACCAACAACAATCTCCAGTGTTATTACGATGCAACCTCTGATGATCACTCGTCACATTCGTCATCCATTGATTTTTCCAATCCTGTGATGTTGGCAGAACGATGAGTTATGGCTACCTGAACTTTTGATTTGTTCTGCACTGCAGCGTCTAATGCACCGTTCAGCTTAATCAAGTGTTTAGTATACGTTCAGTTTAGTTTTCTATCAAAATCTAATTCAGTGTGAATTTCCATCACTCAAACCAAACACCGAAATGTAATCATTCCATTCCTCGCTATTGCTCCTACCAAACATAAAGACGGAACCGACCCGTTCCGGTGGAATGGAACCATGCCATTCCGTTCCACTTCCTTCCCGAACCAAACACACCCTAAGAGACTACCAAACAGGGACAAAACACAAAATGATTAAGAGTGCAAGTCTGCAGGATATCACGAAAAAGTTCACCTGTGAAGTTCGCTCACAAGAGAGCCTAGACCAGGAAATGATGTTGAGATGGTGTTGAGCTCAATTTGAAGAAGAGAATTTGTTTCAGAATCAAGCATGTAGTCAGATCGATGCAACCCTAAGCGGATATCCTGATGGTTCATTAAGCACTTGTCAGTACCTTACTAACAGAACTGACAAACATATTGTTAAGAAGCACCACTTAAAAGATGCTTTCTCTGAATTCTGAATAAGAAATTACCAACAAACGCAGTTAATTACCTCCTTCTTGTTTACTGCCATCATCTTTGCATGAATTTCTAACAACCTAGCAGTGAAATCGTCAACCTGCTTTGTTCTGAAAGAAAAAACGCTATTGATTTGGAAGTTCCTTGTCATCTGAAAACAAAATAAATACCTAACTGGCATTCATTTATTTAAAGTAATAATAAAAATGGACTGGTCATGTCAATGATCAGGCTAACAGACAACAAACTGTTCCAAAAGCTTAAGGTCTCAAGGCAGCAGCCTTCTTATGATATGGACCAGTCAAAACTCTAATCCACTTCATGAAAATTTAAAACGAAGTTCTAGATCCACACATCAACATTAAAAAAAAATCAAATGGAATTTGGAGCTTGCCTAGACAAAGAACCTTGCAAGAACTTCCCATCCAAGCTCACACGATCCACAAGCTCATTGAAAATAGGAGCCAGTTCACATGCTTGCTTCCAAAAAGATGCTGGAAAACGTGTTGGAAGTAGCGAAAATGGAGCATGAACCAAACCAACACCTGGGACTGTTCCAGATCTCTGCAAGGGGTTGATACAATGTTAGCTGCTAATTCCACAAAGATGCTGGTTTACAACTAGAGTTATTTCTCAATTCAAATAGCACTTGAGCAAAGCTAGGTGATGCATGAACGAAGATACCGGTACGTCTTGTGGCATTTGAGTGTGAACAGAATAAGAGCATGTCTCAGTGTTGGGCTTGTCACATAAAAAGGGCTTGTCACAAAAGGGAGAGGACACAACCAAACGTGATGTTCTGTTCATGACGATCAATTGACTCCAACACGAATTTTCGCACTTTATATCCCAATATTTCACACAGAGGGTCTTCGGCAACAACACCTAATGTCCAATTAATTCAACTTCTGTGACTTAACTTATACTCCACTTTCTCATACAAAGGATCTTCAGACAGAAACACCTAACATCATGGTGATCCTTGGTTGTTTTTCGCTTCCCACATTTCCCTGCCTAATTCTTGGCTCTGCCCCTGATTTGTGTACGCACTTGACACGTCAGTTCCATATCGAGGGCAAGTCCTAGTGGCCAAACAATCCAAACTTCCTGAGAATGGAGCAGGGGCAGCCTACAAAAGGACAGACATTCTAGGAGCAATACTTGCCTATTTGTTCATTCTACGGAGATGTGCAGGTTGAAAAGACTCTAAGAAGTACTCCTTCTTCTATCACGGAATTTATGGTCAAGTATGCGGAGATACGCGTCACATTCCCAAATCCCGGGCTCCTGAAATGAGTCAAAAGAAGCAGCAAAGTTTGGGGCGGGGAAGGAACTAGCGAGTGAGAAGCCGAACGTACCAGGTCGCCGCGGTCGCCGACGACGAGTCCGTGCATGGCGCACCACATGGCCGCCGCCTCTACCATCTCCGCCTGCACCGCCGCAGCCTTCCTGCCCCCCGCCGGCGCCACGCTCGAGGGCGGCTCGGCTCTCACTGCCCTCAGGGAACCGACGCGTCTGCGGTGAGGGGACGCGCACAACTCAGCTGCGGCGAGGTGCGCCCGGGGCGTTGGGGCGGGGAGGCGGCGGGCGCAGTGGTGATGGGAGGAGGAGACGCAAGAGGACATGGCGGACCAAAGTTTGGGAGTTGCAGTGGGAGTTTCTGCAATTTGTTCAGATTTGCGTCTGTGCACGGCGTCATGGTCAGACTTTGGAGTCTCCGAGCGAGCCGTCACGGTGCTTTCCTACTCTCTGCGTCGCAAGATCTTTATTTCTGGAGTTATTCTTAACTAAAAGGGTTGGACACACTTTGTTGCGTTGTTGGTGTTGCTAGATTTTCCATAAAAGAAATAATCACTTTGTTTCAAAATATAAGGTGTATTACTTTTCTCAAAAATCAAACCTTTTACATTTGATCAAATTTGTAGAGAAATATATCAAAATCCATAATATTATTTCGGTACGATTAGATTTACATAATTTTTTGTTCAACATTGTGGATGTCAATATTCTTGCTCTAAGCTTGGTCAAATTTAAAGAAATTCAACTTTTTAAGAAACTAATACCCCTTATAGTTTGAAACTGATGGAATATTTAGTTTGACAGGTGTGGGAGATGATGGAGTGTGTGTTTTTTTTATAATGCGATGATTTGGTGAGCCATTCATGGTTGATTATATGTTACCCACTAACCAACTTATATTTTTTAGGGGAAATTTCTGCATCAGTGACTCCATATATTATATTGATGCTATAGTATCACATGATTTTTTCTAGAAGGTGAGAGGGTGTGTGGGATTGATATGTTTTTATAGGCTGGTTGTTGCTGATTAATTTAAAAATTTGTTGGCACAGTCAAAATTTTAAGCCAAATCCAAAATTGAATACCTCAATTGAATGAAAGAAGATTCAAAAATTAGGATGTGAGAGCTTGAGAAGATCCGGTCAAAATTGGATGCCTCAATTCTAAATTCAATACCTCAATTAATTATGAGGCGTTAAAAATTAGGAATTATAGTGTATAGTATAAAAGAATTGAATGAAAAAGCTTTGAGAAATTGTTTACCCGGTCAAAATTGGATGACCCAATTTTAATTGAAGACCTCAATTGATTGTGGGCTCTTTAAAACTAGGGAGCATAATGTTATAGAGGATGTTATAGATCAGCAAGCGATCAGTGACTTAAACGATTTCTCATGCACATACGTTTGCGAAGTGTCATTTTTGGTTTTGTGCATATAATTGATCAGCCCGAAATGTTTTAGGGCTTAATATTGTAAAATTAGCGACGATACCTTTCTACTGTGCCATGCAACTTCCTGACTTTATTAATTGGTCACATTTCAGCATGCATATGTAACTGTTTTACACGGAAAATCTATTTGTGCATTTTAGTTTGTGTTGGCTACTTTAGTTTTGCATTACAAAAAATGCTTTAGAGTCACCACGCCTCAATTTTCTTTCGTCCTCCGCCACTGTCCTTAAGCACTGACATTAATAAGTAACTGATGTTGTCCCCCCTCATGAATGCCCTTTTATATCACCTTTCTAACTCAGCCCATTGAAATCTCCATTCTGATACATTGAAATAGCGACGATCTTGAATTTGCTCGGATCAACACTTCTATGCCTCATGTAGTCATTTCAGCCTTAACTTTGAGAGCATTATATGTGTACTTTACTTAATACAGATTGTATCGCATGAAACTGACCTACAACAGAGCATCATGATTTTATCCGCGGTCATTGCTGCCATTGAGGTGTTAAAAACATATACAGAGTATGAAACTGCGTTGTTTCGTGGAAGTACTTTCTGATATCAGCTTCCTTTGCATGGTTACTTGATGTCGTTTTACATTCTTATATTTCAGTGTTTCGCTTGAGTGGTTCGTGTTCTTGCAATGCGCTGAGAAGGGCATGTCTTGCAGGCACATGGCAATAGAAAGTTTTTAACCAAGACACCTAAGATGGGCATTGCATATGACAGCAGGCTTCATTGCAAGTCTGTGCCAGATCTTGCGACAGCATAGCAGACCACAGGTGATTTGGTTGGAGTCACAGTTAATGGAACTCAATCAACTCATATTCCATCTTCTGAATGAAAAGAACAACTGTCCGTCGCTGCCTCCACTCGCCCCATTGTGGTATTAATCCTCTGCTGAGCATCGACATCGACTGAAGGTGCACTGACATGGCTATGCATCTGGATGTTGATATCTGAAAAGCAAAGAGAGGTTCGTTTAAACAATTCTGTATGGTGAGTTGAGATGACAAAAAAACTTTTCTAAGTAAAGCATGGATCAAATATACAGTATAGATGACTTGCTGGCTAAACTTGTTTCAAAGATGTTGCAACCCTGGCTTTATTTACGGTTCTCAAACGAACCATAACACAAGTGCAATATTACTCTTACTTTGGAGAAACCTTGTACATTTCCTCTCTTGCATCTCGTATTATCGTGTTTGACAAAAGCACGGCGTGGGAGATTGCTAACCAAGACGTTCCAAAGACGATTCATGCAACTTCTTGAAACCCCAGTTCACACAAAATTTCCCATACTCCCTCTGATCCATATTAATTGTCACTGCTTTAGTACAATTCAATGGATCGGAGGGAGTACTAAAATTCGCTGGCCCACCTTGCACCGTAACTACAGCCTCTGGTAACCTTCAGTTCTCAGATTTCCAGACAAGTCTTAATTCAGAAAGATGTAGACAACAAACACAAGTATTACACAAGGAACCAGCCACACTTGTGAATATGATAATCTACAGGCAAACAAAATAGATGGTATAGAGAGGAACAACAAATCCGAGTTAACCATCTTCAGACTCGAACACTGTCGCGGAAGGAACAACAGCGGTCTTCGTCATGGAACACAACACACACACCAAAGACCATCGCCGGTTCTTTTCCCACCTAGTGGTGCATCAGCCTCGTTATCATCCCGCCAATGAGGATTTTGCTACAGAGTTCCACATTGCAGCATACCAAAGTCATATACCTAGAAGATCCTTTCCCCCCTCTGTATTGTTGCATCTCCTGCAAAACGGATGTTAAAAACACACAATTAGGTTGAACGGTTTGATATGAAAGGTTATTGTCCTGTGTACATCTCTTTATTTTCAAAACTTAATGCAACTGTCCCTCAAAAATAAAAACTTAATGTAACTAAACATGATGCCATGCCTTTATAAAATGTTGTCTTTTATCTATGTCTAAATTTTCAGAACAAAGCAACTGAACATGATGCCATTTATTGTTGTTGATCTTCCCCCAGTGTTACCTACAGTTTTTAAATTATTGTTCTCACCAAAGCCACTTAAAGTTCATTCACAGATTTGACGGTGTAGCACCAGAACCAAGGGAAGGAGTAAGAAGCGGGCACATACCTGGAGCTAAATGTGTTCAATTCCCTGAGGTGGGTATAGTGCCGATTGTTAGAGTTATAATATAAGTCATGTAACCCTTTGTATTTATCCCGTTGTATAAGGGGTTTCCTGCATATGTTCCGTACCTGTACATGTATATATATCGGCCTATGGCCTCATGGGAATACAAGTTGCTTATTCCTAACATGGTATTAGAGCTAGGTCAACTTTTTTTGCACGTTGCAACTCGTGCTGTTGATCCACCTCGCGCCGTTACCCTCGTCTGTGGTCGCCGCTGGCTCTCTGTGCCTGCTCCTCTCCCCCTGCAGGTCAACGCCAGGACGCGTTCCCTAGTCCCGCCCCCGATCGAGCTGTCACCTGCCGCCGTCGTCGCCGCTGTGTGGATCGATCGCCAGGCTGGGCCGCTGTCCCTCTCCTCCCGATCGTGTCCAGGCTGTGCTCCCCGATCCCGTCGTCACCTGCCGCCGTCTGAGGTCTGCCGCACCGGATCCCGCCTCCTCCCGCTCGTGACCAGGCAGTGCTCCCCGATCCAGTCGTCACCTGCCGCTTCCGCCTCCTCCCGCTCGTGATCAGGCCGCACCGGATCCCGCCCCCAGCTGCCATTCTCGCTGGTTTTCGCCGGCTTCCCGTGCCGGATCCCGCTCCCAGCCGCCGTTCTCGTCCGGACTCTGCTGATTTCGGATCTCTGCTAAAAAAAAATTGTCTGCTGCATCGGGCTATGTTGCTGTCCCTCGCTGTCCGGTGATCTTCGATGGTACTAACTACACCGAGTTCGCTGGCTTCATGCGCATTCACATGCGTGGCATTCGTCTCTGGGGTGTTCTTTCTGGCGAGGTATGCTGTCCGCCACGTCCGGTCCCTCCGGTGGCCCCTACTCCGCCGACTCCACTGGTTCTTCCTACGGACGCTAATCAGGCCGCCAAGGATGCGGCTAAGCTTGCTGATGAGACTACTGATCGTGCTTATGATGAGAGGGTTTTGGCTTATGAGGAGGCTCTTCAGACGTATCATGGTGCTTTGTCTGTTTACACCCAGTGGCTTGATGATGATGCTCGTGCTGCAGCTGTTCTCACTGCTAGTGTTCTGCCTCAGTTTGCTTCTGAGTTTCTGGGTCTTCCTACTGTCTTTCAGATGTGGACCTGTCTTCGTCAGCGCTATGAGCCCTCTGGTGATGCCTTATACCTTTCTGTGGTTCGTCAGGAGCATGCTCTTCAGCAGGGTGACTCTACTGTTGATGACTTTTATGCACAGAGTTCTGCTATCTGGCGCCAGCTTGATTCTCTCCGCAGTGCTGGTTGTCGTACTTGCCCCTGCTGCCAGGCTGTCCAGGCCAATTTGGAGTTTCATCGCGTCTACGAGTTCCTGTCTCGGCTCCGTAAGGAGTTTGAGCCCCGGCGTGCTCAGTTGTTTGCCCGTGGCCGTATTTCTCTCATGAAGGCGCTTTCAGAGATTCGTGCTGAGGAGACTCGCTTACGTGGTGCTGGTTTACTGATGCTTCCCGCACTGAGCACCCGCCCTCTACACAGTCAGGTACATCTCCATGGGTTCTGGACTCTGGAGCTTCTTTTCATATGTCTTCTCATTCTTCCGCTTTGTCCTCTCTTCGATCGCTGGATTCTCCTGTTCATGTCTTCACTGCTGATGGTACTCCACTTTCTGTTGCTAGTAGAGGCCATCTTTCCACTCCTTATTCTGTTCCTGATGTTGCTCATGTTCCTTGACTTACCATGAATCTGTTTTCTGCCGGTCAACTTACTGATTCTGGTTGTCGTGTCATCCTTGACGTTGACTCTTGTTCTGTCCAGGATCGTCGCACGCACACTCTGGTTGGTACTGGCCCTCGCCGCCGTGATTCTCAGGGTCTTTGGGAGTTGGACTGGCTTCATGTTCCTTCCGCTGCCACCACCATCGCCAGTCCCTCCGCTGTTGTCGCCTCTGTTACTGGTTCCTTCAAGCAGTGGCATCATCGACTTGGTCATCTGTGTGGTTCTCGGTTATCGTCTTTAGTTCGTCGAGGTCTTCTGGGGTCTGTCTCAGGAGATGTCTCTTTAGAGTGTCAGGGTTGTCGTCTTGGCAAGCAGATTCAGTTACCATATTCACATAGTGAGTCAGTGTCTAAGCGTCCTTTTGATTTAGTCCATTCTGATGTATGGGGTCCGGCTCCTTTCGCTTCGAAAGGTGGTCATAAATACTATATTATTTTCATCGATGATTTTTCTCGTTACACATGGCTTTATTTCATGACTTCTCGTAGTGAGGTGTTGTCTATTTATAAGCGTTTTGCTGCCATGGTTCATACTCAGTTCTCTTCACCCATTCGTGTTTTTCGTGCTGACTCCGCTGGTGAGTATATCTCTAAGATGTTGCGTGGTGTCCTTGCTGAGCAGGGTACTCTTGCCCAGTTCTCTTGTCCTGGTGCTCATGCTCAGAATGGCGTGTCTGAGCGCAAGCATCGTCACCACCTTGAGACAGCTCGTGCGATGATGATCACCGCCTCTCTTCCGCCTCATTTTTGGGCCGAGGCTATCTCCACTTCCGCCTATCTCATCAACCTTCAGCCGTCCGCTGCTTTGCAGGGTGGTGTTCCTTTTGAGCGTCTTTTTGATCGTTCTCCCGATTATTCGATGCTTCGCTTGTTTGGCTGTGTTTGCTATGTTCTTCTTGCCCCTCGCGAACGCACCAAACTGGCCGCTCAGTCTGTTGAGTGTGTCTTCTTAGGCTACAGTGATGAACATAAGGGCTATCGTTGTTGGGATCCTATCGGTCGTCGGATGCGTATCTCTCGAGACGTGACTTTTGATGAGTCTCGTCCTTTCTACCCACGCCCATCTTCCTCGATTTTTTCAGTGGAGGATATCTCTTTCCTCACTTTTCCTGACTCACCTATCACCCCCGTCGCGCCTGTGCCTATTCGTTCCACTCCCTCTGCTTCTCCACCCCTCGTCGATTTGCAGCCACCATCTTCCCCGGTCTCCTCACCTAGCATGTCACCGGATTCTACACCTTCATCTCCGGTGACTTCTTCGTCGCCACCCCCCCATTCTACCTTGGCGATTCCTCCTTCTATTGTTCCATCTTTTCCTCAGCATTACACTCGTCGTTCACGACCTGTGGATGCTTCCTTGGATGAGTCGTCCTCTTCCTCTCAGCCTACTTATGGCTTGCGTTCTCGTCCTCGTCCGCCTGTTGATCGCTTTGGATTTCCCACCGCTGGTGCTGCTGTTCTTGAGCCGACTTCTTACCATCAGGCTGTTGTTCATCCTGAATGGCAGTTTGCGATGGCAGAGGAGATTGCTGCTCTTGAACGCACTGGTACCTGGGATCTTGTTTCTCTTCCTCCCGGAGTCCGTCCCATCACTTGTAAGTGGGTCTACAAGGTTAAGACTCGCTCCGATGGTTCTCTTGAGCATCACAAAGCTCGTCTCGTGGCTCGTGGTTTTGAGCAGGAGCATGGTCGTGATTATGATGAGACTTTTGCTCCTGTGGCCCATATGACCACTATTCGTACACTTCTTGCCGTTGCCTCTGCACGCCACTGGTCTATCTCTCAGCTTGATGTTAAGAATGCCTTTCTTAATGGTGAGCTGCGTGAGGAGGTGTACATGCAGCCACCACCTGGGTATTCTGTTCCTGATGGCATGGTATGTCGTCTTCGTCGCTCTCTCTATGGCCTTAAGCAAGCCCCTCGCGCCTGGTTTGAGCGTTTTGCCTCTGTGGTCACTACTGCTGGTTTTTCAGCAAGTGCTCATGATCCAGCATTGTTTATTCACCTTTCTCCTCGTGGCCGGACTCTTCTTCTTCTCTATGTTGATGACATGGTCATCACTGGGGATGACCCCGAGTATATTGCCTTTGTAAAGGCCCGTCTTAGTGAGTAGTTTCTTATGTCTGATCTTGGACCTCTTCGCTACTTTCTTGGGATTGAAGTCTCTTCTACCTCTGATGGCTTTTTTATATCCCAGGAAAAGTATATCCAGGATCTTCTTGCTCGTGCTGCTCTTACCGACGAGCGCATTGTTGAGACTCCTATGGAGCTCAATGTTCACCTCCGTGCTACTGATGGTGATCCTCTCCCTGACCCGACGCGTTATCGTCATCTCGTTGGCAGTCTTGTCTATCTAGCTGTCACTCGTCCGGACATCTCCTATCCGGTTCATATTCTGAGTCAGTTTGTCTCTGCTCCCACATCGGTTCACTACAGTCATCTCCTTCGTGTTCTCCGATATCTTCGGGGCACGATCTCTCACCGTCTATTCTTTCCTAGCTCCAGTTCTTTACAGCTTCAGGCCTATTCGGATGCTACGTGGGCTAGTGATCCTTCTGATCGCCGTTCACTTTCTGCTTACTGTGTTTTTCTTGGCGGTTCTCTCATTGCCTGGAAGACGAAGAAACAGATTGCAGTTTCCCGTTCGAGTGCTGAGGCTGAGTTGCGAGCCATGGCTCTTTTGACGGCAGAGGTGACTTGGTTACGGTGGTTACTTCAGGATTTTGGTGTTTCTGTCACTACACCGACTCTGCTCTTATCTGACAGTACAGGTGCTATTAGCATTGCGCGCGATCCTGTAAAGCATGAACTCACCAAGCATATTGGTGTTGATGCTTTCTATGTGCGTGCTGGTGTGCAGGATCAGGTTATTGCTCTTCAGTATGTGCCTTCCGAGTTACAGTTGGCGGATTTCCTGACGAAGGCCCAGACTAGAGCCCAACATGGCTTTTACCTCTCCAAACTCAGTGTTGTTCATCCACCATGAGTTTGAGGGGGGGTGTTAGAGTTATAATATAAGTCATGTAACCCTTTGTATTTATCCCGTTGTATAAGGGGTTTCCTGCATATGTTCCGCACCTGTACATGTATATATATCGGCCTATGGCCTCATGGGAATACAAGTTGCTTATTCCTAACACCGATATCATTATTAGATAATATATACTTGGATAACCACAAAAGGCTAGAATATGACAATGCTAGTCTTCTCCCAAATGATTGATGGTGCACCAATGCTTCTCCCTGCAGAAAGAGCTATGTAAGAAATTTGAGCAAGCACGTGTGAATTCTGTTTCGTCTCACTGTTCTAGTCTGAAACTCATAGTTTATTATGGCATTTGCTATGAAAGGAAACAAGTAAGAAAATTTTCAATGTGTACAGTACAGAAAACAGAAGTACATTCTGACCTAAGAAGCAATCATTTCTTGGGCCTATCAGATGTGTACATGAAGTACAAAAGTTTCACCAAGCAATAGTAATAATAGCACCCGGTTTGATGTCTCTTCAGGGACTTCACTTTGATCAACCGATAGTCATCACATCACATGCAGATCTGGTGTAACTGCCTGCATACTTTGCTCTGGTCTGGAAATCTGGCATGTTCTTCTTGGATATTATCACTGAGACATTGACTCTGCCAAGCAGTGTCTAACAATATTTCTTTACAGGGACTATAGAATTGGGAAGCATGACGTTCCAGTTTACGGCGGATCTTGGACAGAATGGGAAGCGAAGCCAGATAATGATTATCCAAAAGTTATATCCACTGGCTTTTAAATCAACCATTGTGAAGCTATGAATGCAGTTATTGCATCCTGCATCATTCAGCTCAGATTTTCAGCACAATGGTATTTCTCTGTGGCAAGATTTGCAGTTTGCACCTAAGTCAATACAAAGGTCATACGAAACAGAAATACCTATTGTCCTATGGTCAATGGCTATAGGCCAATAATGAAGAAACCCTATGTCAAATTTTTGAGACATCAACATTAAATTTATAATTGTGTTGTATTAATGTTACTATTGAAGAGATATTAAACTGGAAACAACATTAATATGAATTGATTTTGTTTCAGAGTTGTGACTGTTGATTGTGATGCTTGCACAGCCTCCCTTGTCTGCAACAGTGCAACCAAATGAGTTGTGTGCAGCAAGTGCAGAGCAACTGATCAAAATTTCATCTTATGCAAATTTCTTTTCTAGCACAAGGAAGTTAAACGTAAAATAGAAATGACTGCTTAAAATTGAGCAATTGCTACTAAAATTACAACCAGGTACAGAAAAGGGCACCACTCTGCCCTCCAGACTCCAGTGCATGTGGAGTGGTAATCAAAGTCATGTCACAGTTGATCTATTCAATACACTTACGGATACTGACTGAAAACTAAATGGAAGGTTATTGTGTTTATCCAAAGATTTAACTTACCCTCGTATAACCGGGCAACAATTGCTTTTGCGCTCTCACATGCACAACTCATCGTAGTACATGCTCATCGATGAAGCTCTGCACCACGTAGTGACATGAACCGAGCATATAATTTCATTAGCACCTAATCTGCAACGCAACCCATTCCTGTCTTGCATATTCTTTCTACTGAACCTTCAGGCTGTGTTTCCCATCTTCCAGACACATGAAGCTACATACAACAGTAAAGCTTGAGGCTCTCAAGCAAATTGCACAAAAGTGGCTACTGAATTCAGCTATCACTGAAACAGATTCACCAGTGCGTCTGATAACAAAAAGCCCAAATCAACCAGCACATGTCTCTTTCTGGTGTACTTCTGTAACCCCAGCAGCACTCTCTTGATTGCTGAACATTTTAGATTCTCCACTGACCGTCTGAAGATCATCAGCAACCATAAAGGCACGAACATCATCCTTGTGATCTATCCAGCTGTATCCACGACCTTTGACAACTCCACGGCTAATCATCAATGCCCTAATGCCTGATGCATCCCCATGTCGGCCTAAGGAAGCATATATGTTTGACAAGAGAACATAGGGTGATGGGTTCTTTGGATCAAGGTGGAACAGGTGCTGCGCGGCACATTCCCCCAATTCAGCATTGTGATGTACAGCACAGGCAGCAAGTAGAACTTCCCACACTATAGGATCATCTTTGCATGGCATCTGTTCTATTAGTGCCTCCACTTCAACAAGCCGACCCGCTCGCCCCAATCCATCTATGAGACAAGTGTAATGCTCAGCCAGTGGTGTAATTCTGTAAGTACTCTCCATGGAATTAAAGAATGCAATGGCTTCATCTACGAGCCCGGAGTGACTACATCCTGTTAGGACGGCAATGAAAGTGACACTATCTGGCCGCTGTTCTGTAGTTAACATATACTCAAATAGTTCAACGGCTTTTTCTCCGAAACCATTCTGAGCATATCCATGTATCATCTCATTCCATGCAACTATATTCTTAGTCACCATGCTGTCGAAGGAAAGGCGTGCATCGTCCATGTTGCCACATTTAGCATACATATCAATCAGGGCACTACCCACATAGACATTCTGATCATAACCATCTTTCGCAACTTGTGCATGTATCTGCCTACCTTGAGGTACGGAAGAAAGTCTTGCACATGAATTAATCATGGTAGCATAGGAGGAGGATGTGGGCATCATTCCATTTTGTCGCATCTGCTTGAAGAAATCAAAGGCCTCTTTGTTGAAAGAATGGATAGCCAAACATGAGATCATGGAATTCCAACACACCACATCTCTCTCTGTCATCCTGTTGAAAATGCTCCTGGCAATACTAATCTGTCCACATTTTGCATACATATCGACCAAACCACTAGCGACAAACATGTCGTTATGCAACAGGAGTCTTACTGAAGCAGAATGAACTTGTGCTCCAAGGTCCAAATTCCCCAATCTTGAGCATGAACTGAGGATCACGGCCAGAGTTGTTCGGTCAGGCTGCACATTTTGATGCTGCATTTTCCTAAACAGCTCGATTGTTTCTTGATGCAGTTCCTCCTGGCAGTAACCAGACAAAAGCGTGTTCCACGTAGTCAAAGTCGGCCTTGATATATTGTCGAACATTGCACGAGCAGATGGAACATCCCTCGCCTTAATACAGGACGCAAGCATGTTACTGTAAGTGACCTCATTGGGCTCAGAGCCCGACTCTACCATCACGTTCAATACTTCCAAAGCCTTCTCATAGCTGCCCGCCTGGCCGAATCCAGTTATAAGGATGTTCCAAGAAACAATACTGACGCTGGGCAATGAGTCGAACACCTTGACAGCATCGTCCATTTGCATGCACTTGGTGTACATATCGATCAAGGAGTTCCCCACATGCTGGTCTGCCCCAAAGCCTTTTCTGATGATCAAGGCGTGAATGCACTGCCCAAGCTGGAACGAGCGAAGAACGTTGAACTCGCTGGCGCCAGCTTGTGCGCACGAGCCCAGAACACTTGACACGGCCACGGGATCAACATGTACCCCGCTCCTGCACATCCTGGCGAACAGCCTGAGCGCATCGTCGACGGACCCGGTCTGCGCGAGCCCTCCCATCATCGCCGTGAACGACACCTCGTTCGGGCGAGCCATCCGGTCGAACAGCCGCACAGCATCCCCGACGCTGCCGCACTTGGTATACATGCCAACGAGCGCGTTCTCCACGAACAGGTTCTCTTCAAGCCCGACCTTGACCACGAGCCCGTGGCAGCGCCTCCCGTCCACGAGCGCGGCCATGGAGCCGCAAGCGCTGAGCACGCTGGCGAGCGTGAAGTGCGTCGGGATGAGGCCCTCCCGGAGCATCCCTTCGTACAGCCCCAGCGCCTCGCCCGCGCGCTCGGACCGCGCGAGCGCGGAGATGACGGTGTTCCAGGAGACGACGTTCGGCTCGGGCATTTCGTCGAGCAGCGTCCGGGCCGCGTCGAGGTCGCCCGCGCGGCTGGCCGCCGAGAGCGCCGCATTGTAGGAGTAGGCGTTGGGGTGGGGCAGGGTGCGGAAGACGCGGAGGGCGTCGCGCGGGAGGCCGGAGAGCGAGTAGAGCTCGACCAGGCGGTTGAGGAGGAAGGTGTCGGCGGCGAGGCCACCGGCAAGGACGCGCGCGTGGGCGGCCTTGGCGTGGGTGCGGCTGGGCTTTGGGTTCCGCTTGATGCATGCTTGGAGCACGCCAGCGAGCTGGGCCGCCAGATTCGCCATCAGCGCGGGATTTAGCGGCAAGTAGAAGGGCACCTATTTTATAGACAAAAGTATGGGAATGGCTTGATATAAGTTTGCTGATTTTTGAATTTGGGTTAGTCGATTGTTACCAACCTTCGGACGCGAAATGAACAGCCGGGTCACCTTCTTCAACCTCCCGTGCCCTCCTATTCATCTTCTTGCTTCGAACCGTCGTGCCGCCGTTGGTTTAGCCTCCTGCTTCCGCACCACCCCCCCCCCCCCCCCCCCAAAGCATGGCCCATCGCCGTCGGTCCCCCGCCATCCCTCTAGCCCTGGCGTCGATGGAGATTTTTCCGGCGAACTTGCACCACCGTCGTGCTGCTGCTCCCCACCATCATCGTGCTGACCCCCCCCCACCCCCACCCACCCACTCTAAGATGATGGGGCAGCCCTCCGACGAGCTCCTTCCTTCCCACCGGCCTCCCTACATCATCATCGCTAGGATCAACCGTCGGTCCACCGTGGTGAGCGCGTATTGGGGAAGAACGCATACAGCGCAACCGTCAACCCCAACATCGACAACTCCTTCATCGTCGCGCTAGCCGTCTTCCTCGACAAGATGCGCTACCAACGCCACCACTGAAATGCAAATGTTTGTCGTTGTTGCCTGCTTTCTCTTGAGCATGCGTTGGTTTTCCCTTGAAGAGGAAAGGGTGATGCAGCAAAGTAGCGTAAGTGTTTCCCTTAGTTTTTGAGAACCAAGGTATCAATCCAGTAGGAGACTACACGCAAATCGCCTAGTACCTGCACAAATAATCAAGAACCTTGCAACCAATGTGATAAAGGGGTTGTCAATCCCTTCACGGCCACTTGCAAAAGTGAGATCTGATAAAGATAATAAGATAAATATTTTTGGTATTTTTGTTGTATAGATTGGAAAATAAAGATTGCAAAATAAACGGCGACAGAAGTAGCTAGTTGACGGGAAACTAATATGATGTAAAATAGACCAGGGGGCCATAGGTTTCACTAGTGGCTTCTCTCACATATATTACGGTGGGTGAAAAATTACTGCCGAGCAATTGATAAAAAAGTGCATAGTTATGATGATATCTAAGTCAATGATCATGAATATAGGCATCACATCCGTGTCAAGTAGACCGAAACGATTCTGCATCTACTACTATTACTCCACACATCGACCGCTATCCAGCATGCATCTAGAGTATTAAGTTCATAAGAACGGAGTAACGCATTAGGCAAGATGACATGATGTAGAGGGATAAACTCAAGCAATATGATATAAACCCCATCTTTTTATCCTCGATGGCAACAATACAATACGTGTCGTTTCCCTTTCTGTCACTGGGATCGAGCACCGCAAGATTGAACCCAAAGCTAAGCACTTCTCCCATTGCAAGAAAGATCAATCTAGTAGGCCAAACTAAACCGATAATTCGAAGAGACTTGCAAAGATATCAAATCATGAATATGAATTCAGAGAAGAACCAAATAATATTCATAGATAATCAAGTTCATAAACCCACAATTCATCGGATCTCGGCAAACACACCGCAAAAGAGTATTACATCGAATAGATCTCCAAGAACATTGAGGAGAACTTTGTATTTAGATCCAAAGAGAGAGAAGAAGTCATCTAGCTAATAACTACGGACCCGAAAGTCTGTGGTAAACTACTGACACATCATCGGAGAGGCTATGGTGTTGATGTAGAAGCCCTCCGTGATCGAATCGCCCTCCGGCAGATCGCCGGAAAAGGCCCCAAGATGGGATCTCACGGGTACAGAAGGTTTGCGGTGGTGGAAAAGTGGTTTCGTGGCTCCCCTGGATGTTTTCAGGGAATAAGAGTATATATAGGTGAAAGAAATAGGTCGGTGGAGCTACGAGGGGCTCACGAGGGTGGGGGGCGCGCCTACCCCGGGCGCGCCCTCCTGCCTCGTGGCTGCCTCGTTGCTTCCTTGACTTCCACTCCAAGTCTCCTGGATTGCGTTTGTTCCAAAAAAGATCCTCGCGAAGGTTTCGTTCCGTTTGGATTCCGTTTGATATTTCTTTTCTGCGAAACACTGAAATAGGCAAAAAAAAACAGCAATTTGCACTGGGCCTTCGGTTAATAGGTTAGTCCAAAAAATAATATAAAAAAGCATAATAAAGCCCATTAAACATCCAAAACAGATAATATAATATCATGGAAGAATAAAAAATTATAGATACGTTGGAGACGTATCAGCATCCCCAAGCTTAATTCCTGCTCATCCTCGAGTAGATAAATGATAAAAACATAATTTTTGATGTGGAATACTACCTAACATAATTTTTCAATGTAATTCTCTTTATTGTGGCATGAATGTTTAGATCCAAAAGATTCTAGACAAAGTTTTAATATTGACATAAAAATAGTAATACTTCAAGCATGCTAACCAAGCAATTATGTCTTATCAAAATAACATAGCCAAAGAAAGCTTATCTCTACAAAATTATATAGTTTGGCCATGCTTCATTTTCGTCACACAAAATGCTCCCATCATGCACAACCCTGATGACAAGCCAAGCAATTGTTTCATACTTAGCCTTTTCAAACTCTTTCAACTTTTACGCAATATATGAGCGCAAGCCATGGACATAGCACTATGGGTGGAATAGCATATGATAATGGAGGTTGTGTGAGAAGACAAAAAGGGAGACTAGTCTCACATTGACGCGGCTAATCAACGGGCTATGGAGATGCCCGTCAATTGATGTCAATGCAAGGAGTAGGGATTGCCATGCAACGGATGCACTAAAGCTATAAATACTAGATGATACCCCGCGAGTTGCCGCGGGATTGGTTGTAATAATTTTTGATGAAATATTAGTGAAAATTAAAATAGATAATATAATGTATTTGATTACTATATAGAACTAACATTCTCATAAGGGATAATTATATTTATGCCCCTAGTTATGTCCCACTCGTCTGTTTTACCCCTAATTCCCAAAAGTCACCGGTTCTGTCCAAGTCACTTTGCTCCTCTTATGCTTTTGCCCTTTGACCATTTGACCATCAGTTTGAAAACTTCATAACTAATTCATACTGAATCAGAAAAATGCAAATAAGATACCAAAATGTTCAGAAAAACATCACCTATATGTCAGTGTCATTTGCATTCATGAAAAAAGTGTTGGAAAGTGCACATCCGAGTTTTAGCTCTTTTGATACCACCATGAATAGTGAACTCTAAAAAATTCAAAAAAATATGGTGGCGAAGAACAACAAATGTGCTAAGTGCTTGCTAAGTTTCATTAGGGAACGACATTCGTGGAAGTCGTGGCAAAAAAATAATCTATTTTGGAGTGCCGATTGTTTTTTTTGCCGCGGCACCCACGAATGTTATTCCCTGATGAAACATGGCAGGCACTTAAAACATTTGTCATTCTTTGCCACCAATTTTATTTTAGTTTTTTGAACTTTTTTACATTTTACTATTCATGGTGGTAGCATAAGAGCTAAAACTCGGATGGGCACTTTCCAACACTTTTTTCATGAATGCAAATGACACTGACATATAGGTGATGTTTTTCTGAACATTTTGGTATCTTATTTGCATTTTTCTGATTTAGTATGAATTAGTTACGAAGTTTTCAAACTGATGGTCATACGGTCAAAGGGCAAAAGCATAATAGGAGCAAAGTTACTTGGAGAGAACCAGTGACTTTTGGGAATTAGGGGTAAAACAGACGAGTGGGATACAACTAGGGGCATAAATCTAATTATCCCTTCTCATAAGCCATCTCGGGTGATGAGAGAGTGTTTACAAACTAATGGGTGGAAGCATACCATGAATCCCAATATTGAAAACTTTGATCAACTTTGCAATGAAAGGTCAGAACCCTAATATATAGGATGTATTGATATAACCCCAACAAAAGAAATCACATGTGTGAGAGGACCCATGCATATGATTCCTACAATGGAAATAGTGACATTTAAATTTGTGTAAACAGTGTACCAAAATGTTACTTTGTGAAGTCAATTAATCTATGTTTTTGGTCCCGCAAAAGGAAAATAATTAACCCAATATTTTTTCTGAAAATTAAACCAATGTTTAAGAAGGTTCGTATGGCTGCACCAAGATTATCCATTAGGCTGTGTAGCACACATAAGGAAATCAAATTATTTGGCTATTTAAGATATGCAGAATCCAACAAAATGCATGTGTAGTGCAAATAAAAATCATAAGTTTTGCAAAGGATGGGGCTCGTACGTACCAAACCTGCCAGATATGGTTATATATGAATTTCAGAATCAGGATTACGCTGCACATCAATAAGCGCTAATTCATTCTCACCCTTATACTTATCCCAAAAACAACATATAATCGGGCTGCTTGGCGTTCCAGGATGTACATCTACACAGGAAAATAACAAACTAAAGAACAACAAAGGAGCACATGACCTTAAACTGCAGCAGCGTCGTTGTCGTAGTCCGTAGGTTGCGGTCCCGACCAGTTCAAGCTAGTAAGTACTCCCTTTGTAAAATAATATAAGAGCATTTAGATCACTATACCTTGTAACTACCAGCAAGCAGCACAAAACGTATGAACACCACAACACATGTAGCTACGCCCAGCAGCCACCGCTTATCCCTTAAGTGTGCCGTTGCTCGACTAATTTTGCCTTCTGCCGCTCGACTGATCCAGCAGGAGAGATGAGATGGACATGGTGTGTGGCAAACTGGCAGCTATGAGGGAGAGAGATGGCAAGGGAGCATGGCAGAGAAAAAACGTAAGTGCTAAATCAAAATAAAATTCATCCGGTAAATAACCAGAAAAAGAAATAGTAAATATAGCGATTCATTTGTGGGTGACATGCATAGCACAGCATCATCCAGCACACGAACAAATCAACTTTTTCATTGTCAGCAACTAGTTGTGGCTGGACGGATCTTGATACGCCTGCTTGCTGTGCTTGTTGGTGGTCGCAACGCGGCCAAGAACTCGCACCAACGCTTGCGTGGAGAAGGATGGCGGGCGGAAGAGGAGATGCGACCTGGATCATCTGGGCTGGTGGTGCTGTGCGTCCTTGCCGCCAAAGCCTAGACCGAGCAGGTTCCCTAGTCAGCTGGTGGCACCAGCAGTCGTCGCTCGCCTCCCCGACTGTCTCCGTCCCCGCCGGTGTCACCTTCCCCCAAAGCCCTGCTGCTAGCCACCGTCCTAGTCGCTGGTGGCACCACACGAGGGAGAGGATAGATTGAGAGGGAGACGAAGAGAGAGGGATGAAGGAAATATGCCCTAGAGGCAATAACAAAGTTATTATTTATTTCCTTATTTCATGATAAATGTTTATTATTCATGCTAGAATTGTATTAACCGGAATAATAATACATGTGTGAATACATAGACAAACATAATGTCACTAGTATGCCTCTACTTGACTAGCTCGTTAATCAAAGATGGTTAAGTTTCCTAACCATAGACATGAGTTGTCATTTGATTAACGGGATCACATCATTAGGAGAATGATGTGATTGACTTGACCCATTCCGTTAGCTTAGCACTTGATCGTTTAGTATGTTGCTATTGCTTTCTTCATGACTTATACATGTTCCTATGACTATGAGATTATGCAGCTCCGTTTATCAGAGGAACACTTTGTGTGCTACCAAACGTCACAACGTAACTGAGTGATTATAAATGTGCTCTAGAGGTGTCTCCGAAGGTACTTGTTGGGTTGGCGTATTTCGAGATTAGGATTTGTCACTCCGATTGTCGGAGAGGTATCTCTGAGCCCACTCAGTAATGCACATCACTATAAACTTTGCAAGCATTGTAACTAATGAGTTAGTTGCGGGATGATGTATTACGGAACGAGTAAAGAGACTTGCCGGTAACGAGATTGAACTAGGTATTGAGATACCGACGATCAAATCTCGGGCAAGTAACATACCGATGACAAAGGGAACAACGTATGTTGTTATGCGGTTTGACCGATAAAGATCTTCGTAGAATATGTGGGAGCCAATATGAGCATCCATGTTCCGCTATTGGTTATTGACCGGAGACGTGTCTCGGTCATGTCTACATAGTTCTCGAACCCGTAGGGTCCGCACGCTTAACGTTCGGTGACGATTTGTATTATGAGTTTATGTGATTTGATGTACCGAAGATAGTTCGGAGTCCCGGATGAGATCGGGGACATGACGAGGAGTCTCGAAATGGTCGAGACGTAAAGATCGATATATTGGACGACTATATTCAGACATCGGAAAGGTTCCGAGTGGTTCGGGTATTTTTCGGAGTACCGGGGAGTTACGGGAATACGGGGGAAGAAGTATATGGGCCTTATTGGGCTTTAGGGGAAAGAGAGAGGCAGGCCCCCCCAATGACTAGTCCGAATTGGACTAGGGGGAGGGGCGGCGCCCCCTCCTTCCTTCTCTTCCCTCTTCCCCTTCCTTGTCTCCTACTCCTACTACTTGGAAGGGGAGGAATCCTACTCCCGGTGGGAGTAGGACTCCTCCAGGGCGCGCCATAGGGGCCGGCCCTCTTCCCCTCCTCCACTCCTTTATATACATGGCCAGGGGCACCCCATAGATACAACAATTGATCTCTTGATCTCTTAGCCGTGTGCGGTGCCCCCCTCCACCATATTCCACCTCGATCATATCGTAGCGGTGCTTAGGCGAAGCCCTGCATCGGTAGCAACATCATCACCGTCATCACGCCGTCGTGCTGACGAAACTCTCCCGTGAAGCTCTGCTGGATCGGAGTTCGCGGGACGTCATCGAGCTGAACGTGTGCTGAACTCAGAGGTGCCGTACGTTCGGTACTTGGATCGGTCGGATCGTGAAGACGTACGACTACATCAACCGCATTGCGCTAACGCTTCCGCTTTCGGTCTACGAGGGTACGTAGACAACACTCTCCCCTCTCGTTGCTATGCATCACCATGATCCTGTGTGTGCGTAGGATTTTTTTTGAAATTACTACGTTCCCCTACAGTGGCATCCGAGCCTGGTTTTATGCGTAGATGTTTATGCACGAGTAGAACACAAGTGAGTTGTGGGCGATACAAGTCATACTGCTTACCAGCATGTCGTACTTTGGTTCGGCGGTATTGTTGGATGAAGCGGCCCAGACCGACATTACGCGTACGCTTACGCAAGACTGGTTGTACCGACGTGCTTTGCACACAGGTGGCTGGCGGGTGTCAGTTTCTCCAACTTTAGTTGAACCGAGTGTGGCTACGCCCGGTCCTTGAGAAGGTTAAAACAACACCAACTTGACGAACTATCATTGTGGTTTTGATGCGTAGGTAAGAGCGGTTCTTGCTCAGCCCATAGCAGCCACGTAAAACTTGCAACAACAAAGTAGAGGAAGTCTAACTTATTTTTGCAGGGCATGTTGTGATGTGATATGGTCAAGACATGATGCTATATTTTCTTGTATGAGATGATCATGTTTTGTAACCGAGTTATCGGCAACTGGTAGGAGCCATATGGTTGTCGCTTTATTGTATGCAATGCAATCGCCCTGTAATGCTTTACTTTATCACTAAGCGGTAGCGATAGTCGTAGAAGCAATAGTTGGCGAGACGACAACGATGCTACGATGGAGATCAAGGTGTTGCGCTGGTGACGATGGTGATCATGACGGTGCTTCGGAGATGGAGATGACAAGCACAAGATGATGATGGCCATATCATATCACTTATATTGATTGCATGTGATGTTTATCCTTTATGCATCTTATTCTGCTTTGATTGACGGTAGCATTATAAGATGATCCCTCACTAAATTTCAAGATAAAAGTGTTCTCCCTGAGTATGCACTGTTGCCAAAGTTCGTCGTGCCGAGACACCACGTGATGATCGGGTGTGATAAGCTCTACGTTCATCTACAACGGGTGCAAGCCAGTTTTGCACACGCAAAATACTCGGGTTAAACTTGACGAGCCTAGCATATGCAGATATGGCCTCGGAACGCTGAGACCGAAAGGTCGAGCGTGAATCATATAGTAGATATGATCAACATAGTGATGTTCACCATTGAAAACTACTCCATCTCACGTGATGATCGGACATGGTTTAGTTGATTTGGATCACGTGATCACTTAGATGATTAGAGGGATGTCTATCTAAGTGGGAGTTCTTAAGTAATATGATTAATTGAATTTTAATTTATCATGAACTTAGTCCTGGTAGTATTAGCATATCTATGTTGTAGATCAATAGCTCGCGTTTAGCTCCCCTGTTTTATTTTTGATACGTTCCTAGAGAAAAATAAGTTGAAAGATGTTAGTAGCAAAGATACGGACTAGCTCCGTGATCTGAGGATTATCCTCATTGCTGCACAAAAGTATTATGTCCTTGATGCACCGCTAGGTGACAGAACTATTGCAGGAGCAGATGCAGACGTTTTGACAAAAGCTCGGTATGATAACTACTTGATAGTTTAGTGCACCATGCTTTACGGCTTAGAACCGGGACTTCAAAAATGTTTTGAACGCCACGGAGCATATAAGATGGTCCAAGAGTTGAAATTAGTATTTCATACTCATGCCCGTGTCGAGAGGTATGAGACCTCTCACATTACTTTGCGTACAAGATGGAGGAGAATAGCTCAACCAGTAAGCATGTGCTCAGATTGTCTGAGTACTACAATCACTTGAATCAAGTGGGAGTTAATCTTCCAGATAAGATAGTGATTGACAAAGTTCTCTAGTCACTATCACCAAGTTGCTAGAACTTCGTGATGAACTATAATATGCAAGGGATAACGGAAACAATTCCCAAGCTCTTCGTGATGCTGAAATCGACGAAGGTAGAAAAACATCAAGTGTTGATGGTTAACAAGACCACTAGTTTTAAGAAAAGGGCAAAGGGAAGAAGGGGAACTTCAAGAAGAACGGCAAGCAAGTTGCTGCTCAAGTGAAGAAGCCCAAGTCTGGACCTAAGCCTGAGACTAAGTGCTTCTACTGCAAAGGGACTAGTCACTGGAAGCGGAACTGCCCCAAGTATTTGGCGGATAAGAAAGATGGCAAAATGAACAAAGGTATATTTGATATAAATGTTATTGATGTGTACTTTACTAGTGTTTATAGCAACCCCGCGGTATTTGATACTAGTTCAGTTGCTAAGAGTAGTAACTCGAAACGGGAGTTGCAGAATGAACAGAAACTAGTTAAGAGTGAAGTGACGATGTGTGTTGGAAGCAGTTCCAAGATCGATATGATCATCATCGCACACTCCCTATACTTTCGGGATTAGTGTTGAACCTAAATAAATGTTATTTGGTGTTTGCGTTGAGCATGAATATGATTTGATCATGTTTGTTGCAATACGGTTATTCATTTAAGTTAGAGAATAATTGTTGTTCTGTTTACATGAATAAAACCTTCTATGGTCATACACCCAATGAAAATGGTTGTTGGATCTCGATTGTAGTGATACACATATTCATAATATTGAAGCTAAAAGATGCAAAGTTAATAATGATAGTGCAACTTATTTGTGGCACTGCCGTTTAGGTCATATTGGTGTAAAGCGCATGAAGAAACTCCATGCTGATGGGTTTTTGGAATCACTTGATGCTTGCGAACCATGCCTCATGGGCAAGATGACTAAGACTCCGTTCTCCGGAACAATGGAGCGAGCAACTGACTTATTGGAAATAATACATACTAATGTATGCGGTCCGATGAGTATTGAGGCTCGCGGTGGGTATCGTTAATTTCGGACCTTCACAGATGATTTGAGCAGATATGGGTATATCTACTTGATGAAACATAAGTCTGAAACATTTGAAAAGTTCAAAGAATTTCAGAGTGAAGTGGAAAATCATCATGACAAGAAAAATAAAGTTTCTACGATCTGATCGCGGAGACAAATATTTAAGTTACAAGTTTGGTCTTCAATTAAAACAATGTGGAATAGTTTCACAAATTCGTGCCACCTGGAACACCACAGCATAATGGTGTGTCCAAACGTCATAACCGTACTTTATTGGATATAGTGCAATCTATGATGTTTCTTACCGATTTACCACTATAGTTTTGGGGTTATGCATTAGAGACAGCTGCATTCACGCTAAAAAGGGGACCATCTAAATCCGTTGAGACGACACTGTATGAACTGTGGTTTGGCAAGAAACCAAAGTTGTCGTTTCTTAAATTTTGGGGTTGCGATGCTTATAAGAAAAAATTTCATCCTGATAAGCTCAAACCCAAATCGGAGAAATGTGTCTTCATAGGATACCCAAAGGAGACAGTTGGGTACACCTTCTATCACAGATCCGAAGGCAAGATATTCGTTGCTAAGAATGGATCCTTTCTAGAGAAGGAGTTTCTCTCGAAAGAAGTGAGTGGGAGGAAGGTAGAACTTGATGAGGTAACTGTACCTGTTCCCTTATTGGAAAGTAGTTCATCACATAAACCGGTTCCTGTGACACCTACACCAATTAGTGAGGAAGCTAATGATGATCATGAAACTTCAGATCAAGTTACTACCGAACCTCGTAGGTCAACCAGAGTGAGATCTGCACCAGAGTGGTACGGTAATCCTGTTCTGGAAGTCATGTTACTAGACCATGACGAACCTACGAACCATGAGGAAGCGATGATGAGCCCAGATTCCGCAAAAATGGCTTGAGACCATGAAATCTGAGATGGGATCCATGTATGAGAACACAGTGTGGACTTTGGTTGACTTGCCCGATGATCAGCAAGCCATAGAAAATAAATGGATCTTCAAGAGGAAGACTGATGCTGATAGTAGTGTTACTATCTACAAAGCTAGACTTGTCGAAAAAAGGTTTTTGACAAAGTTCAAGGTGTTGACTACGATGAGATTTTCTCACTCGTAGCGATGCTTAAGTCTGTCCGAATCATGTTAGCAAATTGCCACATTTTATGAAATCTGGCAAATGGATGTCAAAACTACATTCCTTAATGGATTTCTTAAAGAAGAGTTGTATATGATGCAACCAGAAGGTTTTGTCGATCCTAAAGGTGCTAACAAAATGTGCAAGCTCCAGCGATCCATCTATGGACTGGTGCAAGCATCTCGGAGTTGGAATATACGCTTTGATGAGTTAATCAAAGCATATAGTTTTATACAGACTTGCGGTGAAGCCTGTATTTACAAGAAAGTGAGTGGGAGCACTACATCATTTCTGATAAATATATGTGAATGACATATTGTTGATCGGAAATAATGTGGAAAGCATAAAGGAGTATTTGAAAGGAGTTTCTCAAAGAAAGGCCTCGGTGAAGCTGCTTACATATTGAGCATCAAGATCTATAGAGATAGATCAAGACGTGTGACGCCCGGATAATTAGGCTACAGTAATCCCATGTTAACGATGCCACGTCACCTCTGTTACTGTTGCTAATCTCGCGTAGTTCAAAACCGATTCAAATTCAAATTTGAAATTAAGTCAAACGATAAAAGTTTTCTAACATAAAAACAAAAGTGTTCGGTTTGTGCCAAATTTACATAGTTAATTATGGTGAAGAAAACACATGTTTAGAAAATGCATAAATATTTTAAATTGAATTAAAACAGAAAAGGAAAAAAAAAGAATAAAAGAATAAAAACAGAAAACAAAACAAAAAGAACAGAAAGGGGAGAACCCCCCCACTTGGCCAGTCGGCCCAGCTGTTAGCCAGGCCGGCCCGCCCCCACTCTCCCTTATCCCCTGGACCTAGAAACCCTAACCCCCCACGCACCCACTTCCACCCTCCGCGTCGCCCGCTCCTCTCCCCCCGATCTGGATCGAGATCGGGGGCAAGGACCAGCCACACCCGCGCCGCTCGATCCCCGCCGCCCGACGCCGTCCATCGCCGACGCACCTCGCCAGACTGCCTCCTCCTCCCCGATGGTCTGCCTCCTCTCCGTCACACCGTCGCCGTCGTCCCCGTCGACCACCCCGAGCCCCGCTGCCCCCGTCCCTACGAACCCCGGTGAGGCCCCGGCCTCTCCTCTCTCCCTCGCCCCGCGCTCACCACGACCCCGTCACGCCCACGTCCGCGCCTTCGCACGCGTGCCCGCGTCTAGACCGTGCACGCATCGCCATGCCCGTGTGGCGGAGCTCGCGCTCCGGGCGGCACTTGCCATCCCGCGCCTCTGGCCTCTCCTCCTCTTGCCGCGCTCGCGTCCCTGCGGCCAGCCCGCGCCCATGGCTGCCTTGTGCCCCGTCCTCTTTTTCCTCCCGCGACGCCGTCGTCCGCCGGCTCCGCCCGCTGCGGCTACCTGCAGCTGATGCCCCGCTGCGGGCGCCGCTCGCCTCGCCTGGCCACCGCGCGCACGCGCACCACCCCTGTGCCCCTGGACGCACCCACGGCCGCGCCCCTCTTGTCCGTCTTCCTTGCTCACCGCGCACACGCGCCCGACCTCACCCGCGCCTCACCAGCTCCACCCGCCGCAGCCGCTCGCGTCGCTGCTCACCGCCGTCGCCCCCTGCTCCCCTACCTGCGCCCCAGCCTCGCCTCGTCCGCCCGACGCACCGTCCCGGCGACCCAGCACCGCCCGGATCACCACAACCTCGCCCCACCGTGGCCTCGCCGCTGCCACGCCGGCGCCGCGCCGGCGTCCTCCCCTCGCCGTGGCACCGACTGGTCGCGCCCAGTCCGCGTGCCCACACGCCCGTGCACCCATTAGGCCCTGGGGTCTGTGACAAATGGGGCCCCAGCGCCCAGAACGATTTAAAAAAAGAAATTAAAATAAATAAATAATAAGTAAATAAAAATGTTAACTAATTAAGTAATTAATTAACTTAATTAATCTTGTTTAATTAAACTAAAAACATTAGTTACCTAATTAACTAATTAAACTGACTAATAGGTTAATTAGATTATTGTACCTATGACATGCGGGACCCACACGTCAGCGACCCAGTCAACACCTCTGTTGACTGCTGACATCATGATGACATCAACATGCACTATTCTGGATAATGTTAAACTAAATTAATTAAATAAATTCTAAAAATGATTAAATCTTTTAAAATTAATATAAAATAAACCGTAGCTCGGATGGAAAAACTTTGTACATGAAAGTTGCTCAGAACAATGAGACGAGTCCGGATACGCAGCCCGTTCGTCCGCCACACATCCCTAGCATAGCAAACACGCAACTTTCCCCTCCGGTTCATTTGTCCGAAAACGCGAAACACCGGGGATACTTTCTCGGATCTTTCCCCCCTTCGTCGGTATCACCTCCTACCGCGTTAGGGTATACCTAGCACCGCGTATTGCCTCGTTATGTTTTGTGATGCTTTGTTTGCTCCGTATTTACTGTTTCTTCCCCCCTCTTCTTCCCCGGTAGACCCCGAGACCGGCGCTGATGCCACCGAGTACGACTACATCACCGACGACCCTTCTTCCTGTACAACAAAGCTTCCAGGAAAGCCCCCCCCCTGATGACCAGATATCGCCTATTCCTTCTCTCTACTGCTTGCATTAGAGTAGTGTAGCATGTTACTGCTTTCGGTTAATCCTATTCTGCTGCATAGCCTGTCATTGTTGCTACAATTGTTGATACCTTTACCTGCTATCCTAATGCTTAGTATAGGATGCTAGTGTTCCATCAGTGGCCCTACACTCTTGTACGTCTGCCATGCTATACTACTAGGCCGTGATCACTTCAGGAGGTGATAACGGGCATATGCTATATACTTTATACTGTTACATTACTTATGATACTGTTCGGAGATGGGGGCTGAAGGGGCAGGTGGCTCCATCCCGGTAGAGGTGGGCCTGGGTTCCCGACGGCCCCCGACTGTTACTTTGTGGCGGAGCGACAGGGCAGGTTGAGACCGCCTAGGAGAGAGGTGGGCCTGGCCCTGGTCGGCGTTCGCGGTTACTTCATAATAACACGCTTAATGAGATCTTGGTATTTGATCTGAGTCTGGCCACTGGCCTATACGCACTAACCAACTACGCGGGAACAATTATGGCACTCGGCGTCGTGGTATCAACCGAAGCCTTCGTGACGTCAGCGACTGAGCGGCGCGCGCCGGATTGGACTGGAATGCCTACTCTTGTTTAAGGGAGGCTAAGTCTGCTTCCGGCCGCGTTCGCAATGTGCAGGTGTGCAAAGGGCGATGGGCCCAGACCCCTGCGCCATAGGATTTAGACCGGCGTGCTGACCTCTCTGTTGTGCCTAGGTAGGGCTGCGATGTGTTGATCTTACGAGGCCGGGCATGACCCAGGAAAGTGTGTCCGGCCAAATGGGATCGAGCGTGTTGGGTAATGTGGTGCACCCCTGCAGGGAAGTTTATCTATTCGAATAGCCGTGATCTTCGGTAACAGGACGACTTGGAGTTGTACCTTGACCTTATGACAACTAGAACCGGATACTTAATAAAACACACCCTTCCAAGTGCCAGATACAACCCGGTGATCGCTCTCTAACAGGGCGACGAGGAGGGGATCGCCGGGTAGGATTATGCTATGCGATGCTACTTGGTGAACTTACCATCTACTCTCTCCTACATGCTGCAAGATGGAGGTGGCCAGAAGCGTAGTCTTCGACATGATTAGCTATCCCCCTCTTATTCTGGCATTCCGCAGTTCAGTCCACCGATATGGCCCTTTACACATATACCCATGCATATGTAGTGTAGCTCCTTGCTTGCGAGTACTTTGGATGAGTACTCACGGTTGCTTTTCTTCCTCTTTTCCCCTTTCCCTTCTACCTGGTCAACCAGATGCCGGAGCCCAGGAGCCAGACGCCACCGTCGACGATGACTCCTACTACACCAGAGGTGTCTACTACTACGTGCAGGCCGCTGACGACGACCAGGAGTAGTTTAGGAGGATCCCAGGCAGGAGGCATGCGCCTCTTTCGATCTGTATCCCAGTTGTGCTAGCCATCTTATGGCAACTTGTTTACTTAGGCCTGTACTCAGATATTGTTGCTTCCGCTGACTCGTCTATGATCGAGCACTTGTATTCGAGCCCTCAAGGCCCCTGGCTTGTATTATGATGCTTGTATGACTTATTTATATTTTAGAGTTCTGTTGTGATATCTTCCCGTGAGTCCCTGATCTTGATCGTACATGTTTGTGTGCACGATTAGTGTACAATTGAATCGGGGGCGTCATAAGACGCTTGATAAGTTTTTTTCAATGAGTACATACCTTGACAAGATTTTGAAAAAGTTCAAAATGGAACAGTCAATGAAAGAGTTCTTGCTTGTGTTACAAGGTGTGAAATTGAGTAAGACTCAAAGCCCGACCACGGCAGAAGATAGAAAGAGAATGAAAGTCATTCCCTATGCCCCAGCCATAGGTTCTATAAAGTATGCCATGCTGTGTACCAGATCTATTGTATACCCTACCACTGAGTTTGGCAAGGGAGTACAATAGTGATCTAGGAGTAGATCACTTGACAGCGGTCAAAATTATCCTTAGTGGAATAAGGATACGTTTCTCCATTATGGAAGTGACAAAAGGTTCGTCGTAAAGGGTTACGTCGATGCAAGTTTTGACACTGATCCAGATGACTCTAAGTCTCAATCTGGATACATGTTGAAAGTGGGAGCTATTAGCTAGAGTAGCTCCGTGCAGAGCATTGTAGACATAGAAATTTGCAAAATACTTACAGATCTGAATGTGACAGCCCCGTTGACTAAAATTATCTTACAAGCAAAACATGATCACACCTTAGTACTCTTTGGGTGTTAATCACATAGCGATGTGAACTAGATTACCGACTCTAGTAAACCCTTTGGGTGTTAACCACATAAAGATGTGAACTATTGATCACATGGCGATGTGAACTAGATTATTGACTCTAGTGCAAGTGGGAGACTGATAGAAATATGCCCTAGAGGCAATAATAAAGTTATTATTTATTTCCTTATTACATGATAAATGTTTATTATTCATGCTAGAATTGTATTAACCAGAAACATAATACATGTGTGAATACGTAGACAAACATAGTGTCACTAGTATGCCTCTACTTGACTAGCTCGTTAATCAAAGATGGTTAAGTTTCCTAACCATAGACATGAGTTGTCATTTGATTAACGGGATCACATCATTAGGAGAATGATGTGATTGACTTGACCCATTCCGTTAGCTTAGCACTTGATCGTTTAGTATGTTGCTATTGCTTTCTTCATGACTTATACATGTTCCTATGACTATGAGATTATGCAACTCCCATTTACCGGAGGAACACTTTGTGTGCTACCAAACATCACAACGTAACTGGGTGATTATAAAGGTGCTCTACAGGTGTCTCCGAAGGTACTTGTTGGGTTGGCGTATTTCGAGATTAGGATTTTTCACTCCGATTGTTGGAGAGGTATCTCTGTGCCCACTCAGTAATGCACATCACTATAAGCCTTACAAGCATTGTAACTAATGAGTTAGTTGCGGGATGATGTATTACGGAACGAGTAAAGAGACTTGCCGGTAACGAGATTGAACTAGGTATTGAGATACCGACGATCAAATCTCAGGCAAGTAACATACCGATGACAAAGGGAACAACCTATGTTGTTATGCGGTTTGACCGATAAAGATCTTCGTAGAATATGTGGGAGCCAATATGAGCATCCAGGTTTCGCTATTGGTTATTGACTGGAGACGTGTCTCGGTCATGTCTACATAGTTCTCGAACCCGTAGGGTCCGCACGCTTAACGTTCGGTGACGATTTGTATTATGAGTTTATGTGATTTGATGTACCGAAGGTAGTTCGGAGTCCCGGATGAGATCGGAGATATGACGAGGAGTCTCGAAATGATCGAGACGTAAAGATCGATATATTGGACGACTATATTCGGACATCGGAAAGGTTCCGAGTGGTTCGGGTATTTTTCGGAGTACCGGGGAGTTACGGGAATACGGGGGAAGAAGTATATGCGCCTTATTGGGCTTTAGGGGAAAAAGAGAAGCAGGACGCGCCCCCCCAATGACTAGTCCGAATTGGACTAGGGGGAGGGGCGGCGCCCCCTCCTTCCTTCTCTTCCCTCTTCCCCTTCCTTGTCTCCTACTCCTAGTACTTGGAAGGGGAGGAATCCTACTCCCGGTGGGAGTAGGACTCCTCCAAGGCGCACCATGGGGGCCGGCCCCTCTTCCCCTCCTCCACTCCTTTATATACGTGGCCAGGGGGCACCCCATAGATACAACAATTGATCTCTTGATCTCTTAGCCGTGTGCGGTGCCCCCTCCACCATATTCCACCTCGATCATATCGTAGCGGTGCTTAGGCGAAGCCCTGCATCGGTAGCAACATCATCACTGTCATTGTGCCGTCGTGCTGACGGAACTCTCCCGTGAAGCTCTGCTGGATCGTAGTTTGTGGGACGTCATCGAGCTGAACGTGTGCTGAACTCGGAGGTGCCGTACGTTCGGTACTTGGATCGGTCGGATCATGAAGACGTACAACTACATCAACCGCGTTGTGCTAACGCTTCCGCTTTCAGTCTACGAGGGTACGTAGACAACACTCTCCCCTCTCGTTGCTATGCATCACCATGATCCTGTGTGTGCGTAGGAAATTTTTTGGAATTACTATGTTCCCCTACAAGGGACTGGTGGCGCAGATGAGATGGGATCGCTCACCCGTCGATCCCGGGAGAATCGCAGAGGGGAGCCGAGCCGACAGTCCTGCCGCGTGGGATGGTATCCCAGCCGCCGCGTTGGAGTGTACACAGGGAAAAGGAAGTAGATGGATTCAGATGAATCGAGCAAGAGAGACGGTCGCAATTCTGTAAGTTGTTCGTGTTGAGATCCCCGGGAAGAGTGGCCGCTGTGGTAGACAGGGAAAAGAGTTATTTTTTCAGCGCCCTGATTGATGATGTGGCATAAAGCAATAAGAGATTGGATGATTTTGCAAACTAATTGATGATGTGGCATATAGCTGATGTGGACAGTGTGCATGTTGAGAGAATAGGTAGAAGTGGGGAGCAACTTATTAAGAATGGTAGATATGAAAGCTCAACAAAAGAAACTAAGTGGGTGTGCATCCAACTTGCTTGCTCACGAAGACCTAGGGCATTTTGAGGAAGCCCATCATTGAAATATACAAGCCAAGTTCTATAATGAAAAATTCCCACTAGTATATGAAAGTGACAAAATAAGAAACTCTCTATCCTGAAGATCATGGTGCTATTTTGAAGCACAAGTGTGGAAAAAGGATAGTAACATTGTCCCTTCTCTCTTTTTCTCTCATTATTATTTTTTGTTTGAGCTTCTTTGGCCTCTTTTTTTTATTTGGGCTTCTTTGGCCTCTTTTTTTTTCTTTTTTTTCATCCGGAGTCTCATCCCAACTTGTGGGGGAATCATAGTCTCCATCATCCTTTCCTCACATGGGACAACGTTCTAATAATGAAAATCATCACACTTCTTTTTACTTACAACTCAAGAATTACAACTCGATACTTAGAAGAAAATATGACTCTATGTGAATGCCTCCGGCAGTGTACCGGGATATGCAATGAATCAAGAGCGACATGTATGAAAGAATTATGAAGGTGGCTTTGCCACAAATACGATGTCAACTACATGATCAATCAAAGTAATATGACAATGATGGAGCGTGTCATAATAAACGGAACGATGGTAAGTTGCATGGCAATATATCTCAGAATGGCTATGGAAATGCCATAATAGGTAGGTATGGTGGCTGTTTTGAGGAAGATATAAGGAGGCTTATGTGTGATAGAGTGTATCGTATCACGGGATTTGGATGCACCGGCGAAGTTTGCACCAACTCTCAAGGTGAGAAAGGGCAATGCACGGTACCGAAGAGGCTAGCAACGATGGAAGGGTGAGAGTGCGTATAATCCATGGTAGATTGGTAGCAAAAGACCATCGCTCGTCCCCGACCGCCACTCATAAGGAAAGCAATCAAAGAACACCCCATGCTTCAAATTTGTCACGCAACGTTTACCATACATGCATGCTACGGGACTTGCAATCCTCAACACAAGTACTCCCTCCGTCCGGAAATACTTGTCGAAGGAATGGATGTATCTAGACGTATTTTAGTTTTAAATACATCCATTTTTATGCATTTCTTCGACGAGTATTTCCGGACGGAGGGAGTATTTCTCAATTCCACAATTACCCAACTAGCATGACTCTAACATTACCACCTTTATATCTCAAAACAACTATCAAGTATCAAACTTATCATAGTATTTAATGCACCCTATATGAAAGTTTTTATTGTACCCATCTTGGATGCCTATCATATTAGGACTAATTTTATAGCCAAAGAAAATTTCCATGCTGTTCTAAAAGACTCTCAAAATAATATAAGTGAAGCATGAGAGATCAATAATTTCTATAAAATAAAACCACCACCGTGCTCTAAAAAGGTATAAGTGAAGCACTAAAGCAAAATTATCTAGCTCAAAAGATATAAGTGAAGCACATAGAGTATTCTAATAAATTCCGATTCATGTGTGTCTCTCCAAAAAGGTGTGTACAACAAGGATGATTGTGGTAAACTAAAAAGCAAAGACTCAAATCATACAAGACGCTCCAAGCAAAACACATATCATGAGGTGAATAAAAATATAGCCTCAAGTAAAGTTACCGACAGACGAAGACGAAAGAGGGGATGCCTTCCGGGGCCTTGGGCATCCCCAAGCTTAGGTTATTGCCACTCCTTGTTCCAAAATCCATCAAATCTTTACCCAAAAACTCGAAAACTTCACAACACAAAACTCAAACAGAAAATCTCATGAGCTCCGTTAGTATAAGAAAACAAATCACCACCTTAAGGTACTGTAATGAACTCATTATTTATTTATATTGGTGTTAAACCTACTGCATTCCAACTTCTCTATGGTTCATACCCCCCGATACTAGCCATAGATTCATCAAAATAAGCAAACAACACACGAAAAACAGAATCTGTCAAAAACATAACAGTCTGTAGTAATCTGTCAAAAACATAACTCTTAGGCTGTTTTTGACACTTATAGGGGTAGCTCGATAGATTGATCGGAAAGGATAACTTTGAGGTGGTTTCGTACCCTACAAACAATTTCTTCTGATGTTCTCCGCTAGGTAAGAACTTTGGAGTGATTCTTCGTCACACGTTGAGGGATGGTTATATGATCCAATTATATTAGCATTGTTGAGAGATTGCACTAGTGAAAGTATGAACCCTAGGCCTCATTTTCAAGCATTGCAATACCGTTTGTGCTCACTTTTGTTACTTGCTACCTTGCTGTTTGTGTACCTCCTATTACAAAAATCAATATGTACTATCATTACTACACTTGTATCACCATCTCTTCGCGAGAACTAGTGCGCCTATACAATTTACCATTGTATTTGTTGTGTTGGGGACACAAGAGACTCTTTGTTATTTGGTTGCAGGGTTGTTTGAAAGGGACCATCTTCATCCTACGCCTCCCACGGATTGATAAACCTTAGGTCATCCACTTGAGGGAAATTTGCTACTGTCCTACAAACTCCGCACTTGGAGGCCCAACACGAGTCTACAAGAACAAGTTGTGTAGTAGACATCAAGCTCTTTTTTGGCGCCGTTGCCGGGGAGGTGAGTGCTTGAAGGTATATCTTTAGACCTTGCAATTAAATCTTTTAGTTTCTTGTTTTATCACTAGTTTGGTTTATAAAAGAAAACTACAAAAATATGGAATTGAGGTGGCCTCATATTATTCTTCTTTATCATGTCTTTCTTGAAAATGATGGGTCGGAAAATTGTGCTCAATTGATAGAAGAAGAATTCAATAAAATCTTTGGCATAAAATCTTTGAAAGATAAGCATGATTGCAATGTTGTTGGTATGAATTATTTGAATATCCATGATGCTAATGATATGCAAAGCCATAAGCTTGGGGATGCTATGTTTGATGAAGATGATATTTTTAGTCCCGCAAGTTTTGATAAGCAAATTTATTTTGATGATTGCATGCCTCCTATTTATGATGATTATATTGATGAAAGTGGGTTTGGAAGAGTGTCAACTCTAGGTACTAATGATCCCACTATTTTGGAGGGTGTTGAATCTTATTCTAATAATTATGAAAGTGGATTTGGAGAGGTCATGACTCTATTTAATGATTAATCCACTATTTTGGAAGAGGTTTCAATTGATTATGACAACAAAGTTCCTATCTATGATGATTATGGCGATGACATGTATGCTATAAAGAGTAATGATAACCATGAAATTTGTCATCATGATTTTAGTATTCAATTTGATTATGTCCATCAAGTATCTCATGATAGTTATTTTGTTGAGTTTTCTCCCACCACTATTGATGAGAAGAAATTTGCTTATGTGGAGAGTAATAAAATTTCTATCCTTATGAATCATGAAAAAAATGCTTTATGTGATAGTTATATTGTTGAATTCATTCGTGATGCTACTGAAAATTATTATGAGAGAGTAATATATGCTTCTACATATCTCAATAATATCAAGTTTCCTCTCTTTATGATGAAAACCTTGAAGTTGCACTTGTTTTGCCTTCCTATGCTAGTTGATTCTTGTTCCCATAAATTGTTTGCTCACAAAATCCCTATGCATAGGAAGTGGGTTAGACTTAAATGTGCTAGTCATCTGCTTCATGATGCTCTCTTAGTGTTTCAGTTCTTATCTTTTATGTGAGCATCATTGGAATCGTCATGCTTAGCTAAAAAGGCATTAAAGAAAAGCGCTCGCTGGGAGACAACCCAATACTTATACCTACTATTTTTGTGTGTTCCATGACTAGGCTACTGTAGTAATCATGTTTTATAGCCTTTGTTTAATAAAGTGCCAAATAAAGCCTCTGGGATAGTGTGGATGATAGTTGACTTAATTCTGTACAAAAATAGAAACTTTTGCACCCAGTAACAGAATTGTTAAAATCACTAGTGCGTCGAAAAATTCTGAATTTTTTACAGATGATTTATCTAGAAATTTCCTACATTGTCCTAATGTTTCAGATTTTTGGAGTAACAAAAGTGTAGTATTATTCAGATCTTTACATACTGTTCTGTTTTTGACAGATTCTGTTTGCAATGCATAGTTTGCTTGTTTTATGGTTTCTATGGCTTATATTGCTTAATATAAATTGTGGAAATTATAGAGTACAGTAGGAATTATGTGGAAACAATTATGAATCTTGCCTTTGATAGTATCCAAGTGAATGATTTGTTTTACTATGCTAACCCATCTCACGAAGTTCCGTTAAGTTTTGTGTGATTGAAGTTTTCAAGTTTTGGGTGAGATATCGATATGAGGAGAATAAGGAGTGACAAGATCCTAAGATTGGGGATGCCCCGGAAGGCATCCCATCTTTCGTCTCCAACATTATCGGTAACCTTACTCGGGCTATGATTTTATTCCTCACATGATATGAGTTTTGCTTGGAGCGTCATATTATTTTATTAGGATTTTCTTGCTATTATTTAGAGTAAATTTTTGCATATTTTATTACAACAAAAATGTCAAGCATAGCCTTTACCATGCTTATTTTGCAAGTCTATATGTTGCTGTTTGAAAACTAAAGTTTGTTGTTATGTTTTGAATATTTGTGAATATTCAGAACATGATAAAATCTTGAAATTTTTACACGGTTAGCTATGAGAAATTTTATAAAGTGTGGTAATTTTTTAGAATTTTTGGAGTTAGGAAAGTTTGAATAAAATTGCACTCTTTACGGACTGTCCTGTTTAGACAGATTGTTGTTATGTTTGCATATGTTTGCTTGTTTAATGGTTCTATTTGAGGATCAGAGTATTAAATATGCAGAGGCATTTAGTATGCAATGTTAAATAATAATTTTAGTGATTTTCTGCAGTAGAGAATGATAAGGTTATGCATTGATTTATACTAACTGATCTCACGAGTTCTTGTTGAGTTTTGTGTGGATGAAGTTTTTAAGATTTAGTGAAACCGTGATATAAAAGGAATTAAGGAGATACAAAAGCTCAAGCTTGGGGATGCCCAAGGCATCCCAAGATAACATTTCAAGAGGTCTCAAGCATCTAAGCTTGGGGGTGCCCCGGTAGGCATCCCACCTTTCTTCATCAACAATTATCGGTTAGTATCGGTTGAACCTAAGTTTTTGCTTCTTCGCATGAGATGTGCTATTCTTGGGATACCATTTTATTTTGTTTTGTTTTCTATTTGAATAAAATACTTAACATCTGAATTTCTTAATTGGGAGAGAGTCCTCACATAGCTACCTATTTACTTAACTACTCACTTGATCTTCACTTATATCTTTTTGGAGTAGTTTGTCGAACACTCTCATGCTTCAGTTGTATTATTTTGAGAGTTTATAATAGTGATGAAAATTTGCACAAGCTATGAAATTGGTCCTAATATGATGAATATCCAAGAAGGCTAAAATAATAACTTTCATATAGATCATTGGATATGATAAGTTTGATTCCTTGCAATAGTTTTGCGATATGGAGATGATAATATGTGAGTCATGTTGGTGAGTAATTACGCTTTAGTAGAAATATTGGTGTTAAGATTTTTGATTCCCTATGCAAGCACGTAAAGTCAATAGTTATGCAATGAAGTTATATCCTACTTGTGGTGCATTATTCGGTGTTAGTTATGTTTAATGCTCGTTTATGGTCGTTTTCGTTTCTTGGTTGGTCGCTTCTCAATCTATTTGTTAGCCTTCATTTGTACTTAGCGGGAATACTGCTTGTGCATCCAAACTCCTTAAACAAAATTGTGCCAAATGAGTCCACCATACCTACCTATATGCTATATTTCCATGTTGTTCCAAGTAAATTTGTATGTGCCAACTCTAATTTTCAAAATGAATTTCCTTTTTGTGTGCCCATACCACTCATGAAGCTGGAGGGGGTGGCCAATATTTTCCATGCTAGATGTGTTATTCTCAAGATGAGTATTTATTCACTTGTCATTGCACGAGAGTGTGGTAGGTAATAGGGATGCCTAGTCCCGAAATGAAAAGAAATTTTAATTATGTTGTCAATAATAAATTCCTTGGAAAGTGTTGGTATGGAAGGCACCCGTGGATACGGCTAGCCATGGATTGTGAAAGAATGGTGGAAAAGGGAATAAACTTTATTTTATGTTTGGGAACCGCTTATGATGTATCTAGCATGGAAAGTATTGGGAATTCTCGGTCGTTTTCGTTGACAGGAAAAGCATGCCTCTCAAAACAATTTTATCTCTCAATTTAAGCTTTGAGCTCAAGCACCTCTACAAATCTCTGCTTCCCTCTGCGAAGGGCCTATCTATTTAATTTATGCAATTTTTATTTTTATTGAGTCTCCATCTTCTCTTATAAAGCACCAACTAGGGAACACTATTGTCATACTTGTGCATTGGGCATAATTAATATCCGAGTGTGTTTCATGAATGGATCAACGATTGAGCGTAATGGGCTAGGGATAGATTCCTTTAGTGTTGATATTTTGAAATACATGGTTGCTTGTTGATATACTTGAGTATTAATGTCCTCATGTCAAATTATAGACTATTGCTTTTAATTATTCAAGTCCAAATGTCCATGCTACAACAAAATTTCCGTTTTCAATTGCTACTTTATCATGATGAGTTTTATGAGCAAGAGTTGCTATTATGATGCTAGGAAAAGTGATTGAAATTATCACTGATCAAACTTATGCACTATGCTAGCATTCACACTTCAAAATTATTTCTTTTATCATTTACCTACTCGAGGACGAGTAGGAATTGAGCTTGGGGATGCTGATACGTCTCCAACGTATCTATAATTTATGAAGTATTCATGCCATGTTCACAACAATTCTATATGGTTTTGGTATGATTTGAATGGAACTAACCCGGACTGACGTTGTTTTTAGCAGAACTACCGTGGTGTTGTTTCTTGTGCAGAAATAAAAGTTCTCCAAACACAACGAAACTTTTTGACAATTTTTTTGGAACAAAAGAGGCACTGGAAGCTTCGTGGGAGGACCAGAAGGTGAAGGAGGTGGCCAATACCCACCAGGACGCGCTAGAGGCCTTGGCCGTAGGCTGGTGGGTAGCGTGCACCTCGTGGCCCATCTGGACGTGAGACCGACGCCAAAAAATCCTATAAATACAGAAACCCCCAGAAATAACCCTAGATCGGAAGTTCCGCCACCGCAAGCCTTTGTAGCCATGAAAAACCAATCTAGACCCTGTTCCGGCACCTTGCCGGAGGGGAAATCATCATCGGAGGCCATCTTCATCATCCTGTCGGCCACCATGATGAGGAGGGAGTAGTCCACCCTCAGGGCTGAGGGTTTGTACTAGTAGCTATGTGTTTAATCTCTCTCTCTCTTGTTCTTGAGTTGGCACGGTCTTGATGTATCGTGATTTTTGTTAATATAGTTGGATCATATGGTGTTTTCCCTCACTATCTTGTTGTGAGGAATTGAGTTTTCCCTTTGAGATTTCGTTATTATCGGATTGAACACTTTTATGGATTTCAGAGCACTTGATTTATGTCTTGCTATGAATACCCGTGCTGACAATGGGGTATCATATTGATTCACTTGATATATGTTTTGGCACTCAACTCGCGGATTCCCGAGGTGACATTGGGGTAATCTATGCATAGGGGTTGATGCACGTTTTCGTCCTTGTTTCTCTTGTAGAAATCTTGGGGAACTCTTTGAGGTTCTTTGTGTTGGATTGAGTATTATGAATCGGAAATTGTTTGATGCATATTGTATAATCAACTCACGGATACTCGTGGTGACATTGGAGTATCTAGGTAATGTTAGAGTTGGTTGATGTGTATCATATGGTGTGATTTTAGTAGGAACTCTTTGGCTGTTTTTGACATTTATAGGGATAGCTTGATAGGTCAATCGGAAAGGATAACTTTGAGGTGGTTTTGTACCCCTACAAACAACTTCGTGTTATGTTCTCCGCTAGATAAGAACTTTGAAGTGATTCTTCGTCGCACGTTGAGGGATGGTTATATGATCCAATTATATTAGCATTGTTGAGAGATTGCACTAGTGAAAGTATGAACCCTAGGCCTCATTTTTAAGCATTGCAATACCGTTTGTGCTCACTTTTGTTACTTGCTACCTTGCTATTTTTTGTTGTTCCTATTAAAAAAATCAATATCTACTATCATTATTACACTTTTATCACCATCTCTTGGCCGAACTAGTGCACCTATACAATTTACCATTGTATTTGGTGTGTTGGGAACACAAGAGACTCTTTGTTATTTGGTTGCATGAGTGAGTTTGTGTGTGTTGAATAAGCCGACCCCCTCTCAGGAGGGATCTTGGGAGGTCTTATAGCCTGGCCTCCCAAGTTACAAGTGATAAAATAAGAGGGGGGACGCCCTATCGTCATTGTCTCTGGCCGACAGTGGGGCCCGCCGACTGCTGGGCCTGCTGGCGGCAGGCCTCAACGGCTGCACGTTAGTGTAGACCGCCGTCCCCTGCATCACGGAGTGGTTGGCATTGTGTAGCTACAGTGCCATGTCGTGTAGGTGTCGTCCGCCCCGGTCAGTGGTATTGTTGCCATGCTTCCTCCGGTCAGCGGTACCGTGGGTACTGTTGCCACGCTCTCTCCAGCGTCGGAGAAGTCTTGTCTTACGGCTGGATGGGATGGGACCCAGCCATCCCGGTGCGGCACCGTGTCCAGCCGGATTGAGGGCAGGGAGACGGCTGGAGGGCCAGCCGGATTGAGGGGCGTTGGCCGCCCCAATGTTTTGGAAAGTGGATTTGTGCTCCTGAGCCTACCTGGGGGTCATCCCCCAGCAACACTCCAGAGGGCAAAGGATGGAGTCTCCTTCTTGAATTTTTCAAGCATCATTTCGTAATCCTAGAAAGGTTGTGGATCCGACCATCAAATGGAAGTTCAAAAGGAAATCATTACCTTGTAAAGTGCATGATATCAATATAACTTGCATTCGGTAGTTGTTTATCTAAGATTGATGAACCAAGAAAGAGTGCCATGTCAAACTATCAACAAGAATGCTCAGGATATAAAATCTCACAACGTGTATCAGCCCTGACATAAGCAAATGAATTGTTCGCACTCAAACAAACAACATGCATGTCTCGGTTGTTATTCCTTAGACATGCCTCAAATATCAAATGTCTTTAGGATATCTAATGCCAACATTATTACATTAACGGTTCTAAAATCAAGATGAAAATGCCTCAAATATCAAATGTCGATGGGATATCAAATCATTAATTCTATTACATCAAGATGCACTCTCACAGATGTCGAGATCTAGATGTAGCGCAGTAGGCTACCAACCTGAAAGAAAAGAAGAACTAAATCTGAATCTACTCACTAAGATATTGTATCTGCAGTGTTATCAGCTTATGGTTATGCTACTGTTCTAATATTTATACCTTGAGAGATAGTTGGAGAAGAAATTACCTGACTAGTGAGGCTGAGCCTCCACCCAACCATCATCAAAGAAATATCTGTCGAGCAGTCAGGCGACCTCCTAAGCAATCACCAAGTCATTGTTGTTCTTTGCCAATTGGTGACCTTGGTTGGACGGGTCGGATCTTAGACCCATACAACCCTTCTCGATGCCCCTTTCAAAGTTTCAATCACACACTTATAGAGCCATAATGTACCCCGGGGGCACCTTAGACATCTATGAGTCGCAACCCTGCATACACATATACTCCCTCCATTCCAAGATAAGTGTCATGGTTTTAGTTCAAATTTGAACTTTGAACTAAAACCACGACACTTATTTTGGAATGGTGGGAGTATTTACTAACCTAGGAATATCTTCAAGTATTACAATATGTATTAACAAAAAAAATCCAAAAATGACATGGCTGAGGCGAAGATTACTCGACTAAAGAAATGATAGTCAACTAAAAATTCATTCTCCTTAGAAATAATGTACCGAAACGTTGCATAGGCTATATAAATAATCACAAAACACCTATGGATTCAACTGAGAGGATGAAAAGAGGGACCAAAATGCAAGAGTTTTCACGTCATATCAATCCCCGTACTTTAATTAGGAAAGTGCGCTCCATAGGAGTGTTCACATCATATTAATAGTCTACTTAAACCTATGCTTTATAATGCATAACATCAACCTACTGTTTATTCTGTTGATTAAGGAATGGTATAATTGCATAAGATATGAACCCTCACGCCAGCGAGTATATACTATACACCAATTCTTCCTCTTATTTTTTGATATTACATGTAGCAAAATTCTCAAATGCAAATAGAGAGGCTCAGGCCACAAGTAACAATGGTGAATTGAGTAAAGTGAAGGTATAAGCGAGTGGCAACAAAATGGGAAACTAGAGACGAGGATGTGCATGAAATATTTCTAACAGATGCATGCACGATATGGATTAAAGCTATAATAAATTAGTTTATAGCAAGCATTTTTGTTGCCAACTATTGTAGGTGACTGATGAGGCTTGAACTACGTCGGTATTTCCCCAAAGAGGAAGGGATGATGTAGCACAGCTACGGTAGGTATTTCCCTCAGTGATGAGACCAAGGTTATCGAACTAGTAGGAGAACCACGCAACACTATGTAAACGGTACCTGCACACAAAGAACAAATACTTGCAACCCGACGTGTAAGAGGGGTTGTCAATCCCTCCTGGGTAAAAAGATAGATAAATTTGTAGTAGATTGGATATATAGATCTCACGGAAACGCGAAATAAAATAAATAATAAAAATTGCAGCAAGGTATTTTTGGGTTTTTGGATTAATAGATCTGAAAATAAAAGCGAATAAAAATATATCTTGAAGGCAAATATGATAAAGAATAGACCCGGGGGCGGTAGATATCACTAGTGGCTTCTCTTGAGAAAAATAGCATACGGCGGGTAAACAAATTACTGTTGGGCAATTGATAGAACTTCAAATAATCATGACGATATCCAGGCAATGATCATTATATAGGCATCACGTCCAAGAATAGTAGACCGACTCCTGCCTGCATCTACTACTATTACTCCACACATCGACCGCTATCCAGCATGCATCTAGTGTATTAAGTTCATGGAGAAACGGAGTAATGCACTAAGAACGATGACATGATGTAGACAAGATCTATTCATGTAGGAATAGACCCCATCTTGTTATCCTTGATAACAACGATACATACGTGTCATGTCCCCTTCTGTCACTGGGATTGAGCACCGTAAGATCGAACCCATCACAAAGTACCTCTTCTCATGGCAAGAAAAAATGATCTAGTTGTCCTAACTAAACCAAAGATTCGAATAAGAAATACGAGGCTATAAGCAATCATGCATATAAGAGATCAAAACTCAAATAACTTTCATGGATAAAATAGATCTGATTATAAACTCAAAGTTCATCGGATCCCAACAAACACACCGCAAAAAGAGTTACATCAAATAGATCTCCAAGAGACCATTGTATGAGAATCAAAAGAGAGAGAGGAAGCCATCTAGCTACTAACTACGGATCCGAAGGTCTACATTGAACTACTCAGGCATCATCGGAGAGGCACCAATGAGGACGATCAACCCCTCAGTGATGGTGACTGATACGTCTCCATTGTATCTACTTTTCCAAACTCTTTTTCCCTTTTTTGGACTCTAATTTGCAAGATTTGAATGGAACTAACCCGGGCTGGCGATGTTTTCAGCAGAATTGCCATGGTGTTATTTTTGTGCAGAAATAAAAGTTCTCGGAATGACCTAAAAATTAACGGAGAATATTTTTGGAATATATAAAAATCATTGGCGAAAGAATCAAAAGAGGGGGACCCACCTGCTATCCACAAGAGTGGAGGGTGCACCCCCTGCCTTGTGGGTACCCTGGACCTCCACCGACCTCAACTCCAACTCCATATATTCACGTTCAGGGAGAAAAATGAGAGAGAAGGATTCATCACGTTTTACGATATGGAGCCGCCGCCACCTCCTGTTCTTCCTCGGGAGGGCCGTTCGGGGCTCTGGAGAGGGGAAATCATCGCCATCATCATCATCAACCATCCTCCATCACCAATTTCATGATGCTCACCGCCGCGCGAGAGTAATTCCATTGTAGGCTTGTTGGACGGTGACGGGTTGGATGAGATTTATCATGTAATCGAGTTAGTTTTGTTAGGGTTTGATCCCTAGTATCCTCTATATATGTTCTGAGATTGATGTTGCTATGACTTTGCTATGATTAATGCTTGTTACTAGGGCCTGAGTGCCATGATTTCAGATTTGAACCTATTATGTTTTCATGAATATATTTGTGTTCTTGATCCTATCTTGCAAGTTATAGTCACCTACTACGCGTTATGATCCGGCAACCCCGGAGTGACAATAGTCGGGACACTTCCCGGTGATGACCGTAGTTTGAGGAGTTCATGTATTCACTAAGTGTTAATGCTTTGGTCCAGTTCTCTATTAAAAGGAGGCCTTAATATCCCTTAGTTTCCATTAGGACCCCGCTGCCACGGGAGGGTAGGACAAAAGATGCCATGCAAGTTCTTTTCCATAAGCATGTATGACTATATATGGAATACATGCCTACATTATATTGATGAATTGGAGTTAGTTCTGTGTCACCCTGGGTTATAACTGTTGCATGATGAATGTCATCCGACATAATTATCCATCATTGATCCATTGCCTACGAGTTTGTTTCATATTGATCTTTGCTTCGTTACTTTGTCGTTGCCACTGTTACGATTGCTACAAAACTGCCACTGTTACTTTTGCCACCGTTATCGTTATTTCCCTACTACTTTTCTATTAAATACTTTGTTGCAGATATTAAGTCTTCCAGGTGTGGTTGAATTGAAAACTCAGCTGCTAATACTTGAGAAATATTATTTGGCTCCCCTTGTGTCGAATCAATAAATTTGGGTCGAATACTCTACTCTCGAAAACTGTTGCGATCCCCTATACTTGTGGGTTATCAAGACCTTTTTCTGGCGCCGTTGTCGGGGAGCATAGCTCTGTTCTATGAGTCACTTGGGATTTATATCTGTTGATCACTATGAAGAATTTGAAAGATACTAGAACCAAGATCTATCCCTCTACTACGAGGGGAGGTAAGGAACTGCCATCTAGCTCTGCACTTGATTCACCTTCTGTTTTGAGTAAACTTGCGACACCTACACCTGCTATTGATTCCGATATGTCGCATGTTATCGATGATGCCACTTCTGCTATGAATGATGTTTATGATGATACTACTTTGCTTGATAAAACTGTGCCACTGGGTGAATTACTTGATGAACATCTTGCTAGAGTTAGAACTATTGATTATGCTGAAGATGATGATATTTCTAAAACTGATGAAATTAGTGAAACTTAAAACTTTGAAACACCTGTTAGACCTAGCTCTCCAAGATATGAACTTCCTGTTATTCCTTAGGGTTATGTTATGGATGGAGAGTTAGCTAGGGACTTTCTTGCTTGTAAGGATAGGGATGAACTTAAGAAATTATTATGCAAGTGGAAAGCAAAATCTTTGAATGCTAGAATGCAATATGATCCTAAGTTTGCTACTTCACCTATCTTTGTTACTGATAAGGATTATGAATTCTCTATCGATCCTGAGTTAATTACTTTGGTTGAATCTGATCCTTTCTATGGTTATGAATCTAAAACTGTTGTGCTGCATCTTACTGAATTGAATGATATAGCCACCCTATTTGCTCATGAGGAAAAAAATTCGCTATTACTATATTCTTAAGTTGTTTCCTTCTGTCGTTAAAGGGTGATGCTAAGTTATGGTTTAATTCTTGATACGTCTCCAACGTATCTATAAATTTTTATTGTTCCATGCTATTATATTATCTGTTTTGGATGTTTTATATGCATTAATATGCTATTTTATTTTATTTTATTTTTGGGACTAACCTATTAACCTAGAGCCTAGTGGCAGTTCCTGTTTTTCCCTGTTTTTGAGTTTCGCAGAAAAGGAATACCAAACGGAGTCCAAACGGAATAAAACCTTCGTGATGATTTTTATTGGACCAGAAGACAACCAGGAGACTTGGAGACGAAGTCGGAGGAGCCACGAGGCGGCCACAAGGACGGAGGGCGCGCCCACGGGCCCCTCGTGCACCTAATGAACTAATTCTTTCGCCTATATATTCCCATATATCCCCAAACCACCAGAGGCATCCATGAAAAGACTTTTCCACCGCCGCAACCTTCTGTACCCGTGAGATCCCATCTAGGAACCTTTTCCGGCACCCTACTGGAAGGGGATTCGATCACGGAGGGCTTCTACATCAACTCTATTGCCCTTCCGATGAAGCGTGAGTAGTTTACCACAGACCTATGGGTCCATAGCTAGTAGCTAGATGGCTTCTTCTCTCTCTTTGATTCTCAATACCATGTTCTCCTCGATGTTCTTAGAGATCTATTCGATGTAATACTTTTTTGCGGTGTGTTTGCCGAGATCCGATGAATTGTGGATTTATGATCAACTTATCTATGAATATTATTTGAATTTTCTCTGAATTCTTTTATGCATGATTTGATATCTTTGTAATTCTCTTCGAACTATCGGTTTGGTTTGGCCAACTAGATTGGTTTTTGTTGCAATGGGAGAAGTGCTTAGCTTTGGGTTCAATCTTGCGGTGTCCTTTCCCAGTGACAGTAGGGGCAGCGATGCACGTATTGTATTGTTGCCATCGAGGATAAAAAGATGGGGTTTTCGTCATATTCCTTGAGTTAATTCCTCTACATCATGTCATCTTACTTAATGCATTACTCCGTTTTTTATGAACTTAATACTCTAGGTGCATGTTGGATAGCAGTCGATGTGTGGAGTAAAAGTAGTAGATGCAGAATCGTTTCGGTCTACTTGACACGGACGTGATGCCTATATTCATGATCATTGCCTTAGATATCGTCATAACTTTGCGCTTTTCTATCAATTGCTCGGCAGTAATTTGTTCACCCACCGTATTATTTTCTTTCTTGAGAGAAGCCTCTAGTGAAATCTATGGCCCCCGGGTCTATTTTCCATCATATAACTTTTCGATCTACTATTTTTCTCTTTTACTTTCCAATCTATAAACCAAAAATACCAAAAATATTTACTTTATCATTTATCTACCTCTACCAGATCTCACTTTTGCAAGTAACCGTGAAGGGATTGACAACCCCTTTATCGCGTTGGGTGCAAGTTGTTTTATTGATTGTGCAGGTATTCGGTGATTTGTGCGTTGTCTCCTACTGGATTGATACTTTGGTTCTCAAACTGAGGGAAATACTTATCTCTACTTTGCTGCATCACCCTTTCCTCTTCAAGGGAAAAAACAACGCAAGCTCAAGAAGTAGCAGGAAGAATTTCTGGCACCGTTGCCGGGGAGATTTACGCCAAGTCAAGTCAAGATTTGTCTCCCGTCAACTTGTCAATTTCTGGCGCCGTTGCCGGGGAGATCTACGCCAAGTCAAGACATACCAAGTACCCATCATAAACTCTCATCTCTTGCATTACATTATTCGCCATTCGCCTCTCATTTTCCTCTCCCCCACTTTTAAAACGATTTTTGAAAAGATTTGTCGTTTTACTCGCCCTTGTTTCATTCGTCTTTGCGTTTGCCCTTATGTCTTGGTTTGTTTGCTCATTTGCTTGGTATAATTGTGTATCTATTGGAAATCAGAAGCAAAGAGTTTATGGATCCTCATCCACTTGCTAATCTTTTTAAAATATCCAACTATGATGAACCAATTGCTAGTGAGTTGAGTGCACTAGATTCTATTTATGATGTTTTGCTTGAAATCCGTGAATCTGAAAATTGTGATGAAGTGCTTTATGAAGTGATTCATGATAGATCTTTGAATAAAAATCATGATTACAATGATGTTATTATAAATTCTATTAATGTCAATTGTGCTAATAATATGCAAAACCCCAAGCTTGGGGATGCTAGTTTTGCTATGTCCACTACTTATTGCAATGATCATGATTGGGGCGATTCTTCTTATGATCTTGAAAAATTATTTAAGCCTCATGATGAATATGATATTGAAAATAGTGTTTGCAATAATATTGAAAGTGGGTTTTGAAGAGTGTCAACTTTAGGAAATAATGATCCCACTACTTTGGATTTTCATCAATCTTATGGAATTTTTGATAAAAGTGGGCTTGGAGATGTCATGACTTTAATTGATGATAATCCCACTATTTTGGAAGAGTGTCAACTTTGCATGCATGTGGATCATGAAGAGAAAATTTTATGTGATAGCTACATTGTTGAATTTGATTATGATCCTAAATGTAATTATTATGAGAGAGGAAAATAGATTGTAGAAATTTTCATGTTACAAAATTTCCTCTCATTATGTTGAGATTGCTATTGTTTCTTTCCTCTTCCTTGCATATGGTAGTTTTTGCTTGTCTTGATCATTTGTTTGCTTATAAAATCCCTATGCATAGGAATCATGTTAGACTTAAACTTGTTTGTCACATGTTTTATAATGCTCTCTTTGTGTTTCAATTGCTATCTTTCATGTGAGCATTATTAAAATTATCAATGCCTAGCTAAAAGGCTTTAAAGAAAAGCGCTTGTCGGGCGACAACCTAATATTTATCCTTGCTGTTTTCAATAAATAATTCATCTAGCATCTGGTTAGATGCGGTTTTGTGTTTTAATTAGTGTTTGTGCCAAGTAAGACCTTTGGGATAGCTTAGGGTGATAGTTGATTTGATCTTGCTAAAAAATAGAAACTTTTGCGCCCAGTCCCAGAATTTTTAAAAATCGCATAAGCGTGATAAAATTCTGAATTTTTTACACAAGATTGATATACAAATTTCCTCTGTTGTCCTAATTTTTCAGAATTTTTGGAGTTACAGAAGTATTCGAGAAATACAGATTGCTACAGACTGTTCTGTTTTTTAGATTCTGTTTTCTATGTGTTGTTTGCTTATTTTGATGATTCCATGGGTAGTATCGGGGGGTATCGTTGGGAAACATAGCATGAAATTTCAAAAAAAAAACCTACGCTCACGCAAGAACAATCTAGGAGATGCATAGGAGCGAGAGGGGTAGAGCATCTTCATACCCTTGAAGATCGCAAAGTAGAAGCGTTTATCAACGCGGTTGATGTAGTCGTACACCTTCACGATCCGTCCCGATCAAGTACCGAAAGTACGGCACCTCCGCGTTCAGCACACGTTCAGATCAATGACGTCCTCGCCTTCTTGATCCAGCAAGAGGGGCGAAGTAGTAGATGAGTTCCGGCAGCACGACGACGCGGTGACCGTGTTGGTGAAGAACAATCTCTGCAGGGCTTCGCCAAGCACAACGGAAACTATGACGGAGGATAAACTAGAGGGACGGGGTTGCCGGCACACGGCTTGGTGTTTCTTGATGTGTTCCAGGTGCTAGCCCTGCCCCTCTATTTATATGTTGAGCCCCGGGGTCGAAACTTGGAGTAAAATCCTCCTCAAAGTCGGTTTTGCCCGCAAGGAAGAGTCCTTCTCGGAGTTTCAGGACCAGACGCCATGGTCCTTGGCGTCTAGCCTAGGGCTAGACGCTAGGGTCTCCAGCGTTTGCCCCATGGCCTCCGTAAAACTCCTTTTGCACCGACCTAAAGCCTCGTGGGCTTCACCCCTTGGCCGAACCATATCATCCTATATATCAATCTTTACGTCCGGACCATTCCGGAGCTCCTCGTCATGTACGTGATATCATCTGGGACTCCGAACAACATTCAGTCACCAACATACATAACTCATATAGTACTATATCATCAACGAACATTAAGCGTGCGGACCCTACGGGTTCGAGAACTATGTAGACATGACCAAGAATCCTCTCTGGTCAATAACCAATAGCGGAACCTGGATGCCCATATTGGTTCCTACATATTCTATGAAGATCTTTATCGGTCGAACCCTATGACAACATACATAATTCCCTTTGTCTATCGGTATGTTACTTGCCCGAGATTCATCGTCGGTATCTTCATACCTAGTTCAATCTCGTTACCGACAAGTCTCTTTACTCGTTCCGTAATACATCATCCTGTAACTAACTCATTAGTCACTTTTCTTGCAAGGATTCTTATGATGTGTATTACCGAGAGGGCCCAGAGATACCTCTCCGATACACGGAGTGACAAATCCTAATCTCGATCTATGCCAACCCAACAAACACCTTCGGAGATACCTATAGAGCATCTTTATAATCACTCAGTTACGTTGTGACGTTTGATAGCACACAAGGTATTCTTCCGGTATCCGGGAGTTGCATAATCTCATAGTCAAAGGAATATGTATATGACATGAAGAAAGCAATAGCAATAAAATTGAACGATCAACATGCTAAGCTAACGGATGGGTCTTGTCCATCACATCATTCTCCTAATGATGTGATCCCGTTCATCAAATGACAACACATGACTATGGTTAGGAAACTTAACCATCTTTAATCAACAAGCTAGTCTAGTAGAGGCTTACTAGGGACACAGTGTTTTGTCTTTGTATCCACACATGTATCAAGTTTCCGGTTAATACAATTCTAGCATGAATATTAAACATTTATCATGATACAAGGAAATATAAAATAACAACTTTATTATTGCCTCTAGGGCATATTTCCTTCAGTCTCCCACTTGCACTAGAGTCAATAATCTAGATTACATTGTAATGATTCTAACACCCATGGAGTCTTGGTGCTGATCATGTTTTGCTCGTGGAAGAGGCTTAGTCAACGGGTCTGCCACATTCAGATCCATATGTATTTTGCAAATCTATATGTCTCCCTCCTTGACTTGATCAGGGATGGAGTTGAAGCGTCTCTTGATGTGTTTGGTTCTTTTGTGAAATCTGGATTCCTTCGCCAAGGCAATTGCTCCAGTATTGTCACAAAAGATTTTCATTGGACCCGATGCACTAGGTATTACACCTAGATCGAATATGAACTCCTTCATCTAGACTCCTTCATTCGCTGCTTCGGAAGTAGCTATGTACTCCGCTTCACACGTAGATCCCGCCACGACGCTTTGCTTGGAACTGCACCAACTGACAGCTCCACCATTCAATATAAATACGTATCCGGTTTGCGACTTAGAGTCATCCGGATCACCGTCAAAGCTAGCATCGATGTAACCATTTACGATGAGCTCTTTGTCACCTCCATAAACGAGAAACATATCCTTAGTCCTTTTCAGGTACTTCAGGATGTTCTTGACCGCTGTCCAGTGATCCACTCCTGGATTACTTTGGTACCTCCCTGCTAGACTTACAGCAAGGCACACATTAGGTCTGGTACACAGCATTGCATACATGATAGAACCTATGGCTGAGGCATAGGGAATGACTTTCATTTTCTCTCTATCTTCTGTAGTGGTCGGGCATTGAGTCTGACTCAACTTCACACCTTGTAACACAGGCAAGAACCCTTTCTTTGACTGATCCATTTTGAACTTCTTCAAAACTTTATCAAGGTATGTGCTTTGTGAAAGTCCAATTAAGCGCCTTGATCTATCTCTATAGATCTTGATGCCCAATATATATGCAGCTTCACCGAGGTCTTTCATTGAAAAACTTTTATTCAAGTATCCTTTTATGCTATCCAGAAATTCTATATCATTTCCAATCAACAATATGTCATCCACATATAATATTAGAAATGCTACATAGCTCCCACTCACTTTCTTGTAAATACAGGCTTCTCCAATAGTCTGAATAAAACCATATGCTTTGATCACCTCATCAAAGCGTATATTCCAACTCCGAGATGCTTGCACCAGTCCATAAATGGATCACTGGAGCTTGCACACTTTGTTAGCACCTTTAGGATCGACAAAACCTTCTGGTTGCATCATATACAACTCTTTTTTAAGAAATCCATTAAGGAATGCAGTTTTGACGTCCATTTGCTAGATTTCATAATCATAAAATGCGGCAATTGCTAACATGATTTGGACAAACTTAAGCATCGCTACGGGTGAGAAAGTCTCATCGTAGTCAACTACTTGAACTCTTCGAAAACCTTTTGCGACAAGTCGAGCTTTGTAGACAGTAACATTACCATCAGCGTCAGTCTTCTTCTTGAAGATCCATTTATTCCCTATGGATCGCCGATCATCGAGCAAGTCAACCAAAGTCCATACTTTGTTCTCATACATGGATCTTATCTCAGATTTCATGGCCTCAATCCATTTTGCGGAATCTGGGCTCATCACAGCTTCTTCATAGTTCATAGGTTCCTCATGGTCTAGTAACATGACTTCCAGAACAGGATTACCGTACCACTATAGTACGGAACATGCTCTGGTTGACCTACAAGGTTCAGTAGTAACTTGATCAGAAGTTTCATGATCATTATCATTAGCTTCCTCTCTAGTTGGTGTAGGCATCATGGGAGCGGTTTTCTGTGATGAGCTACTTTCTGTAACATCCCAAATTTTCAATTTGGAATGTTATACATAGGTCATTCATGCATATCATATTTTTATCGCATTTCGTTTTGCGATCCTCGAAATTCTAAGCAACTCAAGGACCCACGGAGAGAGTTGGGGATTTCACGCTTTCATATTTGATTTTTTATCAAATATTGAAATAAGGATAATTTTGGTTTTAAATAATTTTTCTCTCCGAAAATATTTCGAATTAAAATATATGAGAGGACATAATACGACTTCTCCAAAATAAATGAAATATTGGAGGAAAATATTAAAATCAATAAATAATTTTTTATTTGGATTTTATCGCAATTTAATTTGGATTAGGAAAAATATGCGTTTTTCAAAATTGCATTAGAGGCCCAAATAAATATTCACTTTGTCCGCTATATTTTTAGAGGACGGGGAAATTTATTTCAGGATTTTTGGAGTCCGTTTAATATTTCTTTTATTTGTTTTTCTGCGCGTCAGAATTTTATTTTTAAAAAAAGTTACCGACCTAACCGGCCCGTGTCCGACCTGGACTCCGACCCGGCCGGCCTTTATAAGCCGCCCCGCCAGCCCCGCTGAAACCCTAGCCAGCCGCCGCGCCCCGCCTCGATTTCCTGTCGCGATGCCGCCTCGCCGCCGCCCGCCGCCGGATCCGCTCGCCGCCGCCGCCGCCAACCCCGCCGGAGCCGCCGCCGACCCCGCCGGACCTCGCCGAGGTAGCCGCCCGCCGCCGCCGGTTTTCGTTAGAAAGCCGCTCGGTTTTTTCGAAACCCTAGTTCGTTTTTTTAGATCGGTTTTGTTTCGGTTTTTATCGGTTCGGTTAAATAGCGGACATTCGTCCGTACGTTCATTTTAACGAACGATGTTCGTCCGTTAGTCACAGACAGCGAACGTTCGTTCGTTAGCTTGTTCGCAGTTTTCTTTTTCCAGGGTTTTTCCGCGATTATTTTCGATCGTGATTTCTGCCCTAATCTTCGATCTAGTATAACTTTTGGCTCGTTTATCCAAATCGGGTGAAACAAGCGCCTAGATCTTCGTTTCGAAGCCCTCTTTCTGTTTAACCAACTTGAACAAGATTTTGGTACTGTAAAATTTGACTTTAGTCCATATTAGTAATCGGATCTTGTTTCTTTCGTAGTTTGACTTTCGTTGCTCCGTTTGATTTGATTCTTTTTGCAAACCGGAGTTCTTCAGTTCAACTTTCTGGTTAGACCTTCTTATTTGGGTTTTACCCGTGCATCTTTTTTTGATTTCTTATGTATGCTATTGTTTGTTTGCGATAGAATTTCCGGAGCGCGAAGCGTGCTACTACGAGTCACTAGGTTTTGCGGATCGTCAGCAAGGCAAGTAACACATTGATCATACCCTTTTCATACCCAGTTTTTATGCATTACTTACAACCCTCACACATTGCATGAGTAGGATCTCTTAATTTGTGGGTCTGGGAAGTAGTTGATGAGGTAGAACCTATTACCTGTTTTATTATCAAACCCTTGGCAGTTACTTCTACGTTATGCTTATACTGCCATGCTATGCTCGTAGACATGGTTTGGGTTTGAGTGTATCCATGACAGATATGAGTTTGTTTATTAATGGTTCAACTTAAGGTGGCAACTTTAATACACATCTGGGTGGATTGCTTGTGGGCACCTGGAGAATCCAGTGTTGTCCTAGGATATCCCGGAGTACCCGTGTGATCATCCTACGGTCCGCCACCCAGGCTCAAAGGGATCATAAGATTATTCATGCTAGAAACTTCCGTGTGCAGCCACAAGCTATTATGGGCTCTAGCATAGTTGAGTAGGTTGCATGACCTCTTCTAGTGGTAGGCTAGCAGATGTAGGGGATGTAGGTTGGTACTGTCTACCCGGGGTTAGAGTTAATGCTTCTGAAAGATTGTGTCTCGGTCATCCGTTTCTCAAACTCCATGTAGTGCGAGAAATCCAACGGAGGAGATCGAGTCTTGTGGGAAAAGTGCGCAAACCTCTGCAGAGTGTACAATCTAATCATGGTTAGTCATGTCCTCGGTTATGGACATCTTGAGTATTTGGTACTTGAATTATTGATTTGATCTCATCACTCTAAAATTAATTTGTTGGGTTGTTAATGATCACCTTAATTGGGATTGAGTTGGAGGAATCTTCTCAATAATGTTTCAACCACCATGATAGTTAAATAAAATTTATTCCTTTGTTGTAGGGAAAAATTGGCTTTTCGCAAAACAATATAACCCTAGAGCCTCCACCAGCCATATATGTATGTAGTGATAGGCTTTATCTGTTCATTGCTCTACTGTGTTATATTGCCAGCATATTCCATGTGCTGACCCATTTTCGGGCTGCAACATATCATGTTGCAGACTTTTCAGACGAGGAGTAAGGATCGCTAGGTCGTTTGTCATGACTCAGCTATGACGTTGGAGTTGATGGACTCACTTTATCTTCCAAGCCTTCCGTTGTTATCTTATTTAGATGGCCTTAAGCCATATTTATTGTAATAAATTCTCTTTTGAGACATTCGATGTAATAAGTGTGTGATTGCTACTCTGTTATAAATCTTTCGAGTACTGTGTGTGTGTCAGCATTACCGATCCAGGGATGACACTGAGCACAGAGAGTTGACCGTCTGAGGTCGGGTCGCTACAAGATGGTATCAGAGCACACGCTGAATGTAGGACACGACCACTAAGACAAGCCATAGGTCACTCTTCTCTCCTCATTTCTGACTCCTCTCCATTTTCTACTCTTTAGGATGGCGGACTCAAGGAACAAGTTTGCACAACCGGATGAAGACACACCCTTTGGATGACACTTGAAGGAAGTCACTAGGTACCTGAACATCGGAATACCAAGCTTCACCGGGACCTACATCGCCACTTTACCAGAAGAGGAGCGCTGGATGATTCGAGTTCAAGTTCCAGGAAGGACCTTCATGCTAGTCACTGAGCCAATAGAGTTTTCCTTTGATGCACCCACCTGGAGTCTAGGCAAGAGCATGGCAGCCCACATTGCTATGGGACATATTAGAGAAATCTACAAACAAGAGCTGAAGGACACTATCTATCAGATATGTGGGCGCCGAGATGAGCAATGGGAGATGATCAGCACTAGGAAGGACAGGTCCATTGCAGCTTTCATCCGGGAGTTAAACCAGCACATCCGCCGACAGGAGAACCAGATGTGCGTAGGCATGAGGGATTTGAAGAAGGCGATGACTAGGATCACAGAGCTAGAAGAGGAACTCAAGTCTACACGCGATGGATATGAGGAGGAAATGACGATACTCGTGGAGAAGAATGACGACCTGGCAAGAAAGATAGGAATATTATTGGGAGACCCCGCGCCAGGAGGAGAAGACGACGAACCCAAGGAAATTCGTTCTGAAGACTACATCATCATCGACGACACCGACTCTGACCCTGACGATAGTGATGACGACTATGAAGACGAAGTTGGAGCAGATATCATGGAGTATTCCACCGATCAGTATTTCTAGATGACCACCATATGATCAGTAGTATTCCCCCATGTATATAGTAGTAGTCCGAGCACTTTTGTAACGTTAGTTCTAGATTGATTGTATGTCCTTGCTTGATTGATTGAGTGATATGATATGATTGTGCTTGTCTCGTGTGCATATGGTAGTGCTTTCTCACTAGACCTCATTCTATTCTAATCTCTCCCCTCTAAACCCATCAGATGCCTCCGAGATGTGATACCGGATTTGTCTTCCCACCAGAGATCACTCAGTTGATCCAGCAGCAGAATGCCTTGATGCAGATATTAGTCCAGAACCAAGGCAACAACAACAACAACCCGCCACCACCACCACCAGTTGATAACTTAGCCCGTTTCCTGAGGTTGCAGCCGCCGGTGTTTTCCAGTAGCACCGAGCCTATAGTTGCTGATGATTGGCTACGCAAGATTGGAAGGGAGTTGACCACCGCAGGTTGCACTGATGCTGAGAAGGTGCGTTTTGCCGCACACCAATTGGATGGACCAGCAGCATCATGGTGGGAGAATTACACAGCCACTTTCCCTATAGCCAGTATCACTTGGGATCAGTTTCAGCAAGCATTCCGCACAGCCCATGTCTCAACTGGAGCTATGAGCATGAAGAAGCATGAGTTTCGCAACTTGCGCCAGGGAAATCATATTGTGGCTCAGTACGTAGATGAGTTTAGTAAGTTATCTCGTTATGCCTCTGACGATGTGGCCACAGATGCCGTGAAGCAGGAGAAGTTTATGGAAGGGCTGGACAATGAGATGAGCATGCAGTTGATGGTGGCAACATTTAACAACTACCAGGAGTTGGTAGACAAGGCTCTTATGATTGAAGGGAAGCAGCAGCAGATAGAGAGGCGCAAGAGGAAGTATAGACAAGGAAAGTACAACTCTGGAGCTCAGCAGAAGCCCCGTCTAACCCCGAACTCAGGAGGTCTGACCCATAACCATGGAGGCTATACTCACAATGGAGGAAGTTCCCATAACCACAGTGGCCCCAAGAATGGAAATGGGAATGGAGCAAGCAACAATCAGAACCGCTCCACTCCAGCCACACCCGCCAAGAGGGACCTAAGTCACATTACTTGTTGCAAGTGCGGGAAGACTGGACACTATGCCACTGAGTGCCCTGAAGTTAAGAATGGGAATGGCAATGGAAGCTCTGGAAAGAAGCCCAACCCTTTCAACAGGGGACAAGTGAACCACGTGAACGTGGAGGAGGTTGAAGAGCAGCCTGATGCAGTTATCGGTAAGTTTTTGGTTAAGTCATTTACCGCCCTTGTTTTATTCGATACTGGTGCATCACATTCATACATTTCAAGGGTATTTGTGGATAAATTTAAGTTACCCACCTTAGCCCTTAGGACACCCTTGCTAGTGAGCTCACCCGGTGCAGAGTATATGGCTAGCCGATGGTGCGATCGGATACCCTTAACCATTGGTAGCCATGTTTTCCCCTCAGACCTGGTAATTTTGGAGTCACAAGGATTGGATGTGATACTAGGAATGAATTGGTTATCGAAGTATGGAGGAAACATCGACTGTGCAAGAAGATCAATTCTATTCACCACCCCGGAAGGGAAAAGGATCAAGTATGTATCTAGACATGCGCCTGACCCAAGTAAATTCTCTCTCAGGAGTTGTTCAGGAGGAAGTGCCGGTAGTGAAGGATTACCCTGATGTGTTTCCAGAGGAGTTACTAGGCATGCCGCCAGATCGAGATATTGAGTTTTTGATAGAACTATTGCCAGGCACCGGACCCATATCGAAGAGACCGTACCGGATGCCCGCAAATGATCTGGAGGAGATTAAGAAGCAGATTAAGGAGTTGTTGGAGAAAGGTTACATTCGACGAAGTTCATCACCATGGGGAGCCCCAGTGCTCTTGGTCGAGAAGAAGGATAGATCGTTAAGAATGGTTGTTGATTATCATGCGTTGAATGAAGTGACGATCAAGAACAAGTACCCACTGCCGATGATCAATGATTTGTTTGACCAACTGCAAGGAGCTAAAGTGTTTTCGAAGATCGATCTGCGATCAGGATATCACCAGCTGAAGATTCGACAAAAGGATATACCTAAAACAGCTTTCACCACAAGGTACGGGTTATATGAGTACACGGTTATGTCATTTGGACTGACTAACGCCCCTGCCTATTTCATGAGTATGATGAATAAGGTGTTTATGGAGTTCTTGGATAAGTTTGCTGTGGTGTTCATTGATGATATCTTGGCTCGAAGAATGAAGAGGAACACAAGGAACACTTGCGTTTAGTTCTCAAGAAGCTCAGGGAACATCAGTTATATGCCAAGTTCAGCAAATGTGAGTTTTGGTTGAAGGAAGTTGGATTTCTTGGACATGTTATATCAGGAGAAGGTATAGCAGTGGATCCTACCAAGGTTCAGTCAGTCACTGAGTGGTTGGCACCCACCTCAGTTGGAGAGATCCGCAGTTTTCTTGGACTCACGGGATACTATCGGAGATTCATTGAGAATTTTTCTAAGATTGCGAAGCCCATGACGGCATTGTTGAAGAAGGACACCAAGTTCCATTGGACTGAAGAATGTGAAGCAAGTTTCCAGGAGTTGAAGAAACGTTTGACTACAGCCCCAGTGCCGATTTTGCCGGATATATGCAAGAATTTCCAAGTGTATTGCGACGCCTCTCGCTTAGGACTTGGAGGAGTACTTATGCAAGACGAAAGAGTTGTTTCTTACGCCTCACGACAACTTCGACCGCATTAGTTGAATTAAGCCACTCATGACTTGGAGTTAGCAGCCGTAGTGCATGCACTCAAGACCTGGAGACATTTTCTTATTGGAAACCGTTGTGATGTGTACACGGATCACAAGAGTTTGAAGTACATTTTTACTCAAAAGGAGTTGAACCTCAAGCAGAGGAGATGGTTGGAGCTCATAAAGGATTATGATATGAAGTTGCACTATCATCCAAGCAAGGCCAATGTCATAGCAGACGCTTTCAGCCGGAAGGGTTATGCCAATACCGTAGTAACAGGGGGATTGCCAAGGGAGTTAGCAGAAGATCTCAGGGAGCTTCGTTTGGAAATAGTTCCTAGAGGTTTTGTTGCAGCATTGGAGGTTCAGTCAACATTGTTGGAAAAGATTAGAGAAGCTCAGAAGGATGACAAAGAAGTTGCTGAAATAAAGGAGAATATGAGCGAAGGAAAAGCCAAGGGTTTTCGTGAAGACGAACACGACACCTTGTGGTTTGAAGACCGTGTATATGTGCCCAATAATGCAGAGGTCAGGAAGTTGATACTATAGGAAGCTCATGACTCGCCATACTCAATACACCCCAGAAACACTAAGATGTATTTGGATTTGAAGGAGCGTTTCTGGTGGACTGGAATGAAGAAGGATATTGCCGAGTATGTAGCCCTATGTGATGTATGCCAGCGAGTGAAGGCAGAACATCAGAAGCCAGCAGGATTACTGTAGCCTATGCCGATACCCGAATGGAAGTGGGACAAGCTTGGCATGGATTTTATCACCGGATTACCCAGGACCCGATCGGGATATGATTCTATCTGGGTAGTAGTGGATCGTTTGACCAAAGTAGCTCACTTTATCCCAGTGAAAACCACTTATACAAGTGCGAAGTTGGCCAAGATATATATGACCAGGATCGTATGTCTGCACGGAGTTCCGAGGACCATCGTATCAGATAGAGGAACCCAATTTACTTCAAAGTTTTGGCACCAGCTACACCAGACTTTGGGAACCAGGCTAGAGTTCAGTACAGCCTTTCATCCGCAGACAGATGGACAAACTGAGAGAGTCAATCAGATTTTGGAGGACATGTTGAGAGCTTGTGCGCTAGATTATGGATCTAGTTGGGACGATAATTTGCCCTACGCGGAGTTCTCATACAACAACAGCTACCAGGCCAGTTTAAAGATGGCACCGTTCGAAGCCTTGTATGGAAGAAGATGCCGAACACCGTTGATGTGGGATGAAGTTGGGGACCGCTAGTTGTTTGGACCAGATTTGATTAAAGAGTCCGAAGAGAAGGTTAAGCTGATTCGAGACAGACTGAAGGTAGCTCAGTCCCGACAGAAGAGTTATGCAGATTCAAAATGCAAGGAAGTAGTCTATGAAATCGGAGACAGAGCATATCTGCGAGTGTCACCTCTGCGAGGAGTTAAACGTTTTGGAGTTAAGGGAAAGTTAGCCCCGAGATTTGTAGGACCGTACCATGTTTTGGAACGCATGGGAGAGGTTGCCTACAAATTGGAGTTACCCGAAGGACTGTCAGGAGTTCATGATGTGTTTCACGTTTCCCACTGAAGAAGTGCCATGCAGAGATGGCGATATTCCTCTGAGAGATACAGTGCCCCTGGAAGCAATTCAATTGGATAGTGATTTGAAGTATGAGGAGAAACCAGTCAAGATTCTCGAGGTTGCCAGCCGAGTTACTCGCAGCAAGGTTATCAAGTTTTGCAAAGTTCAGTGGAGCCACCATACCGAGGAGGAAACCACTTGGGAACGAGATGATGATCTACGCAAAGACCACCCACACCTATTTTCTAGCCAACCCGGATCTCGAGGACGAGATTCATCTTAAGGGGGGTAGGTTTGTAACATCCCAAATTTTCAATTTGGAATGTTATACATAGGTCATTCATGCATATCATATTTTTATCACATTTTGTTTTGCGATCCTTGAAATTCTAAGCAACTCAAGGACCCACGGAGAGAGTTGGGGATTTCACGTTTTCATATTTGAATTTTTATCAAATATTGAAACAAGGATCATTTTGGTTTTAAATAATTTTTCTCTCCGAAAATATTTCAAATTAAAATATATGAGAGAAGATAATATGACTTCTCCAAAATAAATGAAATATTGGAGGAAAATATTAAAATCAATAAATAAATTTTTATTTGGATTTTATCGCAATTTTATTTGGATTAGGAAAAATATGCGTTTTTCAAAATTGCATTAGAGGCCCAAATAAATGTTCACTTTGTCCGCTATATTTTTAGAGGACGGGGAAAATTTATTTCAGGATATTTGGAGTCCGTTTAGTATTTCTTTTATTTGTTTTTCTGCGCGTCGGAATTTTATTTAAAAAAAAGTTACCGACCTAACCGGCCCATGTCCGACCTGGACTCCGACCCGGCCGGCCTTTATAAGCCGCCCCGCCAGCCCACCCGACCCGCCAGCCCCGCCGAAACCCTAGCCAGCCGCCGCGCCCCGCCTCGATTTCCGTGCCGCGCCGCCGTCGCCGCGCCGCCGCCGGATCCGCTCGCAGCTGCCGCCACCAACCCTGCCGGACCTCGCCGAGGTAGCCGCCCGTCGCCGGACCTCGCCGAGGTAGCCGCCCGCCGCCGCCGGTTTTCGTTAGAAAGCCGCTTGGTTTTTTTTGAAACCCTAGTTCGTTTTTTTAGATCAGTTTTGTTTCGCTTTTATCGGTTCGGTTAAATACTGGATGTTCATCTGTACGTTCGTTTTAATGAACGATGTTCGTCCGTTAATCACAGACAGCGAATGTTCATTCGTTAGCCTGTTCGTCAGTTTTCTTTTTCCAGGGTTTTTCCACGATTATTTTCGATCGCTATTTCTGCCCTAATCTTCGATCTAGTATAACTTTTCGCTCGTTTATCCAAATCGGGTGAAACAAGCGCCTAGATCTTTGTTTCGAAGCCCTCTTTCTGTTTAACCAACTTGAACAAGATTTTGGTACTGTAAAATTTGACTTTAGTCCAGATTAGTAATCGGATCTTGTTTCTTTCGTAGTTTGACTTTCGTTTCTCCGTTTGATTTGATTCTTTTTGCAAACCGGAGTTCTTTAGTTGAACTTTCTGGTTAGATCTTCTTATTTGAGTTTTACCCGTGCATCTTTGCTTGATTGCTTTTGTATGCTATTGTTTATTTGCGATAGAATTTCCGGATGCGAAGCGTGCTACTACGAGTCACTAGGTTTTGTGGATCGTCAGCAAGGCAAGTAACACATTGATCACACCCTTTGCATACCCAGTTTTTATGCATTAGTTACAACCCTCACACATTTCATGAGTAGGATCTCTTAATTTGTGGGTCTGGGAAGTAGTTGGTGAGGTAGAACCTATTACCTGTTTTATTATCAAACCCTTGGGAGTTACTTCTACGTTATGCTTATACTGCCATGCTATGCTCGTAGACGTGGTTTGGGTTTGAGTGTATCCATGATAGATGTGAGTTTGTTTATTAATGGTTCAACTTAAGGTGGCAACTTTAATACACATCTGGGTGGATTGCTTGTGGGCACCTGGAGAATCCAGTGTTGTCCTAGGATATCCCGGAGTACCCGTGTGATCATCCTACGGTCCGCCACCCAGGCTCAAAGGGATCATAAGATTATTCATGCTAGAAACTTCTATGTGCAGCCACAAGCTATTATGGGCTCTAGCATAGTTGAGTAGGTTGCATGACCTCTTCCAGTGGTAGGCTAGCAGATGTAGGGGATGTAGGTTGGTACTGTCTACCCGGGGTTAGAGTTAATGCTTCTGAAATACTGTGTCTCGGTCATCCATTTCTCAAACACCATGTAGTGCGAGAAATCCAATGGAGGAGATCGAGTCTTGTGGGGAAAATTGCGCAAACCTCTGCGGAATGTACAATCTAATCATGGTTAGCCGTGTCCCCGGTTATGGACATCTTGAGTATCTGGTACTTGAATTATTCATTTGATCTCATCACTCTAAAATTAATTTGTTGGGTTGTTAATGATCACCTTAATTGGGATTGAGTTGGAGGAACCTTCTCAATAATGTTTCAACCACCATGATAGTTAAATAAAATGTATTCCTTTGTTGTAGGGAAAAATTGGCTTTTCGCAAAACAATATAACACTAGAGCCTCCACCAACCATATATGCATGTAGTGATAGCCTTTATCTGTTCATTGCTCAACTGTGTTATATTGCCAGCATAACTTTCCAATTCGAGAGAAGGTGCAGTTACCTCATCAAGTTCTACTTTCCTCCCAATCACTTCTTTCGAGAGAAACTCCTTCTCTAGAAAGGATCCTTTCTTAGCAACAAAGATCTTGCCTTCGGATCTGTGGTAGAAGGTGTACCCAACAGTTTATTTTGGGTATCCTATGAAGACGCACTTCTCCGATTTGGGTTCGAGCTTATCAGGCTGAAGATTTTTACATAAGCATCGCAACCCCAAACTTTAAGAAACGACAACTTAGGTTTCTTGCCAAACCACAGTTCATACAGTGTCGTCTCAACGGATTTAGACGGTGCCCTATTTAAAGTGAATGCAGCTGTCTCTAATGCATAACCCCAAAATGATAGTGGTACATCGGTAAGAGACATCATATATAGATTGCACCATATCTAATAAAGTACGATTACGACGTTCGGACACACCATTACGCTGTGGTGTTCCAGGTGGCGTGAGTTGTGAAACTATTCCACATTGTTTTAAATGAAGGCCAAACTCGTAACTCAAATATTCGCCTCTGCGATCAAATTGTAGAAACTTTATTTTCTTATTACGATGATTTTCCACTTCACTCTAAAATTCTTTGAACTTTTCAAATGTTTCAAACTTGTGTTTCATAAAGTAGATATACCCATATCTGCTTAAATCATTTGTGAAGGTCAGAAAATAACGATACCCACCGTGAGTCTCAACACTCATCGGACTGCATACATTGGTATGTATTATTTCCAATAAGTCAGTAGCTAGCTACATTGTTCCAGAGAACGGAGTTTTAGTCATCTTTCCCATAAGGCATGGTTCGCAAGCATCAAATGATTCATAATCAAGTGATTCCAAATGTCCATCCGCATGGAGTTTCTTCATGCGCCTTACACCAATATGACCTAAACGGCAGTGCCACAAATATGTTGCACTATCATTATCAACTTTGCATCTTTTGGCATCAATATTATGAATATGTGTATCACCATGATCGAGATTCAACAAAAATAGACCACTCTTCAAGGGTGCATGACCATAAAAGATATTACTCATATAAACAGAACAACCATTATTCTCTGATTTAAATGAATAACCGTCTCGCATCAAACAAGCTCCAGATATAATGTTCATGCTCAACGCTGGCACCAAATAACAATTATTCAGGTCTAAAACTAATCCCGAAGGTAGATGTAGAGGTAGCGTGCCGATGGCGATCACACTGACGTTGGAACCATTCCCGATGCACATCGTCACCTCGTCCTTAGCCAATCTTCGTTTAATCCGCAGCCCCTATTTTGAGTTACAAATATGAGCAACTGAACCAGTATCAAATACCCGGGCGCTACTACGAGCATTAGTAAGTTACACATCAATAACATGTATATCACATATACCTTTGTTCACTTTGCCATCCTTCTTATCCGCCAAATACTTGGGGCAGTTCCGCTTCTAGTGACCAGTCCCTTTGCAGGAGAAGCACTCAGTTTCAGGCTTAGGTCCAGACTTGGGCTTCTTCCCTAGAGTGGCAACTTGCTTGCCATTCTTCTTGAAGTTCCCCTTCTTTCCCTTGCCCTTTTTCTTGAAACTAGTAGTCTTGTTAATCATCAACACTTGATGCTCCTTCTTGATTTCTACCTTCGCGGCTTTGAGCATAGCGAAGAGCTCGGGAATTGTCTTATCCATCCCTTGCATATTATAGTTCATCACGAAGCCTTTGTAGCTTGGTGGCAATGATTGAAGAACTCTGTCAATAACACTATCATCTAGAAGATTAACTCCCAACTGAGTCAAGTGGTTATGATACCTAGACATTCTGAGTATGTGTTCACTGACAGAACTATTCTCCTCCATCTTGCAGCTATAGAACTTGTTGGAGACTTCATATCTCTCAACTCGGGCATTTGCTTGAAATATTAACTTTAACTCCTGGAACATCTCATACGGTCCATGTTGTTCAAAATATCTATGAAGTGTCGATTCTAAGTCGTAAAGCATGGCACACTGAACTATCGAGTAGTCATCAGATCGAGCTTGCCAGACGTTCATAACATTAGCATCTGATCCTGCAGCAGGCCTTTCACCTAGCGATGCATCAAGGACATAATTCTTCTGTGCAGCAATGAGGATAATCCTCAAGTTACGGACCCAGTCCATGTAGTTGCTACCATCATCTTTCAACTTATCTTTCTCTAGGAACGCATTAAAATTCAAGGGACCGGTAGCATGGGCCATTGATCTACAACATAGATATGCAAAAACTATCAAGACTAAGTTCATGATAAATTAAGTTCAATTAATCATATTACTTAAGAACTGCCACTTAGATAGACATCCCTCGAGTCATCTAAATGATTACGTGATCCAAATCAACTAAACCATGTCTGATCGTCACGTGAGATGCAGTAGTCTTCAATGGTGAACATCTCTATGTTGAACAAATCTACTGTATGATTTAGGTTCGACCTTTCGGTCTCCAGTGTTCCGAGGCCATGTCTGTACATGCTAGGCTCGTCAAGTTTAACCTGAGTATTCTGCATGTGTAAAACTGTCTTGCACCCGTTGTATGTGAACGTAGAGCCTATCACACCCGATCATCACGTGGTGTCTCAGCACGACGAACTGTCGCAATGGTGCATACTTAGGGAGAACACTTATACCTTGAAATTTTAGTAAGGGATCATCTTATAATGCTACCGTTGTACTAAGCAAAATAAGATGCATAAAAGATAAACATCACATGCAATCAAAATATGTGACATGATATGGCCATCATCATCTTGTGCCATTGATCTCCATCTCCAAAGCACCGTCATGATCTCCATCATCACCGGCTTGACACCTTGATCTCCATCGTAGCGTCGTGGTCGTCTCGCCAACTATGTATTCTACAACTATCGCTAACACATAGTGATAAAGTAAAGCAATTACATGGCGTTTGCATTTCATACAATAAAGCGACAACCATAAGGCTCCTGCCAGTTGCCGATAACTTTTCCAAAACATGATCATCTCATACATTAACGTATATCGCATCATGTCCTGACCATATCACCTCACAACATGCCCTGCAAAAACAAGTTAGACGTCCTCTACTTTGTTCTTGCAAGTTTTACGTGGCTGCTATAGGCTTCTAGCAAGAACCGTTCTTACCTACGCATCAAAACCACAACGGTGATTTATCAAGTTTGTTGTTTTAACCTTCAACAAGGACCGGCCGCAGTCAAATTCGATTCAACTAAAGTTGGAGAAACAGACACCCGCCAGCCACATTTATGCAAAACTAGTTGCATGTCTGTCGGTGGAACCGGTCTCATGAACGTGGTCATGTAAGGTTGGTCCGGGCCGCTTCATCCAACAATACCGCCGAATCAAAATAAGACATAGGTGGTAAGTAGTATGACGATCACTGCCCACAACTCTTTGTGTTCTACTCGTGCATATCATCTACGCATAGACCTGTCTCGGATTCCACTGTTGGGAAACGTAACATGCAATTTCAAAAAAAAATCCTACGCTCACGCAAGATCTATATAGGAGATGTATAGAAATGAGAGGGGAGAGCATCTTCATACCCTCGAAGACCGCAAAGCGGAAGCGTTTATCAACGCGGTTGATGTAGTCGTACACCTGATCCGTCCAGATCAAGTACCGAAAGTACAGCACCTCCATGTTCAGCACACGTTCAGCTCGATGACGGCCTCGCCTTCTTGATACAGCAAGAGGGGCGAAGTAGTAGATGAGTTCCGGCAGCACGACGGCGTGGTGACGATGTTGGTGAAGAACAATCTCCGTAGGGCTTCGCCAAGCACAACGGAAACTATGACGGAGGATAAACTAGAGGGATGGGGTTCCTGGCACACGGCTTGGTGTTTCTTGATGTGTTCCAGGTGCTAGCCATGCCCCTCTATTTATATGTTGAGCCCTGGGGTCGAAACTTGGAGTAAAATCCTCCTCAAAGTCGGTTTTGCCCACAAGGAAGAGTCCTTCTCGGACTTCCAGGACCAGACACCACGGTCCTTGGTGTCTGGCCTAGACGCCATGGGCCTCGGCGTCTGGCCCAAGGCAAGACGCCAGGGTCTCCAGCGTTTGGCCCCCTGGCCTCCGCAAAACTCCTTTTGCACTGACCTAAAGCCTCGTGGGCTTCATCCCTTGGCCGAACCATATCATCCTATATATCAATCTTTACCTCCGAACCATTCCGGAGCTCCTCGTCGTGTCCGTGATCTCATCCGGGACTCCGAACAACATTCGGTCACCAACATACATAACTCATATAGTACTATATCGTCAACGAACTTTAAGCGTGCGGACCCTACGGGTTCGAGAATTATGTAGACATGACCAAGACACCTCTCTGGTCAATAACCAATAGTGGAACCTGGATGCCCATATTGGTTCCTACATATTCTACGAAGATCTTTATCGATCGAACCTTATGACAACATACGTAATTCCCTTTGTCTATCGGTATGTTACTTGCCCGAGATTCGATTGTCGGTATCTTCATACCTAGTTCAATCTCGTTACCGGCAAGTCTCTTTACTCGTTCCATAATACAACATCCTGTAACTAACTCATTAGTCACTTTGCTTGCAAGGCTTCTTATGATGTGTATTACCGAGAGGAGCCAGAGATACCTCTCCGATACTCAGAGTGACAAATCCTAATCTCAATCTATGCCAACCCAACAAACACCTTTGGAGATACCTGTATAGCATCTTTATAATCACCCAGTTACATTGTGAGGTTTGATAGCACACAAGGTATTCTTCCAGTATCCGGGAGTTGTATAATCTCATAGTCAAAGGAATATGTAGATGACATGAAGAAAGCAATAGCAATAAAACTGAAGGATCAACATGCTAAGCTAACGGATGGGTCTTGTCCATCACATCATTCTCCTAATGATGTGACCCCGTTCATCAAATGACAACACATGTTTATGGTTAGGAAACTTAACCATCTTTGCTTAACGAGCTAGTCTAGTAGAGGCTTACTAGGGACACAGTGTTTTGTCTATGTATCCACACATGTATCAAGTTTCCGGTTAATACAATTCTAGCATGAACAATAAACATTTATCATGATATAAGGAAATATAAAATAACGACTTTATTATTGCCTCTAGGGCATATTTCTTCATGTATGAACCATGGATAAGTTGGAATATAGTAGATATTATACCATTATAAATAAAGAATGAGTTCACAACAGTACCAAAATTGGTGATTTATTTTCTTATACTAACGGAGCTTATGAGATTTTCTGTTGGGTTTTGTGTTGTGAATTTTTCAAGTTTTGGGTAAGGATTTGATGGACTATGGAATAAGGAGTGGCAAGAGCCTAAGCTTGGGGATGCCCAAGGCACCCCAAGGTAATATTCAAGGACAACCAAGAACCTAAGCTTGGGGATGCTCCGGAAGACATCCCCTCTTTCGTCTTCGTCTATCGGTAACTTTACTTGAGGCTATATTTTTATTCACCACATGATATGTGTTTTGCTTGGAGCGTCTTGTATGATATGAGTCTTTGCTTTTTAGTTTGCCACAATCATCCCTGTCGTACACACCTTTTGAGAGGGACACACATGAATCGTGATTTATTAGAATACTCTTTGTGCTTCACTTATATCTTTTGAGCTAGGAAATTTTGCTCCAGTGCTTCACTTATATCTTTTTAGGGCACGACGGTGGTTTTATTTTATAGAAATTGATGAACTCTCATGCTTCACTTATATTATTTTGAGAGTCTTTAAACAACATGGTAATTTGCTTTGGTTATAAATTTAGTCCTAATATGATAGGCATCCAAGAGGGATATAATAAAAACTTTCATATAAAGTGCATTGAATACTATGAGAAGTTTCATTCCTTATGATTGTTTTGTGATATGAAGATGGTGATATTGGAGTCATGCTAGTGAGTAATTGTGAATTTGAGAAATACTTGTGTTAAGGTTTGTGATTCCCGTAGCATGCACATATGGTGAACCGTTATGTGATGGAGTCGGAGCATGATTTATTTATTGATTGTCTGTAACATCCCAAATTTTCAATTTGGTATGTTATACATAGATCATCATTGCATATCATATTTTATTGCATTTCGAAAAATCCTCGATAAATCCTAAGCAACTCAAGGACCCTCGGAGAGAGTTAGGGATTTTCTCGAATTTTCATATTTGATTTTCATCAAATAATAAAACGAGGATTTTGGTTTTAATTATTTTTCTCTCCGGAAAAATATTTCATTAAAAATAAATGAGAGGAGAAAATATGACTTCTCCAAAACAATTGAAATATTGGAGGAAAAGTGTTAAAATCATTTATTCGGATTTTATTTGCAATTTTAATTGCATTAAAAAAATATTGCATGTTTTCAAATATTTATTTTTTTGTGTCAAAAAAATGTTCACCCTGTTCTAAATATTCTAACTAGACGGGGAAAATTTGTTTTATCTTTTTTGGATTTTTATTTATTTTTCTACGAATGTTTCGGCGGAACGTTTTAAAATAATAATAATAATAATAATTTCGCGCCGCGCCCGACCGGGCCGAGGCCCAGCCGAGCCGCCGGCCCATCTCCGTGTTCTCCTCCGCGAGCACGCCGGACGCCGCCGCCGTGTCCGCCACGGACACCCCGCCGCCGCCCCGCACACGCCCCGCACCCCGCCGCCGGAGCCGGAGCCCGAAGGCCGCCGCCGCTCGCCGAACCCCGCCGCCGGAGCCGCCCCTCGCCACCCCCGAGCCCCCTGAGCCCCGCCGCCCTCGCCGGAGCCAGCCGGAGCCCTGCCCCGACGAGGTATACCTCGCCGTCGTTGCCGGTTTTGTTTTAAAAAAACCGTTCGTTTTAAAAAAAACCCTAGATCGGTTTATTTCTTCGGTTTTGTTATTTTGTGAACGTTCACCGACCCGTTCGTTTTAACGAACGCGTTCGTCGGATTTTCTCTGTTAACGAACGTCCGTTCTTTAACCGTTCGTCCGTTTTTCTTTTTCATCGGATTTTTCCGCGATTATCTCAGATCTCGATTTCTGATCGAATCTTCGTCTCTGTTTAATTTTTCGCTCGTTTATCGGAATCAGGCGATTCAAGCGCCTAGAGTTTCGTCTCGAAATTCTCTTTCCGTTTAACCTACTCAAACAAGATTTTGCTACTGTAAAATTTGACCTAGATCCAGATTAGTAAACGAAGTTTGTTTCTTTCGCCGTTTGACTTTCGTTGCTTCGTTCGAGTTGATTCTTTTTGCAAACCGGAGTTCTTAAGTTGAACTTTCTGGTTGGATCTTTCATTCGAGTTTTACCTGTGCATTAGATGAGTACTTATTGTTTGCTTTTTTGTTTGCGATAGAGTACCCGGAGCGTGCCGCTTGTTACTTCGAATCGCTAGGTTTCGCGGATCATCGGCAAGGCAAGTAACACTTTGATCATATACCTTCCATACCCAGTTTTTATTGCATTAGATCTATTCCTCAAACATTGCATCATTAGGATCTAATTAAATTGTGGGTATTGGGAAGTAGTTGAGGTAGTACCTATTACCTGTTCTTTTATCAAACCCTTGGGAGTTACTTCTACGTTTGCTATTATATTGCCATGCTATGCTCGTAGACGTGGATTGGGTTTGAGTGATATTCATGACAGATGTGAGATTGTTAATAATGGTTTACTTAAGGTGGCAACTAAAACTCACATCTGGGTGGATTGAGGTACCTGGGTATTCCAGGATTGCCTGTTTTTCTTTTGGGCCGCCACCCAGGTTCAAAGGGATCATGAGATTATTCATGCTAGAAACTTGCGTGTGCAGCCACAAGCTATTATGGGCTCTAGCATAGTTGACTAAGTTGTGTGAACTCTTACAGTGGTAGACTAGCAGATGTAGGGGAAAGTAGGTGTAACTGTCTACCCATACGTAAGGTGCAAACACTTCTGAAAGACTGTGTCTCGGTCATCCGTTACTCAAACACCATGTAGTGCGAGTAATCCAACGGAGGAGATCGAGTCTTGTGGGGAAAAGTGCACAAACCTCTGCAGAGTGTACAAACTAATCATGGTTAGCCGTGTCCCCGGTTATGGACAATTTGAGTATCTAGTACCTGGATTATCATGTGAATCTCATCACCATGTTACTTTTAATTAATTTTGTTGGGTTATTGATGACACCTAATTGGGATTGAGATGCTGTCAACCATCTCAATGTTTAACAACCACCATGATAGTTAAATAAAATTTATTCCTTTGCAGTAGGGAAAAATTGGCTTTCCGCAAAAACTTTAACCATAGAGCTTTCCACCAGCCTTATATGCATGTAGTATAGTATTATTACTGTTCATTATTTCTCTATGTGTTACATTGCCAGCATATTCCATGTGTTGACCCGTTTTCGGGCTGCAACGTTTCATGTTGCAGACTTTTCAGACGACGAGTAAGGTGCCTTAGGTCGTGGTCTTATACTCAGTGATGCCGCTGGAGTTGATGGACTCACTTATCTTCCAAGTCTTCCGCTGTTATCGTTTTTAGATGGCCTTAAGCCATATTTATCATACTTATTCTCTTTGGAGATATTCGATGTAATAAGTGTGTGATTGCTACTCTGTTATAAATCCTCCATTTGTACTGTGCGTGTCAGCATTACTGATCCAGGGATGACACTGGTGCACAGCAGCACAGACCATTTGAGGTCTGGTCGCTACAAAGGTGGTATCAGAGCACACGCTGACTGTAGGACACGACCACTAAGCTTAAGCCCTAGAACACTTCTCTCTTCTCATTTCTGACCCCTCTCCACTTTCTACTCTTTTAGGAATGGCGGATACAAGGAGCAAGTTCATGCAACCAGATGAAGACACGCCTTTTGGTCGACACTTGAAGGAAGTCACCAACTACTTGAACATAGGAATACCAAGCACCACCGGAACCTACAACGCCACATTACCCGAAGAGGAGAGCTGGAAGATTCAAGTTCACATTCCAGGAAGGACGTTTGTGCCAGTTACTGAACCCATAAGATTGGTTTTCGAAGCACCAACCTGGAGTTTAGGGAAGAGCATGGCAGCCCACATCGCTATGGGACGCATTGGAGAAGTCTACCACCAGGAGCTTAAGGATACCATTTATCAGATTTGTGGACGCCGAGACGCGCAATGGGAGATGATCAGAACCAAGAAGGATGGATCAATTGCAGCTTTCATCCAGGAGCAAAACCAAACATATCCGTCGCCAGGAGAACCAGATGTGCACGGACAAGGAAGAACTGAAGAAGGCATTGACGAAGATCAAGGAACTGGAGGAAGAACTCAGGGCTACACGCGAGGATTATATGGAGGAAATTGTCGCACTAGTAGGGAAGAATGACGACCTGGAGAAGAAGATTGGAGTATTCATGGGAAATCCAGTGCCAAAAGCAAAGGATGACGAATGCACTTGTCCGGATAACTACATCATCATCGGCGACACCGACTCGGAACCAAGTGAAGATGACTTTGTTGATGAAGCTGGAGCAGACATCATGGAGTCTTCAACTGATCAGAATTTCTAGTAGACCACCCTATCAGTAGTAGTTTTCCCCCATTTAATAGTATAGTTCAAGCACTTTGTAACGCTAGTTAGATCGATTGTTATGCCTTGTTTGAATTGATTGAGTGATATTGATTGTATTTGTCTCATGAGCATATGGGTAGTGTTTTCCTCTAGACCTCATTCTATTCTGAACTCTCATCTTTTCTAACCCATCAGATGCCTCCGAGACGCGACCCCGGATTTGTTTTCCCACCAGAGATCACCCAGTTGATTCAGCAACAGAATGCCCTGATGCAAGTGTTAGTGCAGAACCAAGGCAACAACAACAACAACCCACCGCCACCACCACCTGTTGATCACTTAGCCCGTTTCTTAAGGCTAAACCCGCTGGTGTTTTCCAGTAGCACCGAGCCGATTATTGCAGATGATTGGCTCCGCAAAGTTGGAAGGGAGTTGACCACTGCAGGATGCACAGATGCTGAAAGAGTGCGTTTTGCCGCACATCAGCTTGATGGACCCGCAGCATCATGGTGGGAGAATGTAGCGACCCGACCCGAATGGATCAAGTCTCTGTGCTTAAGTGTCATCCCTGGATCGGTATGCTGACACACACAGTACTCGAGGATTTATAACAGAGGTAAATCACATGTATAAAATAACGTAAATACTATTACCTCAATCCAAAATAGCGGAAGTAACAAGGTTGTGGATTCCCATCAACACCAACGGGAAAGTTGAGTGTAGAAATCGTAACCCTAACGAATCACTTTACTCGTCGTAAGATATCCTGCAACATGAAACGTTGCAGCCCGAAAACGGGTCAGCACATGGAATATGCTGGCAAATTCACACCATAGAGAAATGATAAATAAAGGCTATCACTACATGCATATATGGCTGGTGGAAAAGCTCTATGGTTATAATGTTTTTGCGAAAAGCCAATTTTTCCCTACTTCAAAGGAATAAATTTTATTTAACTATCATGGTGGTTGTGAAACATTGAGATGGTTGACAGCATCTCAATCCCAATTAAGTATCATCATTAACCCAACAAGATTAATTAAAGTAACATGATGAGATCAACGGGATAATCCAAGAACTAGATACTCAAGATGTCCATAACCGGGGACACGGCTAATCATGATCAGTTTGTACACTCTGCAGAGGTTTGTGCACTTTTCCCCACAAGACTCGATCGCCTCCGCTTGATTCTCGCACTGCATGATGTTTGAGAAACGGATGACCGAGACACAGTCTTTCAGAAACAGTCACTCTCTACTCTGGATGGACCGGTACACCTACTTTCCCCTACATCTGCTAGTCCACCTCTTCAAGAGATCCTGTAACCTACTCAGCTATGCTAGAGCCCATAATAGCTTGTGGCTGCACACGGAAGTTTCTAGCATGAATAATCTTATGATCCCTTTGAGCCTGGGTGGTGGACCTTATACATACAGACAACACTGGGTTCTCCAGGTGTCTCAATCCACCCAGATGTGAGTTTTAGTTGCCACCTTAAGTTGAACCATTATTAAACCCTCACATCTGTCATGAATATCTCTCAAACCCAATCCACGTCTACGAGCATAGCATGGCAATAATAAAAGCAACGTAGAAGTAACTCCCAAGGGTTTGATGAATAAAACAGGTAATAGGTACTAACTCAACTACTTCCCAATACCCACAGTTTAATTAGATCCTAATCATGGAATGTGTTTGAGAAATAGATCTAATGCAATAAAAACTGGGTATGAACGGGGTATGATCAAAGTGTTACTTGCCTGCAATGATGATGAAGATGATTCGCACTCAAAACTCTTGATAGATCTACTCGTCACACTCCGGTCAATCTATCGTAAGCAAGCAATAGCAACCACACATAAGCAATCACTCAAAAGATCGAGAAGAACGAAGAAGACGATTCGGAAAACTTCAAAACCAAGCGAATAACTCTTGCAACATAAAACAATTTCTAACAGTACCAAAATTATGTGAATTTGGCCTTATCAGAAAGTTTAGGTCAAGAGCTTCGATTTGCAAAAAGAATCAACTCAAACGTAGTTACGGAACTCAAGTTATGAACAAAAGAAGTTTGAATACAAATCTGTTTGAATTCAAATTTTAAAACTTTCTAAAACATGTTTAAGTTGTTTTACTGGATAGAGGAGATCATAACGAAGACGTGGGCGTTGGTTTCGTTGGATTTGGACAAACGGTTGAAAAGTTGTGATCATTTGAAAACCAGGGGCTAATCTGCAAATAAAATATTACGGATAGGTCCTGGCGTAAATAAACAGAAAAAGAAAAATTTAAATAGCGAACGTTCGTTTTCTAAACCTAACCGGCGGACGTTCACTAAATAACTAGATTAAAAGAAAAACCGGGTTTTAAAACAGAAAACCGAAAAAAAACCTAAACCCTAAACGAAATAAACCGGGCCTCGCGGTTTACCGGATCAGCGGTTCGGGCAAGAAAACCGAATGACGACGGTCGACGGCGGCAGCGGCTCCGGCGACGGTTGGCGGTGGCGCGGCGGCGGAGAGGTGCGGCGAGGCAGCGAGGTCGCAGCGGCGGGCAACGGCGGTGCGGGGCGGCGGATCCAGGCGCGACGGCGGCGCGGGCGGCTAAGTGCGGCGGCGGCAGGCGAGCTCCGGCGCGGCGCGGCTTGCGGCGGGAGGGCGGCGGCGCGGGGAGAGAGAGAGGGGTCGAGGCGGCGGTATATATAGGTGGCGGGGAGGCGGGCTTGCGTGGAGGAGGGGGCAAGAGAGGAGGAGTCCGGCGGGGAGACGGCTCCGGCGAGCCGTGGCGGCGGCGGACTCCCGCCTGGAGGTCGGGGACGCACGGGCGTCGGGCTGGGCCGTGGCCTGGCTGGGTGCTGGGCCGGCCCAGTTCGGCGGAGGTTTTTTTTTTTAAACTCCGACAAACAAAAATAATAAAACAAAATAAATAAAAATATAATATAGGCATATAATATATCAAAATTTTCAGAAAAAGATTTCCAACAACATAAACATTTTTGTAAAGTCAAATAAAATTCACACAAATTTTAATAAATCAAACAGTGCTGCTGCCTTATTAAAATCCAATAAAAATCATTTTAAAAATACCAAAATGATTTCAAATTTGTTTTTCTCCAATTTTCTGATGTAGGGAATCATGTTACCCTATTTTCTGTATATTTTGTTTTTGGAGAAAAATAATTTGAATAAAACTCAAATAACTCCAATATTGAAAAATAATTTCAATGGGACTTTGAATAAATCCTTTGAAACTCCCAACTCATATTTCATTTGTTTTGAAGAAGTCATATTATCTTCTCTCGTGAAAATCATTGAGTTGCCTAAAGTTTCAGAATTGGAAAAATATTCTCGAACGAAATTCAAATACTTTCAACACCCCTTTTCATTTAAATAAATGGAAGAAGTCATGCCATCTTCTCTCCAGGGTTTTGTGGTGAAAAGAATTTGAATTCATGGAGATCTTAAAAGCAAAATGAAAGTTTGGGAAAGTCCTTTTATTCCCTCTCATTTAACTTTCAAAAGATTTCGAATTCCACTCACTTTCAGTCAATCAATCAAACAATCAATCCGATCTATCTGTTTATTATAACATTCCAAAATTTAGAATTTTGGGATGTTACAAACCTACCACCCTTAAAATGAATCTCGTTCTCGAGATTCGGAGAGGCTAGAAAGAAATAGGTTAGGTTTGGGGTCTTCTCAAAATCCATCGATCATCACAGGGGGTCTGGGGTGCTACCACCCTTAGAATCATTGTTATGGTTCCATCAAAACTTGTATACTCCATCCTTATTGTTGACAGTGTCAGTCTTCTCAAATTTTCGAAAAAATCCTTCTCTTGCTCTTGGGGTAGCGGCATAACCTTTTCCTCAATTCTTCTGTCCTTCATCTCGGTAAGGTTTATTCCATGACTGGGTCTTCTTAGCTGACGGGTCTGGCGCCAATACTAAACAACTATCGACATCTCATGGTGGTCAACAATTTACGGTTTCTCCTCCAGAAAAATGGGTCTGGGTTGAACCTCACCGTATAACCTACGGTTGGCAACAACTGCCGTGTACAAGGGAAACATTCTTATACCATTCTAAGCTTCAAGCAAGGTTTGATCATAGTCTCTCTACTATAGGTAAGTCACTCAGATTTACCATCCCGTATAGCAAAGTGAATAATAAGAGTAAGTCGGTATGGTGATCAATCCATCCCGCACCCAAATCATTACCTTGTATATGGTTTAGCGAATCTCGCATTCTAACACTCGGTCAACCTCGCAAGCATTGCAGAATTTCTCTTGTCGACGAACCAAGTTCGGATAAATCCATGGATTCTGCAAGCCAAACCAACATCTATCGTTCCTTCCCAACCCTCAGGTTTTGCGTAACTCCTATAAGATCCTCTGTCGATAAAAATCGTAACTTCTTCCAGGGTCTTCCCTTCAACAAGAGTGTGCTTGCTTCTTGGCGGGTCCTGGGGCCTGTGGGTTATGGCCCATCTCATCACTTGTAAACCTTGAACTCATCATCAGGCAACTGATCCTTAATCCAACATCCAACTTTCTGGTATTCTTAAATCCATCCAATTGTACTGTCTTCCTTCCTTCTATTGGCACCAAACTAGGACATGATTACTCAGACTCATCATCGAATTTTCCATTGATCCATATTTCCAACATCATGCCTCCTTTATATCCAATAGTAATTTATCTCTTCATCCTCGGGGGATATCCCACATACCGAGATAAAAAAAACTTATACTTATGAAGTCCATACTCCACTTCGTGGAACATCATTATCCTTTCCAGGGTCAAGCGTCCTTACAGGGGAATATTGGCCATCTCTGCATGGCACTTCTTCAACTGGGAAACATGAAACACATCATGAACTCTTGACAGTCCTTCGGGTGACTCCAGCTTGTTGGCCACTTTTCCCATACGCTCCAAAACTCGGTATGGTCCTACAAATCTCGGGGCTAACTTTCCCTTAACTCCAAATAGTTTAACTCCTCGCAGAGGGAACACACGTAGACATGCTCCATCTCCAATTTCATAGACTACCTCCTTTACATCCAATAATACTCCATACCCTCATATTCTTGGGGTATCCAACATATCGAGATAAAACTCATACTTATTTTGTTTGAAATCCACTTCATGGAATATCATTACCTTTTCCAAGGGTCAAGTTTCCTCACAGGGTACTACCACCCTTAAAATGCACAATCTTCCATAGACCATATTTCTCATATCCTCGAAAATGGTCAAAATCTTTCTTCATAGAGTAACAACTCATAAAATCCAAATCAGCATCAATGATGCTAACTTTATTGATTCTCAAATATTACAATCTCCTGCATTCCATTACATGCCTCAATCCGACACCTCACTAATAAAAGAAATGTCCACACTACTACTACTATACTTCTCGTTGCACTCAACTATTTGTCTCAAGTCTCCGTCTCCTTGGGGCATTCTCTGGCAAAGTGCCCTGCTTCATCACAACGGAAACATATTACTTCTGACATATCTCGGGGTTTCCTTGTGATTATATAGCCTCCTGGGGTCCTCATCTTCCCTTTTGGGCAATCACTGTGGTAGTGTCCTGAATTTTTGCACCTGAAACATGTGATATGACTCAGGTCTCTCTTTGTAGAAATTGGGTTGTTCCTGGGATCCAATCTACTTCTCTTCCTGGACTTTTCCGTTCCAATCAGGGCTTCTATTTCCTGTGGGTCATACTCTACTTCCTCTGTCGGGAATTCCACTAAATCCCCATTCAGACAATTTTGGGAGATGTGTCCTTCTTCTCCACATGAATAGCATGACTTGGTGCAGGGTTTAATTGGTTCTTCTTTGGGTGTGTCCTCCACCTCTTCCTTCATCACAGATTCCTCTAAAATTTCCATGTGGGCTCTTTTCATTGCTTCTTTCTTCCGCTGGATGGTCCTTTGTACCATGGGGTAGATGAGACACTGAGCAGGGTAGTGGGTAGCACCTTCACATAAGAAACAAGTGATCTGCCTAGTTGGGCATTCTTCAGCTGAGTGACTTCCTTCACAATTTGGGCATTCATCCTTGTGTTCCTTATGGTTGTGTCCTATTTCTCCACAAGGCTTGTATGCACAAGGTTTCTTCATATCCTTTCCATAAGGCTTCAATTTCTGGGACACAAGACGAGATCTTTGTAGAGTCCACTTAAATTCTTTCCAAGTGGTTACTCCTTGCCATCCATTGGTGGTTTGGTACATCCTCCACCAAGTAGCAGCACCTCTTTCAAAACATTGAAGAGCATGCCGGGTCATATCCTTTCCGACTATAGGGTTATTCTTCATGTGATCCTCCATGTTCTGAATCCATCGGTCCGTCTCCAATTGACTCATCGGTCCAGAAAATACAAGCTCATCTCCATTCATCCTCTGTTGGGTCCATGGGTTTGGGGTGAGATAAGAGAGGTCGAGAGGGATGCACACAGTACAAACAAAATTTTGAAAACACAGATTTTTTTTATTGTGGCTGTCGGAAAAACAACAAACAAAAGACAGCTCACAAACGTCGCATCTAACGTAGGTATAGCAGGGGTTGGGTCTTCTAGAGGTCAAAATCTTCAAAGTCGCCAAACTCTTTGGAATCTTGTTCATGTCTCCGATGGCTTCTTCCAATCATGCTTGTCCTTCTCAAGTTCTTTTGCCAAATCATCTCTGTTGACGCGAAGTCTCTCATGACGTCCTTTAATATTTCTGGAGTTGCGCTCCAACTTCTGGGTTTCAACATCCTTGACATGAACCATGACCCTACTGGCCTTCAGTTCCTTGACGAGTCTCCGTTATCTCGAGGTTTTGCTTTCCCAGCTTGGCTACTTTCAACTTCTGGGTCCTGAGTTCTTCACGAAACACTTCTTTGTCAAATACAGCTTCCTGCAGGTCCATCCTAAACTTCTTGATGTAATACTCCGGATCTTGGTGATACACCGGTCTAAAGTTAAAACTTCATCTTGCTGATAGGTGCTCCATCAGCTTTCTACCATCCAATCCTTCCATGCATCTGCATGCTTAACTCCGCACGGTGACAATATCATAAGCGGGCGATAACCTCATGGGTATCCGTGTTTCTGCTCTTGTCATTACCATGAGCTATCATTCCATAGTTGATATCTCCTGCCTTAGGGTTTCCTTGACAAAACTTTGAGTTTCTAACTCTCCATGTTTCGGTCTTTCTCCGATACACCTTGGTCTCGAGTATTGACAGCTTCCATAGTCTGCCAAGTTCCATAAGGGTAACCTTCCTAGGTCATACACATCTGGCAATTCTTCAGAGCCTTCAAATTCTCCCAGTCTTCGGAGTCTTCAACCATTGTAGTTTCCATTATCATAATGCACGGTAAAATCCTCTTCATTCCGAATGGTCTTAGTTGTCCGATATCTTGTACTTCTTGAAGTGGTCTCATCCGTCGAATCTTCGAGTGGTCAAAAGGGAAAAGGGTATGGTCTCACTAAAGGGAATATTTGAATTAACTCAGAAGAGAAGAGAGGTAAAAGATCTTTTTGAAAAGGAAAGTTTTTAGAGAAAATCCTTCCTATGGGCTTGCCAGTTTCTAGGGTCACGTCCTACAGTCAACATGTGCTCTGATACCATCTTGTAGCGACCCGACCCGAATGGATCAAGTCTCTGTGCTTAAGTGTCATCCCTGGATCGGTATGCTGACACACACAGTACTCGAGGATTTATAACAGAGGTAAATCACATGTATAAAATAACGTAAATACTATTACCTCAATCCAAAATAGCGGAAGTAACAAGGTTGTGGATTCCCATCAACACCAACGGCAAAGTTGAGTGTAGAAATCGTAACCCTAACGAATCACTTTACTCGTCGTAAGATATCCTGCAACATGAAACGTTGCAGCCCGAAAACGGGTCAGCACATGGAATATGCTGGCAAATTCACACCATAGAGAAATGATGAACAAAGGCTATCACTACATGCATATATGGCTGGTGGAAAAGCTCTATGGTTATAATGTTTTTGCGAAAAGCCAATTTTTCCCTACTTCAAAGGAATAAATTTTATTTAACTATCATGGTGGTTGTGAAACATTGAGATGGTTGACAGCATCTCAATCCCAATTAAGTATCATCATTAACCCAACAAGATTAATTAAAGTAACATGATGAGATCAACGGGATAATCCAAGAACTAGATACTCAAGATGTCCATAACCGGGGACACGGCTAATCATGATCAGTTTGTACACTCTGCAGAGGTTTGTGCACTTTTCCCCACAAGACTCGATCGCCTCCGCTTGATTCTCGCACTGCATGATGTTTGAGAAACGGATGACCGAGACACAGTCTTTCAGAAACAGTCACTCTCTACTCTGGATGGACCGGTACACCTACTTTCCCCTACATCTGCTAGTCCACCTCTTCAAGAGATCCTGTAACCTACTCAGCTATGCTAGAGCCCATAATAGCTTGTGGCTGCACACGGAAGTTTCTAGCATGAATAATCTTATGATCCCTTTGAGCCTGGGTGGCGGACCTTATACATACAGACAACACTGGGTTCTCCAGGTGCCTCAATCCACCCAGATGTGAGTTTTAGTTGCCACCTTAAGTTGAACCATTATTAAACACTCACATCTGTCATGAATATCTCTCAAACCCAATCCACGTCTACGAGCATAGCATGGCAATAATAAAAGCAACGTAGAAGTAACTCCCAAGGGTTTGATGAATAAAACAGGTAATAGGTACTACCTCAACTACTTCCCAATACCCACAGTTTAATTAGATCCTAATCATGCAATGTGTTTGAGGAAATAGATCTAATGCAATAAAAACTGGGTATGAACGGGGTATGATCAAAGTGTTACTTGCCTGCAATGATGATGAAGATGATTCGCACTCAAAACTCTTGATAGATCTACTCGTCACACTCCGGTCAATCTATCGTAAGCAAGCAATAGCAACCACACATAAGCAATCACTCAAAGATCGAGAAGAACGAAGAAGACGATTCGGAAAACTTCAAAACCAAGCGAATAACTCTTGCAACATAAAACAATTTCTAACAGTACCAAAATTATGTGAATTTGGCCTTATCAGAAAGTTTAGGTCAAGAGCTTCGATTTGCAAAAAGAATCAACTCAAACGGAGTTACGGAACTCAAGTTATGAACAAAAGAAGTTTGAATACAAATCTGTTTGAATTCAAATTTTAAAACTTTCTAAAACATGTTTAAGTTGTTTTACTGGATAGAGGAGATCATAACGAAGACGTGGGCGTTGGTTTCGTTGGATTTGGACAAGCGGTTGAAAAGTTGTGATCATTTGAAAACCAGGGGCTAATCTGCAAATAAAATATTACGGATAGGTCCCTGGCGTAAATAAACAGAAAAAGAAAAATTAAATAGCGAACGTTCGTTTTCTAAACCTAACCGGCGACGTTCACTAAATAACTAGATTAAAAGAAAACCGGGTTTTAAAACAGAAAACCGAAAAAAAAACCTAAACCCTAAACGAAATAAACCGGGCCTCGCGGTTTACCGGATCAGCGGTTCGGGCAAGAAAACCGAACGACGACGGTCGACGGCGGCAGCGGCTCCGGCGACGGTTGGCGGTGGCGCGGCGGCGGAGAGGTGCGGCGAGGCAGCGAGGGTCGCAGCGGCGGGCAACGGCGGTGCGGGGCGGCGGATCCAGGCGCGACGGCGGCGCGGGCGGCTAAGTGCGGCGGCGGCAGGCGAGCTCCGGCGCGGCGCGGCTTGCGGCGGGAGGGCGGCGGCGCGGGGAGAGAGAGAGGGGGTCGAGGCGGCGGTATATATAGGAGGCGGGGAGGCGGGCTTGCGTGGAGGAGGGGGCAAGAGAGGAGGAGTCCGGCGGGAGACGGCTCCGGCGAGCCGTGGCGGCGGCGGACTCCCGCCTGGAGGTCGGGGACGCGCGGGCGTCGGGCTGGGCCGTGGCCTGGCTGGGAGCTGGGCCGGCCCAGTTCGGCGGGAAGAGTTTTTTTTTTTTAAAACTCCGACAAACAAAATAAAAACAAATAAATAAAAATATTATATAGGCATATAATATATCAAAATTTTCAGAAAAAGATTTCCAACAACGTGGACATTTTTGTAAAGTCAAATAAAATCCACACAAATTTTAATAAATCAAACAGTGCTGCTGCCTTAATAAAATCCAATAAAAATCATTTTAAAAATACCAAAATGATTTCAAATTTATTTTCTCCAATTTTCTGATGTAGGGAATCATGTTACCCTATTTTCTGTATATTTTATTTTTGGAGAAAAATAATTTGAATAAAACTCAAATAACTCCAATATTGAAAAATAATTTCAATGGGACTTTGAATTAATCCTTTGAAACTCCCAACTCATATTTCATTTGTTTTGAAGAAGTCATTTTATCTTCTCTCGTGAAAATCATTGAGTTGCATAAAGTTTCAGAATTGGAAAATATTTTCAAATGAAATTCAAATATTTTCAACACCCCTTTTCATTTAAATAAATGGAAGAAGTCATGTCATCTTCTCTCCAGGGTTTTGTGGTGAAAAGAATTTGAATTCATGGAGATCATAAAAGCAAAATGAAAGTTTGGGAAAGTCCTTTTATTCCCTCTCATTTAACTTTCAAAAGATTTCGAATTCCACTCACTTTCAGTCAATCAATCAAACAATCAATCCAATCTATCTGTTTATTATAACATTCCAAAATTTAGAATTTTGGGATGTTACAAACCTACCACCCTTAAAATGAATCTCGTCCTCGAGATTCGGAGAGGCTAGAAAGAAATAGGTTAGGTTTGGGGTCTTCTCAAAATCCATCGATCATCACAGGGGTCTGGGGTGCTACCACCCTTAGAATCATTGTTACGGTTCCATCAAAACTCGTATACTCCATCCTTATTCTTGACAGTGTCAGTCTTCTCAAATTTCGGAAAAATTCCTTCTCTGGCTCTTCGGGTAGCGGCATAACCTTTTCCTCAATTCTTCTGTCCTTCATCTTGGTAAGGTTATTCCATGACTGGGTCTTCTTAGCTGACGGGTCTGGCGCCAATACTAAACAACTATCGACATCTCATGGTGGTCAACAATTTACGGTTTCTCCTGCAGAAAAATGGGTCTGGGTTGAACCTCACCGTATAACCTACGGTTGGCAACAGCTGCCGTGTACAAGGGAAACATTCTTATACCATTCTAAGCTTCAAGCAAGGTTTGATCGTCGTCTCTCTACTATAGGTAAGTCACTCAGATTTACCATCCCGTATAGCAAAGCGAATAATAAGAGTAAGTCGGTATGGTGATCAATCCATCCCGCACCCAAATCATTACCTTGTATATGGTTTAGCGAATCTCGCATTCTAACACTCGGTCAACCTCGCAAGCATTGCAGAATTTCTCTTGTCGACGAACCAAGTTCGGATAAATCCATGGATTCTGCAAGCCAAACCAACATCTATCGTTCCTTCCCAACCCTCAGGTTTTGCGTAACTCCTATAAGATCGTCTGTCGATAAAATCGTAACTTCTTCCAGGGTCTTTCCCTTCAGCAAGAATGTGCTTGCTTCTTGGCAGGTCCTGGGGCCTGTGGGTTATGGCCCATCTCATCACTTGTAAACCTTGAACTCATCATCAGGCAACTGATCCTTAATCCAACATCCAACTTCCTGGTATTCTTAAATCCATCCAATTGTACTGTCTTCCTTCCTTCTATTGGCACCAAACTAGGACATGATTACTCAGACTCATCATGGAATTTCCATTGATCCATATTTCCAACATCATACCTCCTTTATATCCAATAGTAATTTATCTCTTCATCCTCGGGGATATCCCACATACCGAGATAAAAAAACTTATACTTATGAAGTCCATACTCCACTTCGTGGAACATCATTATCCTTTCCAGGGTCAAGCGTCCTTACAGGGGAATATTGGCCATCTCTGCATGGCACTTCTTCAACTGGGAAACATGAAACACATCATGAACTCTTGACAGTCCTTCGGGTGACTCCAGCTTGTTGGCCACTTTTCCCATACGCTCCAAAACTCGGTATGGTCCTACAAATCTCGGGGCTAACTTTCCCTTAACTCCAAATAGTTTAACTCCTCGCAGAGGGAACACACGAAGACATGCTCCGTCTCCAATTTCATAGACTACCTCCTTTACATCCAATAATACTCCATACCCTCATATTCTTGGGGTATCCAACATATCGAGATAAAACTCATACTTATTTTGTTCGAAATCCACTTCGTGGAATATCATTACCTTTTCCAAGGGTCAAGTTTCCTCACAGGGTACTACCACCCTTAAAATGCACAATCTTCCATAGACCATATTTCTCATATCCTCGAAAATGGTCAAAATCTTTCTTCATAGAGTAACAACTCATAAAATCCAAATCAATACCAATGATGCTAACTTTATTGATTCTCAAATATTACAATCTCCTGCATTCCATTACATGCCTCAATCCGACACCTCACTAATAAAAGAAATGTCCACACTACTACTACTATACTTCTCGTTGCACTCAACTATTTGTCTCAAGTCTCCGTCTCCTTGGGGCATTCTCTGGCAAAGTGCCCTGCTTCATCACAACGGAAACATATTACTTCTGACATATCTCGGGGTTTCCTTGTGATTATATAGCCTCCTGGGGTCCTCATCTTCCCTTTTGGGCAATCACTGTGGTAGTGTCCTGAATTTTTGCACCTGAAACATGTGATATGACTCAGGTCTCTCTTTGTAGAAATTGGGTTGTTCCTGGGATCCAATCTACTTCTCTTCCTGGACTTTTCCGTTCCAATCAGGGCTTCTATTTCCTGTGGGTCATACTCTACTTCCTCTGTCGGGAATTCTACTAAATCCCCATTCAGACAATTTTGGGAGATGTGTCCTTCTTCTCCACATGAATAGCATGACTTGGTGCAGGGTTTAATTGGTTCTTCTTTGGGTGTGTCCTCCACCTCTTCCTTCATCACAGATTCCTCTAAAATTTCCATGAGGGCTCTTTTCATTGCTTCTTTCTTCTGCTGGATGGTCCTTTGTACCATGGGGTAGATGTGACACTGAGCAGGGTAGTGGGTAGTCCCTTCACACAAGAAACAAGTGATCTGCCTAGTTGGGCATTCTTCAGCTGGGTGACTTCCTTCACAATTAGGGCATTCATCCTTGTGTTCCTTATGGTTGTGTCCTATTTCTCCACAAGGCTTGTATGCACAAGGTTTCTTCATATCCTTTCCATAAGGCTTCAATTTCTGGGACACAAGACGAGATCTTTGTAGAGTCCACTTAAATTCTTTCCAAGTGGTTACTCCTTGCCATCCATTGGTGGTTTGGTACATCCTCCACCAAGTAGCAGCACCTCTTTCAAAACATTGAAGAGCATGCCGGGTCATATCCTTTCCGACTATAGGGTTATTCTTCATGTGATCCTCCATGTTCTGAATCCATCGATCCGTCTCCAATTGACTCATCGGTCCAAAAAATATAAGCTCATCTCCATTCATCCTCTGTTGGGTCCATGGGTTTGGGGTGAGATAAGAGAGGTCGAGAGGGATGCACACAGTACAAACAAAATTTTGAAAACACAGATTTTTTTTTATTGTGGCTGTCGGAAAAACAACAAACAAAAGACAGCTCACAAACGTCGCATCTAACGTAGGTATAGCAGGGGTTGGGTCTTCTAGAGGTCAAAATCTTCAAAGTCGCCAAACTCTTTGGAATCTTGTTCATGTCTCCGATGGCTTCTTCCAATCATGCTTGTCCTTCTCAAGTTCTTTTGCCAAATCATCTCTGTTGACGCGAAGTCTCTCATGACGTCCTTTAATATTTCTGGAGTTGCGCTCCAACTTCTGGGTTTCAACATCCTTGACATGAACCATGACCCTACTGGCCTTCAGTTCCTTGACGAGTCTCCGTTATCTCGAGGTTTTGCTTTCCCAGCTTGGCTACTTTCAACTTCTGGGTCCTGAGTTCTTCACGAAACACTTCTTTGTCAAATACAGCTTCCTGCAGGTCCATCCTAAACTTCTTGATGTAATACTCCGGATCCTGGTGATACACCGGTCTAAAGTTAAAACTTCATCTTGCTGATAGGTGCTCCATCAGCTTTCTACCATCCAATCCTTCCATGCATCTGCATGCTTAACTCCGCACGGTGACAATATCATAAGCGGGCGATAACCTCATGGGTATCCGTGTTTCTGCTCTTGTCATTACCATGAGCTATCATTCCATAGTTGATATCTCCTGCCTTAGGGTTTCCTTGACAAAACTTTGAGTTTCTAACTCTCCATGTTTCGGTCTTTCTCCGATACACCTTGGTCTCGAGTATTGACAGCTTCCATAGTCTGCCAAGTTCCATAAGGGTAACCTTCCTAGGTCATACACATCTGGCAATTCTTCAGAGCCTTCAAATTCTCCCAGTCTTCGGAATCTTCAACCATTGTAGTTTCCATTATCATAATGCACGGTAAAATCCTCTTCATTCCGAATGGTCTTAGTTGTCCGATATCTTGTACTTCTTGAAGTGGTCTCATCCGCTGAATCTTCGTGTGGTCAAAAGGGAAAAGGGATATGGTCTCACTAAAGGGAATATTTGAATTAACTCAGAAGAGAAGAGAGGTAAAAAAATCTTTTTTGAAAAGGAAAGTTTTTAGAGAAAATCCTTCCTATGGGCTTGCCAGTTTCTAGGGTCACGTCCTACAGTCAACATGTGCTCTGATACCATCTTGTAGCGACCCGACCCGAATGGATCAAGTCTCTGTGCTTAAGTGTCATCCCTGGATCGGTATGCTGACACACACAGTACTCGAGGATTTATAACAGAGGTAAATCACATGTATAAAATAACGTAAATACTATTACCTCAATCCAAAATAGCGGAAGTAACAAGGTTGTGGATTCCCATCAACACCAACGGCAAAGTTGAGTGTAGAAATCGTAACCCTAACGAATCACTTTACTCGTCGTAAGATATCCTGCAACATGAAACGTTGCAGCCCGAAAACGGGTCAGCACATGGAATATGCTGGCAAATTCACACCATAGAGAAATGATGAACAAAGGCTATCACTACATGCATATATGGCTGGTGGAAAAGCTCTATGGTTATAATGTTTTTGCGAAAAGCCAATTTTTCCCTACTTCAAAGGAATAAATTTTATTTAACTATCATGGTGGTTGTGAAACATTGAGATGGTTGACAGCATCTCAATCCCAATTAAGTATCATCATTAACCCAACAAGATTAATTAAAGTAACATGATGAGATCAACGGGATAATCCAAGAACTAGATACTCAAGATGTCCATAACCGGGGACACGGCTAATCATGATCAGTTTGTACACTCTGCAGAGGTTTGTGCACTTTTCCCCACAAGACTCGATCGCCTCCGCTTGATTCTCGCACTGCATGATGTTTGAGAAACGGATGACCGAGACACAGTCTTTCAGAAACAGTCACTCTCTACTCTGGATGGACCGGTACACCTACTTTCCCCTACATCTGCTAGTCCACCTCTTCAAGAGATCCTGTAACCTACTCAGCTATGCTAGAGCCCATAATAGCTTGTGGCTGCACACGGAAGTTTCTAGCATGAATAATCTTATGATCCCTTTGAGCCTGGGTGGTGGACCTTATACATACAGACAACACTGGGTTCTCCAGGTGTCTCAATCCACCCAGATGTGAGTTTTAGTTGCCACCTTAAGTTGAACCATTATTAAACCCTCACATCTGTCATGAATATCTCTCAAACCCAATCCACGTCTACGAGCATAGCATGGCAATAATAAAAGCAACGTAGAAGTAACTCCCAAGGGTTTGATGAATAAAACAGGTAATAGGTACTACTCAACTACTTCCCAATACCCACAGTTTAATTAGATCCTAATCATGGAATGTGTTTGAGGAAATAGATCTAATGCAATAAAAACTGGGTATGAACGGGGTATGATCAAAGTGTTACTTGCCTGCAATGATGATGAAGATGATTCGCACTCAAAACTCTTGATAGATCTACTCGTCACACTCCGGTCAATCTATCGTAAGCAAGCAATAGCAACCACACATAAGCAATCACTCAAAAGATCGAGAAGAACGAAGAAGACGATTCGGAAAACTTCAAAACCAAGCGAATAACTCTTGCAACATAAAACAATTTCTAACAGTACCAAAATTATGTGAATTTGGCCTTATCAGAAAGTTTAGGTCAAGAGCTTCGATTTGCAAAAAGAATCAACTCAAACGGAGTTACGGAACTCAAGTTATGAACAAAAGAAGTTTGAATACAAATCTGTTTGAATTCAAATTTTAAAACTTTCTAAAACATGTTTAAGTTGTTTTACTGGATAGAGGAGATCATAACGAAGACGTGGGCGTTGGTTTCGTTGGATTTGGACAAGCGGTTGAAAAGTTGTGATCATTTGAAAACCAGGGGCTAATCTGCAAATAAAATATTACGGATAGGTCCTGGCGTAAATAAACAGAAAAAGAAAAATTTAAATAGCGAACGTTCGTTTTCTAAACCTAACGGACGTTCACTAAATAACTAGATTAAAAGAAAAACCGGTTTTAAAACAGAAAACCGAAAAAAAAACCTAAACCCTAAACGAATAAACCGGGCCTCGCGGTTTACCGGATCAGCGGTTCGGGCAAGAAAACCGAACGACGACGGTCGACGGGGCAGCGGCTCCGGCGACGGTTGGCGGTGGCGCGGCGGCGGAGAGGTGCGGCGAGGCAGCGAGGTCGCAGCGGCGGGCAACGGCGGTGCGGGGCGGCGGATCCAGGCGCGACGGCGGCGCGGGCGGCTAAGTGCGGCGGCGGCAGGCGAGCTCCGGCGCGGCGCGGCTTGCGGCGGGAGGGCGGCGGCGGCGGAGAGAGAGAGGGGTCGGGGCGGCGTATATAAGGAGGCGGGGAGGCGGGCTTGCGTGGAGGAGGGGGCAAGAGAGGAGGAGTCCGGCGGGGAGACGGCTCCGGCGAGCCGTGGCGGCGGCGGACTCCCGCCTGGAGGTCGGGGACGCGCGGGCGTCGGGCTGGGCCGTGGCCTGGCTGGGTGCTGGCCCGGCCCAGTTCGGCGGAGGGTTTTGTTTTTTTTTTAAACTCCGACAAACAAAAATAATAAAACAAAATAAATAAAAATATAATATAGGCATATAATATATCAAAATTTTCAGAAAAAGATTTCCAACAACATGGACATTTTTGTAAAGTCAAATAAAATTCACACAAATTTTAATAAATCAAACAGTGCTGCTGCCTTATTAAAATCCAATAAAAATCATTTTAAAAATACCAAAATGATTTCAAATTTGTTTTTCTCCAATTTTCTGATGTAGGGAATCATGTTACCCTATTTTCTGTATATTTTGTTTTTGGAGAAAAATAATTTGAATAAAACTCAAATAACTCCAATATTGAAAAATAATTTCAATGGGACTTTGAATAAATCCTTTGAAACTCCCAACTCATATTTCATTTGTTTTGAAGAAGTCATATTATCTTCTCTCGTGAAAATCATTGAGTTGCCTAAAGTTTCAGAATTGGAAAATTATTCTCGGATGAAATTCAAATACTTTCAACACCCCTTTTCATTTAAATAAATGGAAGAAGTCATGCCATCTTCTCTCCAGGGTTTTGTGGTGAAAAGAATTTGAATTCATGGAGATCTTAAAAGCAAAATGAAAGTTTGGGAAAGTCCTTTTATTCCCTCTCATTTAACTTTCAAAAGATTTCGAATTCCACTCACTTTCAGTCAATCAATCAAACAATCAATCCAATCTATCTGTTTATTATAACATTCCAAAATTTAGAATTTTGGGATGTTACAGAGAATTATACAGCCACGCACCCTATTGACACTGTCACATGGGACCAGTTTCAGCAAGCTTTCCGTACAGCTCATGTTTCAGCAGGAGCTATGGCTATGAAGAAGCGTGAGTTTCGCAACCTACGCCAAGGAGGACGCACCGTAGGCCAGTATGTGGAGGAATTCAGTAAATTAGCACGTTATGCACCAGATGATGTTGCTACAGATGCAGCCAAGCAGGAGAAATTTTTGGAAGGACTGAATGATGAACTGAGTATGCAGTTGATGGTAGCAACCTTCAACAACTACCAGGAGTTGGTAGATAGAGCTCTCATGATTGAAGGGAAGCAACAGCAGATTGAAAACCGTAAGAGGAAGTATGGACAAGGGAAGTATAACTCTGGAGCTCAACAGAAACCACGTTTTGCCCCGAAGCCGGGAGGACAGTTTCAGCATACCCATGGAGGAGGTAGTTCGCACAACCATAATGGCTCTAAAATGGTAATGGGAATGGAGGAAGCAACGGACAGAACCGCACCAACCCATCTACCCCAGCCAAGAGGGACCTGAGCCAAGTCACTTGCTTTAAGTGCCAGAAGACTGGACATTATGCCAATGAATGTCCTGAAGCCCAAAATGGAAATGGCAATGGAAGCTCTGGGAAGAAGCCGAACCCGTTCAACAAAGGACACGTGAACCACGTGAGCGTGGAGGAGGTTGAAGCACAACCTGATGTAGTAATAGGTAAGTTTTTGGTTAAGTCATTTACTGCAACCGTTCTTTTCGATACTGGTGCATCGCATTCATACATATCAAGGGGATTTGTGAATAAGTTTAAGCTGTCCACCAAAGTTCTCAGAACCCCTATGTTAGTAACCTCGCCAGGAGCAGAGTATATGGCAAGCCAAGGATGTTTTCAGATGCCATTGGCCATTGGTAGGCATGTTTTCCCCTCAGACCTAATAGTTTTGGAGTCGCAAGGTTTGGATGTGATTTTGGGAATGGATTGGCTACCGTTGTATGGAGGAAACATCGATTGTGCCAGCAAGACGATTTTGCTTACCACCCCAGAAGGAAAAAGGATCAAGTATGTATCCCGGCATATGCCAAAGAGGACTCAAGTAAATTCCTTATCAGGAGTTGTACAGGAGGAAGTACCAGTGGTGAAGGATTATCCGGATGTATTTCCAGAAGAGTTGCCAGGCATGCCACCGGATAGAGACATTGAGTTCTTGATTGAACTTTTGCCAGGCATAGGGCCAATATCTAAGAGACCGTATAGGATGCCCGCAAAAGATTTGGAGGAAATTAAGAAGCAGATCAAGGAGTTACTGGATAAAGGCTATATTCGCCCAAGTTCGTCACCTTGGGGATCACCAGTACTTCTAGTGGAGAAGAAAGATGGATCGTTGAGGATGGTTGTTGATTACCGTGGATTGAATGAAGTGACCATCAAAAACAAGTACCCACTGCCGATGATCAATGATTTGTTTGACCGCCTACAAGGAGCTAAAGTATTTTCCAAGATCGATCTACGATCAGGATACCATCAGTTAAAGATTCGAGAGCAGGATATACCTAAGACGACTTTTACCACCAGATATGGATTGTATGAGTATACCGTTATGTCATTTGGTCTGACTAACGCACCTGCCTATTTTATGAACCTGATGAACAAAGTGTTTATGGAGTTTTTGGATAAGTTCGTCGTGGTGTTCATTGACGATATTTTAGTCTTTTCCAAGAATGAGGAAGAGCATGAGGAGCATTTGCGATTGGTACTTGAGAAGCTCAGAGAACATCAGTTATATGCCAAGTTCAGCAAATGTGAATTTTGGCTGAAGGAAGTTGGATTCCTTGGACATGTTATTTCTGGAGAAGGAATAGCAGTAGACCCTGCCAAGATTGACACAGTAACAAGTTGGGAATCACCCACGACAGTTGGAGAAATCCGGAGTTTTCTTGGACTTGCAGGATACTACCGGAGGTTCATCGAGAATTTCTCGAAGATTGCTAAGCCCATGACTGAGCTATTGAAGAAGGACACCAAATTCAATTGGACTGAGGATTGTGAAGCTAGTTTCCAAAAGTTGAAGAATTGATTGGTTACATCACCAATGTTGATTCTGCCAGATCAACGCAAGGACTATGAAGTTTATTGCGACGCTTCTCGTCGAGGACTTGGAGCAGTGCTTATGCAGGAAGGAAGAGTTGTGTCATATGCTTCATGACAACTTAAACCCCATGAGAAGAATTATGCTACGCATGATTTGGAGTTAGCAGCCGTGGTGCATGCGTTGAACACATGGAGACATTTTCTCATCGGAAACCATTGTGAGGTGTATACGGATCACAAGAGTTTGAAGTATATTTTCACGCAGAAGGAGTTAAATCTCAGACAGAGGAGATGGTTGGAGCTCATTAAGGATTATGATATGAGATTGCATTATCACCCAGGAAAGGCTAATGTAGTAGCAGACGCGTTGAGCCGCAAGAGTCATGTCAACACCCTCATGACAGGAGAGTTACCTCAGGAGTTAGCCGAGGACCTTCGCGAACTATGTTTGGAGATAGTCCCAAGAGGCTATTTAGCGACACTGGAGATTCAGTCTACCTTGATGGAAAGGATCAGAGAAGCTCAGAAGACAGACAAGGAGATTGAAGAGATAAAGGAGAAGATGAGCAAAGGAAAAGCCAAGGGATTTCGTGAGGACGAGCACGATACCTTATGGTTTGAGGACCGCGTTTATGTGCCAAAAGACCCGGAGATCAGGAAGTTGATTTTGCAAGAAGCCCATGATTCACCGTACTCGATTCACCCAGGAAATACCAAGATGTATTTGGATCTGAAGAATACTTTCTGGTGGACCAGAATGAAGAAGGATATTGCAGAGTATGTAGCAGTTTGTGATGTATGTCAGAGAGTGAAGGCAGAGCATCAGAAGCCAGCAGGATTGCTACAACCATTGCCGATACCCGAATGGAAGTGGGATAAAATAGGCATGGATTTTATCACGGGATTACCCAGGACTCGTTCAGGCTATGACTCAATATGGGTTGTAGTCGACCGTTTGACGAAAGTGGCTCATTTCATTCCAGTGAAGACCACTTACACCAGTGCTAAGTTGGCAAAGATATACATGACCAGGATCGTATGTTTGCATGGAGTTCCGAGGACCACTGTATCAGACAGAGGAACCCAATTTACCTCGAAGTTTTGGAAGCAGTTACATGAAACTTTGGGAACCAGGCTAGAATTTAGTACAGCTTTTCACCCACAGACAGATGGACAGACCGAGAGAGTCAACCAGATTTTGGAGGACATGTTGAGAGCTTGTGCACTAGATTATGGATCTAGTTGGGACGACAATTTGCCATATGCAGAGTTTTCGTATAACAACAGTTATCAAACCAGTTTGAAGATGGCCCCTTTCGAAGCTTTGTACGGAAGGAGGTGTAGAACACCGTTGTTATGGGACAAAGTTGGAGACCGTCAGTTGTTTGGACCAGATTTGATTAAGGAGTCTGAACAGAAAGTGAGGTTGATTCGCGATAGGCTCAAGGTAGCCCAGTCCAGGCAGAAGAGTTATGCTGATTCTAAACGAAAGGAGACAGTTCATGAAGTTGGAGACCGAGTTTATCTTCGAGTATCACCACTTCGAGGAGTGAAGCACTTTGGAGTTAAGGGAAAGTTAGCGCCCCGTTTTATCGGACCATACAGAGTTTTGGAACGTATGGGAGAAGTTGCCTACAAGCTGGAATTTCCCGAAGGATTGTCAGGAGTTCATGATGTATTTCACGTTTCCCAGTTGAAGAAGTGCCACGCAGAGATGGCTGAGATACCACTGAGAGATACTGTGCCGCTGGAAGCGATTCAGCTGGAAAGTGATTTGACCTATGAGGAGAAACCAGTTAAGATTCTTGAGTATGCCAGCCGAGTTACCCGCAGTAAGGTTATCAAGTTTTGCAAAGTCCAGTGGAGTCACCACACGGAAGATGAAGCCACCTGGGAGCGAGAGGAAGATCTACGGAAGGACCACTCCCACCTGTTTTCTAGCCAACCCGAATCTCGAGGGCGAGATTCATCTCAAGGGGGGTAGGTTTGTAACATCCCAAATTTTCAATTTGGTATGTTATACATAGATCATCATTGCATATCATATTTTATTGCATTTCGACAAATCCTCGATAAATCCTAAGCAACTCAAGGACCCTCGGAGAGAGTTGGGGATTTTCTCGAATTTTCATATTTGATTTTCATCAAATAATAAAACGAGGATTTTGGTTTTAATTATTTTTCTCTCCGGAAAAATATTTCATTAAAAATAAATGAGAGGAGAAAATATGACTTCTCCAAAACAATTGAAATATTGGAGGAAAAAGTTAAAATCATTTATTGGATTTTATTCGGATTTTATTTGCAATTTTAATTGCATTAAAAAATATTGCATGTTTTCAAAAATTTATTTTTTCTGTCAAACAAATGTTCACCCTGTTCTAAATATTCTAACTAGACGGGGAAAATTTGTTTTATCTTTTTTGGATTTTTATTTATTTTTCTACGAATTGTTCGGCGGAACGTTTTAAAAATAATAATAATAATAATTTCGCGCCGCGCCCGACCGGGCCGAGGCCCAGCCGAGCCGCCGGCCCATCTCCGCGTTCTCCTCCGCGAGCACGCCGGACGCCGCTGCCGTGTCCGCCACGGACACCCCGCACCCGCCCCGCACCCCGCCACCGGAGCCGGAGCCCGAAGGCCGCCGCCGCTCGCCGAACCCCGCCGCCGGAGCCGCCCCTCGCCACCCCCGAGCCCCCTGAGCCCCGCCGCACCCCGCCGCCCTCGCCGGAGCCCCGCCGGAGCCCTGCCCCGACGAGGTGGGTATACCTCGCCGTCGTTGCCGGTTTTGTTTAAAAAAACCGTTCGTTTTATAAAAAAAACCCTAGATCGATTTATTTCTTCGGTTTTGTTATTTTGTGAACGTTCACCGACCCGTTCGTTTTAACGAACGCGTTCGTCGGATTTTCTCTGTTAACGAACGTCCGTTCTTTAACCGTTCGTCCGTTTTTCTTTTTCATCGGATTTTTCCGCGATTATCTCAGATCTCGATTTCTGATCGAATCTTCGTTTCTGTTTAATTTTTCGCTCGTTTATCGGAATCAGGCGATTCAAGCGCCTAGAGTTTTGTCTCGAAATTCTCTTTCCGTTTAACCTACTCAAACAAGATTTTGCTACTGTAAAATTTGACCTAGATCCAGATTAGTAAACGAAGTTTGTTTCTTTCGCCGTTTGACTTTCGTTGCTTCGTTCGAGTTGATTCTTTTTGCAAACCGGAGTTCTTAAGTTGAACTTTCTGGTTGGATCTTTCATTCGAGTTTTACCTGTGCATTAGATGAGTACTTATTGTTTGCTTGTTTGTTTGCGATAGAGTACCCGGAGTGTGCCGCTTGTTACTTCGAATCGCTAGGTTTCGCGGATCATCAGCAAGGCAAGTAATACCTTGATCATATACCTTCCATACCCAGTTTTTATTGCATTAGATCTATTCCTCAAACATTGCATGATTAGGATCTAATTAAATTGTGGGTATTGGGAAGTAGTTGAGGTAGTACCTATTACCTGTTCTTTTATCAAACCCTTGGGAGTTACTTCTACGTTTGCTATTATATTGCCATGCTATGCTCGTAGACGTGGATTGGGTTTGAGTGATATTCATGACAGATGTGAGATTGTTAATAATGGTTTACTTAAGGTGGCAACTAAAACTCACATCTGGGTGGATTGAGGTACCTGGGTATTCCAGGATTGCCTGTTTTTCTTTTGGGCCGCCACCCAGGTTCAAAGGGATCATGAGATTATTCATGCTAGAAACTTCCGTGTGCAGCCACAAGCTATTATGGGCTCTAGCATAGTTGACTAAGTTGTGTGAACTCTTACAGTGGTAGACTAGCAGATGTAGGGGAAAGTAGGTGTAACTGTCTACCCATACGTAAGGTGCAAACACTTCTGAAAGACTGTGTCTCGGTCATCCGTTACTCAAACACCATGTAGTGCGAGTAATCCAACGGAGGAGATCGAGTCTTGTGGGGAAAAGTGCACAAACCTCTGCAGAGTGTACAAACTAATCATGGTTAGCCGTGTCCCCGGTTATGGACAATTTGAGTATCTAGTACCTGGATTATCATGTGAATCTCATCACCATGTTACTTTTAATTAATTTTGTTGGGTTATTGATGACACCTAATTGGGATTGAGATGCTGTCAACCATCTCAATGTTTAACAACCACCATGATAGTTAAATAAAATTTATTCCTTTGCAGTAGGGAAAAATTGGCTTTCCGCAAAAACTTTAACCATAGAGCTTTCCACCAGCCTTATATGCATGTAGTATAGTATTATTACTGTTCATTATTTCTCTATGTGTTACATTGCCAGCATATTCCATGTGCTGACCCGTTTTCGGGCTGCAACGTTTCATGTTGCAGACTTTTCAGACGACGAGTAAGGTGCCTTAGGTCGTGGTCTTATACTCAGTGATGCCGCTGGAGTTGATGGACTCACTTATCTTCCAAGTCTTCCGCTGTTATCGTTTTTAGATGGCCTTAAGCCATATTTATCATACTTATTCTCTTTGGAGATATTCGATGTAATAAGTGTGTGATTGCTACTCTGTTATAAATCCTCCATTTGTACTGTGCGTGTCAGCATTACTGATCCAGGGATGACACTGGTGCACAGCAGCACAGACCATTTGAGGTCTGGTCGCTACATTGTCTTCCTTATGAGTGGCGGTCGGGGATGAGCGATGGTCTTTTCCTACCAATCTACCCCCCCTAGGAGCATGCGCATAGTACTTTGTTTTGATAACTAATAGATTTTTGCAATAAGTATGTGAGTTCTTTATGACTAATGTTGAGTCCATGGATTATACGCACTCTCACCCTTCCGCCATTGCTAGCCTCTCTAGTGCCGTGCAACTTTCGCCGATACCATAAACCCACCATATACCTTCCTCAAAACAGCCACCATACTTACCTATTATGGCATTTCCATAGCCATTCCGAGGTATATTGCCAGGCAACTTTCCACCGTTCTGTTTATTATGACACGCTTCATCATTGTCATATTGCTTTGCATGATCATGTAGTCGACATCGTATTTGTGGCAAAGCCACCATTCATAATTCTTTCATACATGTCACTCTTGATTCATTGCACATCCCGGTACATGGCCGGAGGCATTCATATAGAGTCATATTTTGTTCTAAGTATCGAGCTGTAATTCTTGTGTTGTAAGTAAATAAAAGTGTGATGATCTTCATTATTAGAGCATTGTGCCATGCGAGGAAAGGATGATGGAGACTATGATTCCCCCACAAGTCGGGATGAGACTCCATACGAAAAAAAAGAGGCCGAAAAATTAGAGAAGGCTGAAATAAAAAAATGAGAGAAAAGAGAGAAGGGGCAATGCTACTATCCTTTTACCACGCTTGTGCTTCAAAGTAGCACCATGATCTTCATGATAGAGAGTCTCCTATGATTGTCACTTTCATATACTAGTGGGAATTTTTCATTATAGAACTTGGCTTGTATATTCCAATGATGGGCTTCCTCAAATTGCCCTAGGTCTCGTGAGCAAGTGAGTTGGATGCACACCCACTTAGTTTTCTTTTGAGCTTTCATAAACTTATAGCTCTAGTGCATCGGTTGCATGGCAATCCCTACTCACTCACATTGAAATCTACTAATGGCCATCTCCATAGCCTGTTGATACGCCTAGTTGATGTGAGACTATCTCCTTATTTTTGTCTTCTCAACAACCACCTTCTATTCCACCTATAGTGCTATGTCCATGGCTCACGCTCATGTACTGCGTGAAAGTTGAAAAAGTTTGAGAACATCAAAAGTATGAAACAATTGCTTGGCTTGTCATCGGCTTGTGCATGATTTGAATATTTTGTGTGATGAAGATGGAGCATAGCCAGACTATATGATTTTGTAGGGATAAGCTTTCTTTGGCCATGTTATTTTGAGAAGACATAATTGCCTTGTTAGTATGCTTGAAATATTATTATTTTATGTCAATATTAAACTTTTGTTTTGAATCTTACGGATCTGAACATTCATGCCACAATAAATAAATTACATGGATAAATATGTTAGGTAGCATTCCACATCAAAAATTCGGTTTTTATCATTTACCTACTCGAGGACGAGCAGGAATTAAGCTTGGGGATGCTTGATACGTCTCCAACGTATCTATAACTTTTGATTGTTCCATGCTATTATATTATCTGTTTTGGATGTTTTATTTGCATTAATATGCTATTTTATATTATTTTTTGGACTAACCTATTAACCTAGAGCCTAGTGCTAGTTCCTATTTTTTCCCTGTTTTTGAGTTTCACGGAAAAGGAATACCAAACGGAGTCCAAATGGAATAAAACCTTCGCGATGATTCTTCTTGGACCAGAAGACAACCAGGAGACTTGGAGATGAAGTCGGAGGAGCCACGAGGCGGCCATAAGGAAGGACGGCGCGCCCAGGGGGGTAGGGCGTGCCCCCAACCCTTATGGGCCCCTCGTGCACCTCCTGACCTAATTCTTTCCCCTATATATTCCCATATATCCCCAAACCACCAAAGGCATCCACGAAAACACTTTTCCATCGCTGCAACCTTTTGTACCCGTGAGATCCCATCTAGGGACTTTTTCCTGCACCCTGCCGGAGGGGGATTCGATCATGGAGGGCTTCTACATCAACTCTATTGCCCTTCCGATGAAGCATGAGTAGTTTACCACAGACCTACGGTCCATAGCTAGTAGCTAGATGGCTTCTTCTCTCTCTTTGATTCTCAATACCATGTTCTCCTCGATGTTCTTGGAGATCTGTTCGATGTAATACTTTTTTGCGGTGTGTTTGCCGAGATCCGATGAATTGTGGATTTATGATCAGCTTATCTATGAATATTATTTGAATCTTCTCTGAATTCTTTTATGCATGATTTGATATCTTTGTAATTCTCTTCGAATTATCGGTTTGGTTTGGGCAACTAGATTGGTTTTTTTAGCAACAGGAGAAGTGCTTAGCTTTGGGTTCAATCTTGCGGTGTCCTTTCCCAGTGACAGTAGGGGCAGCAAGGCACGTGTTGTATTGTTGCCATCGGGGATAAAAAGATGGGGTTTTCATCATATTGCTTGAGTTAATTCCTCTACATCATGTCATCTTACTTAATGCATTACTCCGTTCTTTATGAACTTAATACTCTAGATGCATGCTGGATAGCGGTCGATGTGTGGAGTATCGTAGTAGATGCAGAATCATTTCAGTCTACTTGACACGGACGTGATGCCTATATTCATGATCATTGCCTTAGATATCGTCATAACTTTGCGCTTTTCTACCAATTGCTCGCCAGTAATTTGTTCACCCACCGTATTATTTTCTTTCTTGAGAGAAGCCTCTAGTGAAACCTATGGCCCCCGGGTCTATTTTCCATCATATAATTTTCCGATCTACTATTTTGCAATCTTTTACTTTCCAATCTATAAACCAAAAATACCAAAAATATTTACTTTATCATTTATCTACCTCTATCAGATCTCACTTTTGCAAGTAGCCGTGAAGGGATTGACAACCCCTTTATCATGTTGGGTGCAAGTTGTTTGATTGATTGTGCAAGTATTCGGTGATTTGTGCGTTGTCTCCTACTGGATTGATACCTTGGTTCTCAAACTGAGGGAAATACTTATCTCTACTTTGCTGCATCACCCTTTCCTCTTCAAGGAAAAAACCAACGCAAGCTCAAGAAGTAGCAATTCTCTTGCTCCTGGTTGTGTGCGTAATCCCCGGGATATGATTTACTACTTCTTTGAAAAATATTTCCCTGCTCATAAGAAACAAGCTGCCTTAAAGGAAATATTTAACTTTGTGCAATTTGAAGAAGAGAGTCTCCCACAAGCTTGGGGGAGGCTTCTCCAATTACTTAATGCTTTGCCTGATCATCCTCTCAAGAAAAATGAAATACTTGATATCTTTTATAATGGACTAACCGATGATTCTAGGGACCACCTAGATAGTTGTGCTGGTTGTGTTTTCAGGGAATGAACTGTTGAGCAAGCTGAATTGCTATTGAATAATATATTGAGTAATGATAATGATTGGACACTTCCTAAGACAACTCTTAAGCCAACTCCGAATTAGAGAGGTATTCTATTTCTCAGTCCTGAAGATATGCAAGAGGTAAAGAAATCTATGAAATAAAAAGGTATTAAAGTTGAAGATGTTAAGAATTTACCGCCTATTGAAGAAATACATGGTCTTGATAACCCGACATAGGTAGTAGAGGTAAACTCTCTCCATAGATTTGATGAAGGTGATATTCCTCATAATAAGTCTGCTAGTCAATGCTTGGATGAGTTTGGTAATTTCATTGTTAAACAATAAAATTTCAATGCTTATGTTAGTAGACAATTGAAACGTAATGCTTACATGGTTGACTGCTTGGGTGATTATATGAGTGAACAGTTAATGATCTTAAGCTTATTAGTAAGCATGCTTCCATGGTTAAAACTCGGGTAGAACAAGTACTTAAGGCACAAGATGATTTGCTCAATGAGATGAATGGTAAGAACAATGATAATGTTGTTAGAGTTATGACTAGAGGTGGTAAGATGACCCGGGAACCTTTGTATCCTAAGGGCCTAACTAAGAGAATTGAGCAAGATTCTCAGAGAATTAATACTAATGCACCTAGTCCTAGTAAGAAAAAGAAAAAGAAAGCTGATAGGACGTTGCATGCTTCTAGTGAACCAATTATAGACACACATGAGAATCCAGATGATATTTCTATTTATGATGCTGAGACACAATCTGCTGATGAGCATGAACCTAGTGATAATGCTAATGATGATGTTCATGTTGATGCTCAACCTAGTAATGATAATGATGTGAAGATTGAACCTGTTGTTGATCTTGATAACCCACAATCAAAGATTCAACGTTATGATAAGAGAGACTTCATTGCTAGGAAACACGGTAAAGAAAGAGAACCATGGGTTAAGAAACCCATGCCCTTTCCTCCTAAACCATCCCAGAAAAAGGATGATGAGGATTTTGAGCGCTTTGCTAAAATGATTAGACCTATCTTTTTGCGTATGCATATTACTGATATGCTGAAAATGAAGGAAATATGCCCTGGAGGCAACAATAAAGTTGTTATTTATATTTCCTTATATCATGATAAATGTTTATTATTCATGCTAGAATTGTATTAACCGGAAACTTGATACATGTGTGAATATATAGACAAAACAAAGTGTCCCTAGTATGCCTCTACTTGACTAGCTCGTTAATCAAAGATGGTTAAGTTTCCTGACCATAGACATGTGTTGTCATTTGATGAACGGGATCACATCATTAGGAGAATGATGTGATGGACAAGACCCATCGATTAGCTTAGCATAATGATCGTTAAGTTTTATTGCTATTGCTTTCTTCATGACTTATACATATTCCTTTGACTATGAGATTATGCAACTCCCAAATATCAGAGGAACACCTTGTGGGCTATCAAACGTCACAACGTAACTGGGTGATTATAAAGATGCTCTACAGGTGTCTCCGAAGGTGTTTTTTGGGTTGGCATAAATCGAGATTAGGATTTGTCACTCCGAGCATCGGAGAGGTATCTCTGGGCCCTCTCGGTAATGCACATCATGATAAGCCTTGCAAGCAATGTGACTAATGAGTTAGTTACGGGATGATGCATTACAGAACGAGTAGAGAGACTTGCCGGTAACGAGATTGAACTAGGTATGAAGATACCGATGATCGAATCTCGGGCAAGTAACATACCGATGACAAAGGGAGTGACGTATGTTGTCATTACCGTTTGACTGATAAAGATCTTCGTAGAATATGTAGGAACCAATATGAGCATCTAGGTTCCACTGTTGGTTATTGATCGGAGATGTGTCTCAATCATGTCTACATAGTTATCGAACCCGTAGGGTCCGCACGCTTAACGTTTGATGACGATTTGTATTATGAGTTATGTGTTTTGGTGACCGAAGATTGTTCGGAGTCCCGGATGAGAACACAGACATGACGAGGAGTCTCGAAATGGTCGAGAGGTAAAGATTGATATATTGGACGATAGTATTCGGACACCGAAATGGTTTTGGAGTGTTTCGGATATTTATCGGAGTACCGAGGGGTTACCAGAACCCCCCGGGAAAGTTATGGGCCCATGGGCCATAAGGGGGAGAGAGAGGGCAGCCCACAAGGGGTGGCGCCCCCCCATGCGTAGTCCGAATTGGACAAGGGGAGGGGCGCGGACCCCCTTTCCTTCTCCGTCTCCCTCTCCTTCCCCCTTTCCCCCTCCGAAAGAAGGAAGGGGGGGCAGATTAGGACTAGGAGTCCTAGTGGGTTTCCCTCCACTTGACGCGCCCCCTAGGGCCGGCCTCCTCCCCTCTCCTCCTTTATATATGGGGGCAGGGGGCACCCCAAAGCACATCAATTGTTTCTTAGCCGTGTGCGGTGCCCCCCTCCACCATTTACTCCTCTGATCATATTGTCGTAGTGCTTAGGCGAAGCCCTGCGCGGATCACATCACAATCACCGTCACCATGCCGTCGTGCTGATGAAACTCTACCTCGACACTTTGCTGGATCAAGAGTTTGAGGGACGTCATCGAGCTGAACGTGTGCATAACTCGGAGGTACCATTCGTTCGGTGCTTGATCGGTTGGATCACGAAGACGTTCGACTACATCAACCGCGTTAAGCTAACACGTCTGCTTTCGGTCTATGAGGGTACGTAGACACACTCTCCCCCTCTCGTTGCTATGCATCTCCTAGATAGATCTTGCATGATCGTAGGAAATTTTTTGAAATTGCATGCTACTTTCCCCAACAGAAAATGTCTCCTTATGCTAAGTATATGAAGGATATTGTTACAAATAAAAGAAAGATATCGGAAGCAGAAATTTCCACCATGCTTGCTAATTATACTTTTAAGGGTGGAATACCAAAGAAACTAGGAGATCCAGGAGTACCAACTATACCATGCTCCACTAAAAGAAATTATGTTAAAACTGCTTTATGTGATCTTGGAGGCGGTGTTAGTGTTATGTCTTTCTCTTTATATCGTAGACTTGAATTGAATAAGTTGACACCTACTGAAATTTCTTTACAAATGGCCGATAAATCAACTGCTATACCCATCGGTATTTGTGAGGATGTGCCTGTTGTGGTTGCAAACGTTACTATCTTAACGGACTTTGTTATTCTTGATATTCCCGAGGACGACAGTATGTCGATTATCCTTGGTAGACCTTTTTTGAATACTGCAGGGGTTGTTATTGATTGCAACAAAGGCAATTTAACTTTTCATATTAATGGTAATGAGCATACAGTACACTTTCTGAAGAAACAACCTCAAGTTCATAGTATCAATTCTATTCGAAAATTTTCACCTATTACTTTTGGCGGTTTTGAATTCCCTCTTCCTACTGTCAAAAAGAAATATGATATTCTTATTGTTGGGGACATGCATATCCCCGTTGAGGTAACCTAGTGTTATTCGAAAGTTTCTCAGGTTTCGTGTCATTCGGAAGAAGTTTGTTAATAAGACTTGATAAACCTTGTTAATGGATTCCTTTTGATGAGCATGAGATGGATGAATTTGGAAAGCACAACTTTCTGTACCTACTTTTTATTTTATGTTATTTAGAATAAATAAAGCAAAAATAGTATTATTCGTCTGTTTTCTGAATTATCCGTGCAATAAAAAATGTCCCGAAAATAAAAGTTCTCCAAATGCCCTGAAAATTTAGTATTATTTTTTATAGAATATTTTAAAATTACTGGCACTGATAATGCACCAGTGGACCACAAGGGTAGAGGGCGCGCCCTACCACCCTGGGTGCGCCCCTGCCTTGTGGGTCCCACGTAGGCCCCCCTCACTTATTCCAGCACCCATCCACTTCGTCTTCCTCCAGAAAAAAATCATCCCGTTGCTCAAACCCGTGTTCTAGCTCATCTTGCTGCCATTTTCGATCTCCTTGTGCAAAGCTCCATTTGCAAAACTGTTTTGGGGGATTATTCTTCGATATGTGACTCCTCCAATGGTCTAATTAGTTTTTGTTCTAGTGCTTTATTTATTGCAAAAAAATTCTGCTGTGGTGACCTTGTTCTTGAGCTTGCATGTCAAATTTATATGGTCCAAAGTAGTTTTGATGCATGATATAACCTCTAGACACTTGTAGGAGTAGTTGCTATCAATTTTGTTGAGTTTGGTTCACTTTTATTTTGAGTTACTAAAAATTTCAGAAATTTTTCAGAGGAACAAAAATGTTTAGGAAAATGTACCAAGGTGGTTCCTCGAGGAAACAAGCACCAAGGCTCGCGATACGTGAACCGGGCCTTGAACCACCAAGGAAAGCTCAAGTGCAGCCTTGTGAATGGCCGTCGGATGAATTCATGGTCCGTGCAGGTTTCAAGGATGAGTTTGATGCGTACGTGCAAAATGCTGAACTGGGGGACTTCTTGTCAGATAAGTGTCCCCAATACTATCAACTCACTGATTCATTTGCGCGAAGATTTAAATTTACATCCCAGCACAATACTCATACTGTCATGTTTGATTTTATGATAAATCTTATACCATGGACCTTGAAGATTTTAATACTGCATGCAAAATCCCACAATGGGGCATTCATAGTGAGCCTCACAAAGCTGAATACAATGATTTCCTTGCTAGCATCACTGTGGGAGAAACTAGAAATATCACACAAGCTACCATAGGGAGCATTCACTTTCCTGCCATACATTATTTTGCTCTCTTTATAGGTAGATGCATTAATGGTAAACATGATCATAGCCATCTTTGCACATAGGATCTTAGTGTCCTTAAGTGTGCAGTGTTGGGTGATAAACGATATAACTTGGGGGCCATTATTGTGAGGAGGTTACATCTTTATGTTATAGATGGAGATTTATTTGGTGGGATTTATGCAACCCGTTTAGCTAACTATCTTGGAGTACCCATAAGGGGGAATGACATTGAGTTACCACCTGCTTTTCTTGATTATAATGCTTTGGTTCGCTACCAGTTTCTTGTGAGGAACGAACCGTCCTTCCTGTACCGACTAATCTTTGACCGACAGCGCGCTGTCCATATTGCTCTTCCTGCTCCTTCCTTCTTTAACTTTCAGGTCAGAGGGAGATATTTTATAACCGAGAGGAGGTGAACGAGTATGAGAGAGAGGTGGAGGCCGCTCGCCTCCATGCTGCATCCCTTCAGGCAGTAGCTGCTGCATCCTAGTACAACCCCGACTATCACTTTGGATATCCGCCAGGCCAGTCGTGGCCCTAGACCAACTTAGGCCAAAAGCCTAAGCTTGGGGGAGTACGTATTTCTCACCGACATTACATTCATGTTCACACACTCATTCCAATTGTCGGTGTTCATACTTTTTCATTGTATTACCCATGTTAGTTTATTTTATTTTTGCCGCTTTCTTCTTGTGTGTTTGAAAAACTTTGAGAAAAAAATAGTTGTAGCTTATTTCCTTTCCATGTTTACTTAGTAGTAGTATTAAAGAAAACCCAAAAAGATTCCTCGTTCTTCTTTTGCTTGTTGGGAGCTTTCCCGTGTAAATAGTTTTTCTCGTTCTTGTTTTACTTTCTTCAGAAAAACAAAAACTCCAAAAACATTTCACTGTGTTTTTTTTAAGTTCTTTTCTTTGGGGGTCGAGAGGAGAAGACCACGATGAAAATGTTGAGTGGTTCTCATATGCATTATTATTGATCTAACGAAGAGCCCATATTACCTTGTCTTCTCCTCTAAATAAATGTTTGCAGATTCCAGCATAGTCCAATGCACGTGCACTATTATTATTATCCACACCGTTCGGTCATGCAAGTGAAAGGCAATAATAATGATATATGATGAAATGATTGAGATGAGGAAAAGCTGGTATGAACTCGACCTATCTTGTTTTTGTAAATATGATTAGCTCATCGTTCTTGATTCAGCCCTTTATGAATGAAACATGTTTGCAGTGACAACTAGAGATTATAGTCACTCATGCCATGCTTAATTAGCTAGGAGTTTATAATGGTTTACCTTGCGTGCCAACATGCTTTTAAAATGGTTGTGATGTAGTATGATAGGATGGTATCCTCCTTTGAATGATTCGAGTGGCTTGACTTGGCACATGTTCATGCATGTAGTTGAAACAAAATCAACATAGCCTCCACGAAATTTATGTTCATGGTGATTTATCCTACTCATGCTTGCACTCAATGTTGGTTAATCTCAATGCATGTTTATGACTGTTGTCGCTCTCTAGTTGGTCGCTCCTCAATCCCTTGCTAGCCATCACTTGTACTAAGCGGAAATACTGCTTGTGCATCCACTTCCATAAACCCAAAGTTGTTTCATATGAGTCCACCATACCTACCTATATGCGGTATTTACCTACCGTTCCAAGTAAATTTGCATGTGCCAAACTCTAAACCTTCAAATAATAATCTGTTTTGTATGCCCGAATTGCTCATGTAGCGACTGGGGGCTGTTAGTATCTTCCATGCTAGGTGGGTTATTCTCACGATGAGTGGACTCCGCTCATCATTCACGAGAAAATGGCTGGTAACCGGGATGCCCAGTTCCATGCTCAAATCAAATCAAAATATAATTGCAAACAAAACTCCCCCAGGATTGTTGTTAGTTGGACGGTACCCGTTGTTTCGGACCAGCCGTGGAATGTGCTTGTTGATGGTGGGGAGTATAAAATTTACCATTATGTTTGGGAACCGCCTATAATGTATCTAGTATGGAAGATACCGAGATCTCTTGGTTGTTATGTTGACAACGAAAGCATACCGCTCAAAATATTATTCATCTCTATTTTAAAAGCTCGAGCTCTGGCACCTCTACAAATCCCTGCTTCCCTCTGTGAAGGGCCTAACTATTTACTTTTATTGCTGAGTCATCATCCTCTTATAAAAAGCACCAGTTAGAGAGCACCACTGTCATTTGTATGCTTTGCTATTAATCGATATTGAGTATGACTGTGACTGGATCTATTTTGCCATGAATTACAATGTCTAGTTAGTCCTTGATCTTCACGGGTGCTCTGCATTTATGTTTTGTGGTCTCAGAAAGGGCTAGCGAGGTACCATTTTATTATATCATATCATGATTGTTTTGAAAAAGTATTGTCATCCGAGATTCATTATTATTGCTCGCTAGTTGATTATGCCATTGATATGAGTAAATGTGAGACCTAAATGTTATTGTGAATATGGTTAGTTCATAATCTTTGTTGAAAACTTGAATGCTGGCTTTACATATTTGCAACAACAAGATCAAACAGAGTTTGTAAAAGTTTTTCTTTATCACTTTCAGTTTGTCAACTGAATTTCTTGAGGACAAGCAATGGGTTAAGCTTGGGGGAGTTGATACGTCTCCATCATATCTACTTTTCCAAACTCTTTTGCCCTTGTTTTGGACTCTAATTTGCATGATTTGAATGGAACTAACCCGGACTGACGCAGTTTTCAGCAGAATTGCCATGGTGTTATTTTTGTGCAGAAATAAAAGTTCTCGGAATGACCTGAGAATTCATGGAGAATATTTTTGGAATATATAAAAGAATATTGGCGAAAGAATCAACAAAGGGGGGCCCACCTGCTGTCCACAAGGGTGGAGGGTGCCCCCCTAGGGCGCACCCCTGCCTTGTGGGTCCCCTGGACCTCCACCGACCTCAACTCCAACTCCATATATTCATGTTCGAGGACAAAAAATGAGAGAGAAGGATTCATCGCGTTTTACAATACAGAGCCGCCGCCACCTCCTGTTCTTCTTCGGGAGGGCAGATCTGGAGTCTGTTCGGGGCTCCGGAGAGGGGAAATCGTTGCCATCGTCATCATCAACCATCCTCCATCACCAATTTCATGATGCTCACCGCCGTGCGCGAGTAATTCCATTGTAGGCTTGCTGGACGGTGATGGGTTGGATGAGATTTATCATGTAATCGAGTTAGTTTTGTTAGGGTTTGGTCCCTAGTATCCACTCTGTTTTGAGATTGATGTTGCTATGACTTTGCTATGCTTAATGCTTGTCATTAGGGCCCGAGTGCCATGATTTCAGATATAAACCTATTATGGTTTCATGAATATATTTGTGTTCTTGATCCTATCTTGCAAGTTATAGTCACCAACTACGCGTTATGATCCGGAAACCCCGGAGTGACAATAGTCGGGACACTTCCCGGTGATGACCGTAGTTTGAGGAGTTCGTGTATTCACTAAGTGCTAATGCTTTGGTCCGGTTCTCTATTAAAAGGAGGTCTTAATATCCCTTAGTTTCCATTAGGACCCCGCTGCCACAGGAGGGTAGGACAAAAGATGTCATGCAAGTTCTTTTTCATAAGCACGTATGACTATGTACAGAATACATGCCTACATTATATTGATGAATTGGAGCTAGTTCTGTGTCACCCTAGGTTATAACTGTTGCATGATGAATGCCATCCGACATAATTATCTATCATTGATCCATTGCCTACGAGTTCGTTTCATATTGATCTTTGCTTCGTTACTTTGCCGTTGCCACTGTTACGATTGCTACAAAACTGCTACTGTTACTTTTGCCACCGTTACCGTTACTTCCCTAGTACTTTGCTACTAAATACTTTGCTGCAGATATTAAGTCTTTCAGGTGTGGTTGAATTGACAACTCAGCTGCTAATACTTGAGAATATTCTTCGGCTCCCCTTGTGCCGAATCAATAAATTTGGATTGAATAATCTACCCTCAAAAACTGTTGCGATCCCCTATACTTGTGGGTTATCAATGTATAGATTGGATTTGTGGTTTCTGAAACTTGCAGCGGCTGGAATTGTGTTTCGTCGACTCGCCTAGGGTTTTTGGATTTTCGGGGTATTTGTAGAGTAAAGAGGCGGTGCGGGAGGCAGCCGAGGTGGGCACAACCCACCAGAGCGCGCCCATGTGGGTTGTGCTCCCCTCGGAGCCCCCCTCTGGTACTTCCTTGGCCCATCGTGTGTCTTCTGGTCCAAAAAAATTCTCCAAAAAGTTTCGCTGCGTTTGGACACCGTTTGGTATTGATTTTCTGCGAAGTAAAAAACAAGCAAAAAACAGCAACTGGCACTGGGCACTATGTCAATAAGTTAGTCCCAAAAAATGATATAAAGTTGCTATAAAATGATTGTAAAATATCCAAGAATGATAATATAACAGCATGGAACAATCAAAAATTATAGATACGTTGGAGACGTATCAGTGACGATGTGTGAGGCTGGAGCTGCAAACATGTCTTCAAAATATTCCAAGAAACCAACAATCAATGTATTTATAGCCGAGGCACAGGAAGACTCACCACCTACAATATTCAACCCTTATTTTCCATGCTTAAGACCAAGAGTTGGAACAACAAATAATAAAAAGAGGGCTAGAGCTCTCTAGAATGTCCAATGTCTACATAGAGTAAACAAACCGAAGTATGTACCTGAAATACAGTCTATCCATATGCAAACACAAAGTCTATGGCACACTCGATCTTATGTCAAATGTAGGAGCTAGACGAAATATGTCAACTGGGGGGGCAAAGAAGAATACATATGAGTGTTTGGGAGGGGCAAAGGCCAAAAAAATCCATGTAAGCCCTCCAAAACAAATTCTTCACGACTTGGTTAAAAGATGGGGGGGCATGGTCCCCTCAGACTAACACATAGACCCGCCTTTGCTTGCATCCCTAATAGAAATGTCGCCCAACAAGATCACTTAAAGTGTTGTGCACCCCAATGAAGCTGCAGTTGTACAATGCGGCTTTATCTCCGTTGATCTGCAAAGCGACTGCCGGGACAGGTGAAGCTACACTCGTAGAATGCAGCTCTGTCTTCATTCATGTGCAAAGCAATTGTCAGGACAGGTTCTCCCACGTACGTGTTCTACAACAAAAATCGGCTGAATGTTTTAGAAGACAAAGATGGAGTCTAGTGTTTTGGTATATATGATCAAGGCTAAAACTACTAACTTAAGCTTACCCAATTTCTCAAGACAAAGATAGACTCATATTTAATACCTTGAAGGTAAGGAACCTTGCCATGAAGTTTCCTTCATCGATGTCCATGGTGGTTGTTTCATTGGTCGCATGGGGACGACGCATGTGAGCATTCTTTGGCACCTGGTAGTCATCCCACTCGATCGAGGAGTCGTTTAGCTTTGGAGTCAAAGTTAAGTCTTTGGGGCACCAAGGTTAAGTCTTTGTGTAGGATATGGATGTCTTGCCCCACAAGTCAGTCTACATACGCTATGATATGAAATCTGACCGTTAGCCATGTATTGTGTGTATGTTAGTGAATGTGCCCCCAACGGCCATATCAGTCATCTTGGGTTGCTCCCCAATTATAAATAGCCCCCTACCTCAATCCTTTTTGGTTGGTTGATCCGCGTGATTTGACAAGTGTTGTCTGAGCAACTTTTCCTGGCACTAACATGAGGAGTCCTAAGTGAGGAAAACCCGCAGAGCCTAAGAACTAAAACTGTTATTGAGCATCAACGAAAAACTCAATCAAACCCTAGCTTGGACGTGCTACTCTTGAGGATTGTGCATCCTCTAGACAGTTAGGCGTCGTTCAAGAGCATCCATCATGTGGATTCGTCAAAGAACAAGTACGTACCGGTCCAAAGATCACCGCAAGATCTATCACAGGTGATTGGGTGAGTTCAAGGAACTTGGCTCACGGAGAACAAGGCAAAGACTTGTGTGTTCACAATTGTGGCTCAGCCTCTTCAACCCAGACGTTGTACCGTGTCGGGAGTTTGAACAGGGGTAAACAAATCTCTATGTCTTCGCCAAGCAACGAATTCTAATTCCTCGCTCAACTTATACTTTCTATAATCTGTTGAGATCTGAGGAATTTCTCCTTCCTCCTTTCTCAGTGATTGGTGCCAAGACTACTGAGTACTTACATTCTGTTCCGCTGCTTAGATTTTTGCCAAGTGTTGTACTTTGTTCATTCTGTGAAGACTTTCGTATGTACTTAGACGCTTAGATTTAAATCTCCAATCCCCCCCCCCCTCTCCGCTGGTCAATTCTTCTGATCCTATCAAGGTCGTTTGCACCCACCTGACTAGTACCCTTCACTAGCACGCCTCCGACACCGCACTTCATTCTCGCACATGCTCCCCTCGCCCTCATGGCTAGACGAAGCCATGCAATGGCAGGGGGCGGAGGGGGGAGGGAGAGGACGACGGAGCCGGAGTGGTCTCCACCAGTATCTCGTGGCCTCAGGCGCCCGTTACTGTGTATTTTTGCAAACGGGCGCCTGCAGCGCCCGAAGCTGGGCCGGCCCAATTATTTCCGCAAACTCACAAAAAATTGTGCAGCGATCGTCTTCGAACCCGCGACCTCTGTGTTCGAAGGGAACGACACTAGCCATTCGACCATCCAACCACGATGTGAAAAGCATTCATTTTCAGCTTGCTATTTCTTCCTTCCATCATGGTTTTCCTTCTGGACGTTTGCATTCGTTTTTTCATTATTTTTTTCTTGCTTTTCCCTTTTTCTCTTTTTTGAATGCGTGGATTCTTTAAAAAATCATGAACTTTTTTCTTCAAAATCGATGAACCTTTTTTTACGAAATCCATGAACTTTCCCTCATATCCATGAACATTTCTTCAAAATCGGTGAACTTTTTTCAAATTTTGACTTTTTTTTAAATGGATGAACTATTTTGCAAATTCAATGAACTTTATTTCAAATTCAATGAACTCTTTTCAAATTCAGTGAACTTTTTTCAAAAATTTGATGAACTTTTTCAAATTCAATGAACTTTTTTGAAATTTTGATGAACTTTTTTCAAATTTTGATGAACTTCTTTTGAATTAGATGAACTTTTTTAAAAAAATTGTGAACTTTTCTGAAAATCTATGAACTTTTTTTCATTTTTTGTGAACTTTTTCAAAACCAATGAACTTTTCAAGTTGTTTTATATTTAAGTTAACGTTTTATTAAAAGCAATGACTATAACTGTTTTCTGTTATTGGACACCAATACGATGTTGGTCTAGTGGTTGTCGCGTTCGTTTGTAGACATGAGATAGTGAGTTCGAACCCCATCTCTCCCACTGGTTATTTTTCACTTTTTCCTTTGGCAGCAGGGAATGGGCCAGATTCGAACCAGCCCAATCAAGAAACGTGCAGGCGCCAGGTTGTCTAACCGCCGACTAGGGGCTCCCTTTCCTTCTCGCAGCGTGTGTATCTTCATGTGGGTAGCGAGGTGGGCCGGTGTTGGCTATTATGACATTCTTCACCTGATTTCCCACCAGTTAACCACGCAACTATACAGAGTTGAGGCAAATTTTGCCTCTGTTTCAAAAAGAAATACATAGGACAGTCCACAAGAACCCAAGTATGATGACCCTCCACCCTTATGAAGGTCCTTCAATCAGGAAAAGCTTTTGCCAATAGAGATGTTCCACGGACTGCCTACATAGCACATATGTTAATATGTAACTGAAAATTATAGGAATGGTGGCGTAGCAAAAGAGAGCACTATTAGTCGTTGCTTAAAATCTCATAATGTAACGCTGTAGCATGTGCACCGTCAATATAGAATAAGAAAGCTAACTAATTGTGTCTAGAACCATCATGGAATTAAGAACTGTAGGGTTACAGTCAATCTAACTATTGCCATGTTGTTTCTTCTTCCTTCTGTGTTTTGGCTTGATAGCATCTATTAGACTCTTAGGTGATCTGCTTTCCTTGAACTCATCTGACTCTCCAGCCGTTCCAGAATTTGACACGCTTTTCACCTCTGGATTGGATTCAGTCAACATTGGTTTGGTATCCTCATGCTTGTCGTCGTTTGGTATAGCTGGTGGATCTGCATATTCCAAGGAAATTTCCAGAATTGAGAAGGATGGGTATGTATGTCATATCAAAGAATCATTCTTGTCCAGTTAAGAGAACAAAAGTTTTCTACAGTAAACACATGCAATAGTTCTGCTGACGGTTTAACTTAAAATAATAATTCTCCATGGTTCGAATGGAGAATGTAACATGGCTTCGTTTGACACATTCTCTTGGAAACAGGCATGTTCAACAAAAAAGAACCAACTAGAAGAATATTGGTTGACCGGAACAAGACGGACATATACATATCAAAATTTGAAAAAGAATCATATCATTAATGATTTTATTGGTTCACTTCGCCATAGAGAATAACTCAGCCAAAGCATGCTTAGCATATGGGAGATGGAACGCATGTTTCAGCACTTTTGTCAGATCATATTTCATGGCTAGTGAGGACTAGAATTGAAAGCTGAAGCATGAACGCAATGTTTGGGAAATTCATTATAGATAGTAAGCACTCAGATCATGCAACTAGACAAAAATGAAAATAACAGGCGAACAAAATTCACAGTACCAGGCAACTGAGAGATTCTGAGGGAGCTTAATGAAACTCCTTTGGAGTATGGATCCCTGCATTGAAAAAATCAGGGTGGTTGGCGAAACTTATATCAAGCAACTATTTAATGCACGGAATTAGAGAAGTGCAGCACTCCAGTAGCTACCAATTTGATGGGCCACCAACGAATGTGGATGTTTGTTTGTGTTTAACAGTTCGGTCCACAGTCAAGGGAGAAATCCTTTTTATATTTTGATGATCATCATCACCTTTGCTTATCTGCTGACCATCATTGGGTGCCTTCGAGGCTTGGTTTTCCAATGCACTGTGAGTGCTCTCCTTCATAGTTACATCAGGAACGTTAACTTTTTTAGCCACTAATGCTGGAGTACGCTTTACTTTCTGCAATGCCTTTTCAGTAGTGTAATCATCGACCTGAACAAAAAAGAATAACATGGGTTTCATCCTTAGAATAACATGCATATATGATCGTGAAAATAGAATGAGGTTCAGAAAGTCACATAATTTCTAGGCATCTGGCTCATTCAGAGAGCCGCTGAACACACATGCTGATGGATTGATCCAAGGGTTTGATTTGCTACTTTGAGACGAACCACCAAGAGGCCAAAATAGGGGTCAATTTGGTAGCAGATGGGTGTGGTAACAAGGCCCATGGCACCAATGGCATGGCCACGCTAAGAAACACTGATAAAGAGATACAGACACGGGGATACAGCAGGGTATATAAATATTTAGAAAAATAAATATCATGTAATAAAGATTAAATGATAATTTTTCGATGAGAGATTTTTTAAGTTGAGAGTACTGAATACATGTTGTCTTAGTTTCATTAATGAAGGACTTTGAGCAGGGGGATACATAATAAGGCCCAATTTCAGAAAACCCTAGACACAGTCAGCTCCTCCATCTGTACCCATTCTCATTCTGCCTCCCTTTGCTCTAGCTGCCTGAGCGCTGCAGAACAGGAGATAACGACTGCGCCACCGCATGTACCTTCTTGCTCGTCGGTAGCTTCTGTCACCATCTTCCTCTCCGCTTGAATCTTCCTCCCTGGCAGCCGCAGTCTCCATCTTTCTCCCTGCCCAGTGCTTCTTCCTTGTTGGCAGCCACCGGCCACCGTTCCCATCTCCCTCCCTGCCCATATCACAGCCGTATCTGGCCAGTGTCCCAGCCTATCCCTATTTATTTTAGTTATTTTAAATTGGAAAAAGAGGATACTCAGGGGTACACGTATCCCCAGTTCTCCACATATCCCAGTGAATCACCGCCGTATGTACAACAACAGGAGACGACCAATGTTGCCATATCAGTGCTTTCTAGTGGCCACATGCCTGACCAGCACAATGTCAACGTTCTATTTTTCTAACATCATTTTGTTTCCTTTTCTATGGTATACAGGGATGTTCAGTGTGGAACTTTGTGGGTTGCTTTTGGCGTAGTATTTTGATCTTCAATAGAGGAAACACGTTACATGTCAGAGTGGTTAACCACAATTATAGAGTTCATGAACTGCATTCTCAATTCACAACCCCTGCTACAGTTTAATATTTCATACAACATTAAAGCAGATATCCAAATTGTAATGAAATATTGGTGATGCAACTTGGCTCACCTCTCTCTTTATTTTGCTTGTTATATCAGCAGCTTTAACTGAAGCAATCCTTAAACACTGCATGATAACACTAGACATGACACCCTCTCCACCAGCTTTCTGAATGGCACAGACATCACCATTCGAGTTAATCGTAGCTGTCATCCTTCCTCCCATAACAGCTTCTTCCTTGTATGTTGGATCGATAACCTACATTCAAAAATTCAGCCAAAGACTGTCAGAAGAAGGGAGCGATATGATGGTTGCTAATAACACGCCTTTCGTGTTCACAAATATTGAAATATATACCATGATATTACCGTCACCAAAATATGCAAAGGTTACAGCTATAGGGAGATGATGAATTGTTAGGGGAAGTGGGTCCCTGACCTGTAAAATACAATAAAGATAGAACATAAGATAAATTCCAAGGCAGTGTAAATGACAGGGCCAGCATCTGATAGTAATGGGGTTGTTTTTGTGAGTACATATTACAGGAAGCTCTGCAAGTCATATATATTTGGTACTTCTCATTATAGCGACACAGAAAACTGGAAAATGTGGTGCTTTGTACGTCCAGCTAGAACTTTGAAGAATGGGTGAGCAAGAGAATATACAATATAACACCTTATATGCCTACCTCAGAGTCATGTACTGTAACTTGCTGACCATCATCCCCACCAACCGTGCATTCAGGCCTCCGGAATGTAGACAAAGCTGCCAATGCAGCGATGTTAGCTGCATCAATGAGATTCCTGAGAGAAACGTCCATATCATTTCACGCGGTTAGCGCTCTACCCAGAAGCATTAACTCATTAGTTACATCAGTAGGCAATATACAACCCATACCCCTCATTGTCCAAAACGTGAAGGTCAACACGCACCGACCAGACATGCTTCCCTGCAACAACACACAGGGATTCCATATCCACGGCTCTGCTCTCCCTGCGACACCGAGAATCCTCATTAAACTCCACACTTAAACTCTTTGTGACAAAAAAATAACTACCAAACAGCCATCTGGAGACCTTAGGCCACGATCAATGACACGGCCCAACTCAATCGCTGCTTCCCCAGGTCGCCCCGGCTCAAAGGCAGGATCAGCCATGGGCGAGAACTCGGTGAATATGGCCAGCGTGCCCTCGTTAGGCCTGTCCTTGTACGGCTGGACCAATTGCGCAGTCACATAACCCATCACACGCGTTTCGCCGAGCTCCACCTCCGCCGAGCCATCCTCCCTACAGATTCCAACAGCAACTTCAGCCAAACATTGATGCGCGGGCAAAGAAGTTCCCTGAGCTCAAACGAAGGGATGGGGAGGGGATTGAGTCAAGGTACCTTCCGAATGCGATTTTGAGCTTGCGGAAATCGAAGGGGCGGCGGCCGTCGACGCGGAGGTCCGACTGGAGGGCTTGCTCGATGAACTCCCGCTCGTTCACCGTCGGGCGCCACCGTGGATCCATCATCTCGTTGCTCGCCGGCGGCGGGAGCTAGGGTTTTAGACGCGGCCGAGGCGGGGGCGGGGGTGTTTCTGCCCTTTTTGAGTGAATTTGGGTAATGTTTGGGAGTGTTGGTGCCCAAATGTGTGCTGCCCAAATTTTGGTACTCTTTTTTCTTTTGATAGAACGTCAGCTTTATGAAACACTTAAACAAAGTTACAAAGGGTCTCCTGGATACATTTCACAGTAGAATGGAAAACAACAACACTAGACAAATTTTTATAAGACTTAGCTAACAGATGAGTAGCTATATTCATTTGCCGACGAACATGCTTGAACACCACAGACACGAAGCTCGTTGAAGCAAACTTTATATCATTGACCATAGTACCAATGGAGGAACGGTCAGAAATACTTGAAAAAATCTTAATAACCAGCGACTGGCAATCTGAGGCAAATATCACTTTGGAGAATTGTTCTTCTCGGATCAGATACACAGCTTTTCGTAAAGCCAGAGCCTCTGCAAGTTTAGGCTTCAATGCCCCATGGATAGGTTCAGTACATGCTACTATATATGTTCCTTCATGGTTCACGGCCACCCCACCTGCCCCTGACATATTAATCTCTGAAAAATTGCAGCGTCTGAATTGATGACAATCACACCTGGCGGCGGCAGAGTCCACATAGTATTGGATGAGGAAGACTCGCGTGTGATAACAGGTACATGATTGAAAAGGTGCTGCAAAATCAGGTTAGTGTAAGCACGAATTTTCTCCATCATATGACGAGGATTAGGAATTTCCGGTGAGTGTCGCGCGTCGTTACGTGCTTCCCATATATACCAAAAGGACACAGCCAGTATTGTGATTTCCTTGTCCGAAGATCTGACAAGGAATTCAAATAGCCACTGCTTAGTATTTCTGAAAGTAGAACGGCATAGTTGGATATCTGCCCACTCCTTAATTGCATCCCATACGGCCCTTGCACGTGGACAGAATAGAAATGCATGCTCCACACTCTCCAGACGACCACAAAAACAGCAACACGCAGAATCGGGGATATGTCGTCGTTGTAATTGTGCTCTTGATGGAAGACAATCTTGAGCAAAACGCCATAGGACAACTTTCATTTTATTGGTATCTTTTACAGACCAAATGGCCTTCCAGTTCTTCTCCTTAACAGCTATATTCGAGGATAGACCAGAGCCACTTTTGCTGCGAGTTTCAAGAAAACGAGCCAACCGTGCCATATTATATGCAGATCGTATTGTGTATTCACCATAATTAGTAAAGGCCATCTTGCAAAGTCCATACCACCATGTCTATACTTGGTTGGTGCCAAAATTATGATTGGCTGTAAAAAGTGCCCACTTATCTCAGGTCTTGTTTGTTTGGGATTCAACTTCATAGAATCAAATATGGATTGGTTGTGTTGGGGAAACGGCTGCAGTAAAGATTGGTCATTTCTTATTTGGTAACAAAGCTGTGAAAACGACTTTGAGCTGATGAAAGGACTAAGATGCCCCTAGAGTATTGAAATGAGTGTAACTTGTTGATTTTGTCTTAATAGACTCTTTAAATGGTATTTTGCTTGACAGTGAAAGATTTGTCCTCTAATAATGTATAATAATATATAATAATATTTCTTTCACTTTCTTGCTCATAGATACATAGACATATAGCAAAAGAAATATGTTTGTCATGCTGCTAGGGCATGCAAGTAATTCATACAATAGAAAAGATAGTCCATATGATTATTAAACCGTACAAAAAGGGAGCCAGAGGATTCGACCGTCCATATAATTAATAATCCATATATATAATTTGATGTTTGTACAGAAAGTAATCTATCTAGCTTGCCATGATAAATTAAGAGGCGTGTCGTTCATCTTGCCTTCATCAGATGATGTCGAAACAACGTCCCCAAGAAATTGTGTCGCGCGTGCCACTGCATGCATGTAAATTCCATTATCATCATATTTATCGAATTGTGCAACGTTATACAATCATTGGTAATCATCGTCTAACTTCCCACCTTAAACTGTGGCACAACCCTATGATGCATCATTTCTTCTTGAAAATGCCAAATGTCCGCTTAATCACATTCTAAAGAGAAGAAGGAGCATGATTTACACCTCAAACTTTTCACTCTGTGGACGTCCAACCCGAAATCCCAGAAAGTAGTAGGTTTGGCCTTTGTAGGGAGCTATATATCCCACTCGATTTGGATAACCGGAATCAACAAGGTAGTACATATCTACATACATAAAGAAGTTAGAACACATGTAATGGTTAATAGAAACAAATTATACAAATTAGTTGACTCGTGTGCCTTTAGGAGGCGCGGGATAAATAGTAGCATACTTCTCGGTACTTTGATGAAAAAACAGTGTGCCATGTACTGACTCCGCCCATCCGGCAACCACAAAGGTAAATTTCATGTCGAAGTCACAAAACATCCAACACATTTTGACTTGTGTAACTATGTCATCTAGTAAAGTCCACAGTACCTTTTGCGGGAACTATAACAGGAATGTTTGTTCCATCAATTACACCAATACAACCTTTGAAGTGAGGCCGTAAATGTTTGTGCCTAATTTTTTGATGCGCACCTGCGAATGTAGGATCTATAGGTTTGATGATGCCTCTTCATAGAGGATATACACAGTGCAACACATGATTGATTTCCTATGAATTGTTTTAATTGATCGAACAAAGCGATCTTTGGCTTGACGAAATGATTGAGGGCCTCTAAGCATCCAGAACAACAAGCCTCGACATTTCTGGTGAGCTCACATCGTTAGTTGACTCAAAATGATAGTCACTCACTAAAAGACCGTGCAAACTCAATAAATCATATGGATACATTATAAACATTTTGTAGCAAGATTTAGGGCGGGCTAATTTTCCCATCACCCATTCATAAACATTTTGCACTACAATTCTCCTAGGTTGCTTATTCAAACAAGTCTTGTTGTAGTGCATAACCATTTGGCCTAAGGTTGCAAGATTGGTATTTAACTTGAGCAAGTCATGAAGTTGTGTTGTCTTTATGTTAGCATCAGCATCACCGCCTCCGTTGTCAATTGCATTCGTCTACAAAATGCAACATGGCAACAACATTAGTTGTCATATCCATTGTTCATCGATAGTGAATGCCTCCTTGTCCAATGGTATCTCACGGAAGATAGCAAACTCGGCACCGGTGATGTGATGATCATCAAACATCACATGCATTTCTGCCAAGCTAGGTGGTCCTCCATTCCTATACCTTTCATGCTTTGGTTGTTTTTGAAAAATTAGCAAGGAACAAAATGTTAGACGATTATGATAAGATAATGATATAGTGTGCATACAATGAGTAACACGAATGAGTATTCCATCAATCACTATCAGCATCTAGCTTAGCACTCAACCCAAGTCCAAATGCATCAATTTGCAATTGTTTCCATTGGCAATACAAAGTTCTGAGTGCACCCCATCAGTTCTTGAATTGCAACCTCGAATGACTTTTCTTAGTTATGTTTAACCAATTCCCCCGTTCCCCGTTCACTCCTCCCCCATTATTCCAATTTTTTGTCACCCCAAGATCTCATATCTCTGATGTCGCAAGCCTTGAGTGCTTGACATGTTGCACTTTACCGTGTCGTGTGGTCATGCTCGCCTTACTGTTGCGTCCTCATGTGGCCATCATCGAACTTATCCGAATAAGTAAGGTTAGGGCTCAGAACCCCCACACCTCCTCCTAATCCCCTCCTCATCCTCGGTGTCGTTAGTGTCGCCAAGGTCGTGGAAGCCGCTGGCGCCCTCCATCTTGTCGTCCTCCTCCTCCATCCCCTCCTCTTCCGACTCGGGCTAAGAGGAGCTCGGGTCAACGGTCGTGGCCGCCACGCAAGCTGTGACCGCCTCCACGATTTGAGTTGTGCATAGTACGTCGGGTGACAGCGAACAATGGCTCTGGTTGCGGCTCTGCCGGGTCTAGATCTGGACTTTGTAGGTGCTCCGGTGGCTAGGGTTAGGAGTGGCGCCAGATTCCGTTTATAGACGGTCGGGTACTCTTATAACCATCGTGTTCTTTTGAATTCGTCCACACTACATATGCTTCATCTTCTCTGTAGAAGGCAAACTGTTTCATCTTCTCTGTAAAATGCAAACTGCTTCAACTTCACTGTAAAATGCAAATTGCTTCAACTTTTGTTATAGTGGAAGCGGCTTCAACTTCTATTAATATGGAAACTGTTTCGAGTTCTGTCTACATAAATGAAGTGGTATGTGGTTGATGTGTCTCCAACGTATCTATAATTTATAAAGTATTCATCCTACATTTACATCAATTATATATGGTTTTGGTGCACTTTTATATTGTTTTTATGGACTAACTCATTAATCTAGTGCCTGGTGTTAGTTGTTATTTTCTGCATGTTTTGTTTTACGGAAAATCAATATCTAGGAAGATCAAAACATCGTGGCGATTTAATATGATTTTTATGGTATATATGTGATTTTGGGGAGAAGTAATCAATGCAAAATAGTGCCTGAGGGCCCCACGAGCGCAGGTGGCGTGACCACCCCTTGTACGCGCCATGGGCCCAACCCTTAAGTCGGTTGGAGCTCTTATTTCGCCGCAAGAAAGATAATTTCCGAAGGAAAATCCCGCCAAAATTTCAGCCCAGGCAGAGTTACGGATCTCTGGCTGTAAAAAACGGTGAAAGGCCAGATAAAAGAAGCGAAAAACAGAAGACGGAAGATAGATCCAATCTAGGGGAGAGCTTCCTCTCTCCCCGGAGGGCCAAAGAAGAAGAAGGAGGGGGGCCCTTCACCCTCCTCAGGTGGCATCGGGACACCGCCAGGGACATCTCCTCCATCACCACCCTGAAGCCTCCTCCGGCACCCATCCACAGAGGCCTCTTCATCAACCTTGCTACCTCCATGGTAATGTGTGAGTAGTTCATCCTTGGGGCTAAGGGTATGTACTAGTAGCTATGTGTTTGATCTCTCTCCCTCTCTCTCATGTTCTTGATGGATCCGATCTTGATTGTGTCATGAGCTTTATTAATAAAGTTGAATCTTATGATGTTCATCTCTTTCTATTATTTTTGTGGTGAACTGAGTCTTACTCTCTGAAGCTTCTTTATGTTGGATTGAATACTTTGGACTTGAGATCACTTGATGCATGTCTAGTAATTAACTTGCGGATAGCCAAGGTGTTGGGGATATAACCCCGAGGTGTGACCCGCCCAGGAGGGGGTTACACCGTTGGCGACTTAATATGAAGAAGGCCTAAGGAGGCCCAAGAAGATGAAGTGTAAAGACGGCGGCTCACAGAGGCGGGCCTGGTGGTGGCCCAAGACCCAGACGTGTGAACCGCCATATGGTGGCTTGCCTGTTAGGGCAAGGTGACTTAGAAACCAGGCCGGTCACGTTGTGTGATCCGGCTCGGACTCTTGTAAGCCTCGGGCCTCGACCTGTGTATATAAAGACGATACCCGGCGGTGGGTTAACTCAAGAAACAATTGATCGATAGCTAGGTCAAGCGTAATCGATATCGCTCCCTTGTAATCGAAACTCAAGCAATACAACTAGAAGTAGGGCGTAGGCTTTTACCTCGTTGTGAGGGGCCGAACCTAGGTAAACTCTTGTGTCCTTTGTCCCGCTCAACCCCTTCGAGCTAACGTACATCGTGATGGGCTCCACACCTAAGTCCTTTCACAAGGGCATCTGCCGTGACAAAACCACGACAGTTGGCGCCCACCGTGGGGCCAGAGCATGGTGGTTTCGAGTTCTTGAAGGGCAATTTCTCAGGGATCTAAGGATACGCCATGGGCCGGATGACCAAGAGTCACCGCGGCAAGATCTACATCAACGACGCTGGCTGGGGCCTCGAGGCCGACTCAGTCGAGTACGGGTAGCGGGTCCCCTTTGGCAGAATTCACATCTTCGTCGGCAAAATCGGCAAGTCAGAGCCTGAGCCGGACGCCTGCATCAACATTATCGAGACGGCTCAGCGCGTGCAACTTGCCAGGGATCAACCCGGCCGGAAGCACGCCTTTGTTGGCTTTGTTCATGGGGCGGATCTTGAGGAAGGGTCTGCATCTGGTGGAGAGACGGCCATCTATTCAGGTGATGAGTCCTCAACTGGAGAAACCGAATCAATTTATCAGCTTCAAGATGGCGGGCTTGGGGGCTGTTCCGACGGTGAGAGTATTCCGGATCCCTATGAGCCGTCGAGCAGGGCTGCTATTTTTATGGCTGGTACGCAGCCAATGCTAAATTCATCAACGGCCGCGGTTATGACATCCAGCTCAACTGCTATTGCGACAGCTGGGGCGAGTGGCTCAGCATGGCCGCCGGCTCAAGTCTTATCTGAGCTCTTGGATGCTTTGGCAACTCTGTTAGCTGCAGAGGTAACTCTAGTGAATCAAGCGCAACATAATGTAGTGGTTGCAAAGGTGCGAGACGAGGTGGCCAAGGCCCGAGAGGATCTTAATGCAGAGAATGCCAGGATGGCAACAGAGCGGGCCTCATTGGAGGCCGAGTCACAGCGGATAAGAGCAGAAGCTTTTCGCCTGAGTATGGATCAGAACGCGCCCAATGCTGTTCTTTGAAGGAGGCATCAGAGCCGCTTACCTTCACAATTTGAGGGACATAATCTTTTTAAGTTTTGGAAATGTTGCATGGTAAACAAAAAATTTCTGTGCACACACAATCAGCGGAAGCGTTTAACAACGTGGTTGATGTAGTCTAACTTCTTTGCGCTCCAACCGATCAAGTACCGAACGTACGGCACCTCCGAGTTCTGCACACGTTCAGCTCGGTGACGTCCTTGCCTTCTTGATCCAGCGAGACGGGCAAAGTAGTAGATGAGTTCCGGCAACACGACGGTGTGGTGATGGTGATGGTGAAGTTATCTCCGCAGGGCTTCGCCTAAGCACTACGAAAATATGACCGAGGGACGGACTAGAGGGAGAGGGGCGCCGCACACGGCTAGGAAATCGTGGTGTCTGTTTCCCCTCTCCTTCCTCTCATATATATAGGTGGAGGGGGGAGGGGAGGCAGCCCCTATGGCGCCCCAAGTGGCCGGAGGTTTCCCTAGGGCGCCTGCCCTGGCCGAATCCCCCCTTTCCACATTTGTGTATGGGGAGGAAGGAAAGGGGGGTTGGCTGTCTTTGGGGCGCCTTCCCCTTCCTTCCCTCCCTCTTTGGTATGTGGGAAAGGGGTGGAAGGGGCGCACCGGCCCCTTGTGGGCTGGTGTGCTTCTCCCCCTTTGGCGCATAAGGCCCATACACTTGCCGGGGGTGTCCGGAACCCCTTCCGGTGCCCCGATGACTACCCGGTGCACTCCGAAACTCTTCCGGTGTCCGAATACCATCATCCTATATATCAATCTTTACCTCTCAACCATTTCGAGACTCCTCATCATGTCCATGATCTCATTCGGGACTCCGAACAACATTCGGTCACCAAATCATATAACTCATATAACACTATATCGTCAACGAACGTTAAGCGTGCAGGCCCTACGGGTTCGAGAACTATGTAGACATGACCGAGACACCTCTCCGGTCAATAACCAATAGCGGGACCTGGATGCCCATACCTACATATTCTACGAAGATCTTTATCGGTCGAACCGTTATGCCAACATACGTAATTCCCTTTGTCCATCGGTATGTTACTTGCCCGAGATTCGATCGTCGGTATCTCTATACCTAGTTCAATCTCGTTACCGCAAGTCTCTTTACTCATTCCGTAATACATCACCTTGTAGCTAACTTGTCGTGGAAGTGTGACGGCAGATGTCCTCATGGAAGGACTTAGTTGTGGAACCATTGCGACGAGGTTAGTTTAAAGGGGTTAAAATGGGACAAAGGACACAAGGAGTTTATACTGGTTTGGCCCCTTGCGGTGAAGGTAAAGGCCTACTCCAGTTGAGGTGGTATTGCTAGGGTTTCGATGACCAGGGAGCAAATACGCTTTGCCTGGCTCTCGATCTGATCTTTCTTGCCCTAAGCCGCTGCTGGGTCGTCCCCTTATATACACGGGTTGACGCCCTGCGGCCTACAGAGTCCCGGCCGGCTTATACAACGTGTCCGGCTCGGTGACTTATTTTACATGGCTTGCAAAACAAGTCTACATATACATGATGGTTTATACTTATGGGTCGTAAGCCGCCTTCGGGTTTAGGCCCTCTAATAAGCATGTCTATGAACTGCCATCTTGATATACCCTTGGGCTTCATTGATATGAACCGCCATAAGGATGACCCGGCCCCTCCTGGGCGGGTCATACCCAATAGTCATATCCCCAACATTAGGCCCCTAGGTTGATTGGAACTTGTTCATGTCAATCTTCAACACTTAGAAAAAACCCTTCTTCATCTTACTGTGAAATATTGTAACCCGCCATGACGTCATCTCCGAAAATTGCGGTAACCTGCCATGACATCACCTGCGATTAATGCTTCACAGAAACCAAATCTTAATAAATCTCTTTCTTTATTGACCCTCCGAAAATCGAGGCGCCCGCGCCATCACTTATCCATTTTCCGCCTCCTCGATTCTCGCGCCTGCCGTTTGTCCTTCCAGTCCTATAAATAAGACCTCGGACTCTCCTCTCGTTCTCCCCCCTTTCGTTCTCACCTTCTTCTTCCTCCTCGCGACGCACCAACCCGCTCGAGCTCCGCCACCGTCGACCTTCGTCTCCGACCTCAACTCCGGCCGCTGCATCACCCTGAACAGACCAGAAACCCGCGGCGCCTCTCCGCTATCCCATCAGCATCAGTAAGCCCTCCTTTCTTTCGCCACATATCTGTCATTAGGGTTTCAGTGTTCATCGGTGTTCGTCAGTGTTCATCGCCGCCCTTCTTTATTCTTGTTTAGATCCATGGATTAAATCCAAAAAACACTTAAATCTTGCGCGGTAGTAGTTTTAGCACCTGTTTTTGATATTAAAGCATATCCTTGATACATCCATTTTGCATCATGATTTTATATCGATATTTATTGCATTATGGGCTGTTATTACACATTATATCACAATACTTATGCCTACTCTCTCTTATTTTACAAGGTTTACATGAAGAGGGAGAATGCCGATAGCTGGATTCTGGGCTGGAAAAGGAGCAAATATTAGAGACCTATTATGCGCAACTCCAAAAGTCCTCAAACTTCACGGAAGCAGTTTTTGGAATTAATAAAAAATACTGAGCGAAGAAAGTACCAGAGGGGGCCCACACCCTGGCCACGAGGGTGGGGGGCGCGCCCTACCCCCCTGGGCGCGCTCCCCTGCCTCGTGGCCCCCCTGGTAGGCCTCCGGTGCCCATCTTTGGCTGTATGGTGTCTTCTACCCTGGAAAAAATCATAAGCAACCTTGCGGGACGAAACACCGCCGCCACGAGGCGGAACCTTGGCGGAACCAATCTAGGGCTCCGACGGAGCTGTTCTGCCGGGGAAACTTCCCTCCGGGAGGGGGAAATCATTGCCATCGTCATCACGGGATCAATCTCCGTCAACATCTTCACCAGCACCATCTCCTCTAAAACCCTAGTTCATCTCTTGTATCCAATCTTTGTATCCAAACCTCAGATTGGTACCCGTGGGTTACTAGTAGTGTTGATTACTCCTTGTAGTTGATGCTAGTTGGTTTATTTGGTGGAAGATCATATGTTCAGATCCATTGTGCATATTAATACCCCTCTGATTATGAACATGAATATGATTTGTGAGTAGTTACGTTTGTTCCTGAGGACATGGGAGAAGTCTTGCTATAAGTAGTCATGTGAATTTGGTATTCGTTCGATATTTTGATGAGATGTATGTTGTCTTTCCTCTAGTGGTGTTATGTGAACGTCGACTACATGACACTTCACCACTGTTTGGGCCTGGAGGAAGGCATTGGGAAGTAATAAGTAGATGATGGGTTGCTAGAGTGACAGAAGCTTAAACCCTAGTTTATGCGTTGATTCGTAAGGGGCTGATTTAGATCCATATGTTTCATGCTATGGTTAGGGTTTAGCTTAATACTTCTTTTGTAGCTGCGGATGCTTGCAATAGGGGTTAAACATAAGTGGGTTGCTTGTCCAAGTAAGGGCAGCGCCCAAGCATCGGTTCACCCACATATCAAATTATCAAAGTAACGAACGCGAATCATATGAGCGTGATGAAAACTAGCTTGACGATAATTCCCATGTGTCCTCGGGAGCGTTTTCCTTCATATAAGAGTTTGTCCAGGCTTGTCCTTTGCTACAAAAAGGATTGGGACATCTTGCTGCACCTTATTTACTTTCATTACTTGTTACCCGTTACAAATTACCTTATCACAAAACTATCTGTTAGCGATAATTTCAGTGCTTGCAGAGAATACCTTACTGAAAACCGCTTGTCATTTCCTTCTGCTCCTCGTTGGGTTCGACACTCTTACTTATTTAAAGGACTATGATAGATCCCCTATACTTGTGGGTCATCAAGACTCTTTTCTGGCACCGTTGCCGGGGAGTGAAGCGCCTTTGGTAGGTGGAATTTGGTAAGGAAAAATTTAAATAGTGTGCTGAAATTTACTGTCACTTGTTACTATGGAACATAATCCTTTGAGGGCTTGTTCGGGGTATCTTCACCCCGTCGAGTAGAGGAAAGAGTTGTTCCTCAACCTGCTGAACCTACTGAAAATGTTTACTTTGAAATTCCCTCGGGTATGGTAGAGAAACTGCTAGCTAATCCTTTTACAGGAGATGGAACATTGCATCCCGATTTGCACCTAATCTATGTGGATGAAGTCTGTGGATTATTTAAGCTTGCAGGTATGCCTGAGGATGTTATCAAGAAGAAGGTCTTCCCTTTATCTTTGAAGGGAGAGGCATTGACATGGTATAGGCTATGTGATGATATGGGATCATGGAACTACAAACGATTGAAATTGGATTTCATCAGAAGTTTTACCCTATGCATCTTGTTCATCGTGATCGTAATTATATATATAATTTTTGGCCTCATGAAGGAGAAAGCATCGCTCAAGCTTGGGGGAGGCTTAAGTCAATGTTATATTCATGCCCCAATCATGAGCTCTCAAAAGAAATAATTATTCGAAAAATTTATGCTCGGCTCTCTGACAACAATCGCTCCATGCTCGATACTTCTTGTATTGGTTCTTTTATGATGAAGACTATTGAATTCAGATGAGATTTATTGCAGAGAATTAAACGCAACTCTGAAGATTGGGATCTCGACGAAGGTAAGGAGTCAGGTATAACACCTAAGTGTGATTGTGTTAAATCTTTTATGGATACCGATGTTTTCCGTAAGTTTAGCACTAAATATGGACTTGACTCTGAGATAGTAGCTTCTTTCTGTGAATCATTTGCTACTCATGTTGATCTCCCTAAGGGGAAGTGGTTTAAATATCATCCTCCCATGGAAGTAAAAGTAGTTGAACCTATTAAAGTTGAAGAAAAGATTATCACTTATAATGATCCTATTGTTCCTACTACTTATGTTGAGAAACCACCTTTCCCTGTTAGAATAAAGGATCATGCTAAAGCTTCAACTGTTATCAACAAAAGTAATATTAGGACACCCAAACCCCCTAAACAAATCAGAGTTGAACCTAATATTGCTATGGTTAAAGATCTCTTTGTTGGGGAACATAGTAATTTCAAAAATTTCCTACGCACACGCAAGATCATGGTGATGCATAGCAATGAGAGGGGAGAGTGTTGTCCACGTACCCTCGTAGACCGACAGCGGAAGCGTTATAACAACGCGGTTGATGTAGTCATACGTCTTCACGATCCGACCGATCAAGTACCGAACGCACGACACCTCCGAGTTCAGCACACGTTCAGCTCGATGACGTCCCTCGAACTCCGATCCAGCCGAGTGTTGAGGGAGAGTTTTGTCAGCACGACGGCGTGGTGACGATGATGATGTTCTACCGACGCAGGGCTTCGCCTAAGCACCGCTACGATATTATCGAGGTGTAATATGGTGGAGGGGGGCACCGCACACGGCTAAAAGATCAATAGATCAATTGTTGTGTCTATGGGGTGCCCCCTGCCCCCGTATATAAAGGAGCAAGGGGGAGGTAGCCGGCCAAGGGGAGAGGCACGCCAAAGGGGGGAGTCCTACTCCCACCGGGAGTAGGACTCCTCCTTTCCTTGTGGGAGTAGGAGAAGGGAAGGGAGAAGGAGAAGGAAGGAAGGGGGCGCCCCCCCCCCTCCCTAGTCCAATTCGGACTAGTCCATGGGGAGGGGTGCGGCCACCCTTTGGGGCCTTTCTCTCCTTTCCCGTATGGCCCATTAAGGCCCAATACGAATTCCCGTAACTCTCCGGTACTCCGAAAAATACCCGAATCACTCGGAACCTTTCCGATGTTCGAATATAGTTGTCCAATATATCGATTTTTACGTCTCGACCATTTCGAGACTCCTCGTCATATCCCCGATCTCATCCGGGACTCCGAACTTCTTCGGTACATCAAAACTCAGTAAAACTGTCATCGTAACGTTAAGCGTGCGGACCCTACGGGTTCGAGAACTATGTAGACATGACCGAGACACGTCTCTGGTCAATAACCAATAGCGGGACCTGGATGCCCATATTGGCTCCCACATATTCTACGAAGATCTTTATCGGTCAGACCGTATAACAACATACGTTGTTCCCTTTGTCACCGGTATGTTACTTGCCCGAGATTTGATCGTCGGTATCTCGATACCTAGTTCAATCTCGTTACTGGCAAGTCTCTTTACTCGTTCCGTAATACATCATCCCGCAACTAACTCATTAGTCACAATGCTTGCAAGGCTTATAGTGATGTGCATTACCGAGTGGGCCCAGAGATACCTCTCCGACAATTGGAGTGACAAATCCTAATCTCGAAATATGCCAACCCAACAAGTACCTTTGGAGACACCTGTAGAGCACCTTTATAATCACCCATTTACGTTGTGACGTTTGGTAGCACACAAAGTGTTCCTCCGGTAAACGGGAGTTGCATAATCTCATAGTCATAGGAACATGTATAAGTCATGAAGAAAGCAATAGCAACATACTAAACGATCGAGTGCTAAGCTAACGGAATGGGTCAAGTCAATCACGTCATTCTCCTAATGAGGTGATCTCGTTAATCAAATGACAACTGATGTCTATGGCTAGGAAACATAACCATCTTTGATTAAGGAGCTAGTCAAGTAGAGGCATACTAGTGACACTCTGTTTGTCTATATATTCACACATGTATTATGTTTCCGGTTAATACAATTCTAACATGAATAATAAACATTTATCATGATATAAGGAAATATACAATACTTTATTATTGCCTCTAGGGCATATTTCCTTCAGTCTCCCACTTGCACTAGAGTCAATAATCTAGTTCACATCGCCATGTGATTTAACATCAATAGTTCACATCACCATGTGATTAACACCCATAGTTCACATCGTCATGTGACCAACACCCAAGGGTTTACTAGAGTCAATAATCTAGTTCACATCGCTATGTGATTAACACCCAAAGAGTACTAAGGTGTGATTATGTTTTGCTTGTGAGATAATTTTAGTCAACGGGTCTGTCACATTCAGATCCGTAAGTATTTTGCAAATTTCTATGTCTACAATGCTCTGCACGGAGCTACTCTAGCTAATTGCTCCCACTTTCAATATGTATCTAGCCTGAGACTTAGAGTCATCTAGATTTAGTGTCAAAACTTGCATCGACGTAACCCTTTACGACGAACCTTTTGTCACTTCCATAATCGAGAAACATATCCTTATTCCACTAAGGATAATTTTGACCGCTGTCCAGTGATCTACTCCTAGATCACTATTGTACTCCCTTGCCAAAATCAGTGTAGGGTATACAATAGATCTGGTACATAGCATGGCATACTTTATAGAACCTATGGCCGAGGCATAGGGAATGACTTTCATTCTCTTTCTATCTTCTGCCGTGGTCAGGCTTTGAGTCTTACTCAATTTCACACCTTGTAACACAGGCAAGAAACTCTTTCTTTGACTGTTCCATTTTGAACTACTTCAAAATCTTGTCAAGGTATGTACTCATTGAAAAAATTATCAAGCGTCTTGATCTATCTCTATAGATCTTGATGCTCAATATGTAAGCAGCTTCACCGAGGTCCTTCTTTGAAAAACTCCTTTCAAATACTCCTTTATGCTTTGCAGAATAATTCTACATTATTTCCGATCAACAATATGTTATTCACATATACTTATCAGAAATGTTGTAGTGCTCCCACTCACTTTCTTGTAAATATAGGCTTCACCGCAAGTCTGTATAAAACTATATGCTTTGATCAACTTATCAAAGCGTATATTCCAACTCTGAGATGCTTGCACCAGTCCATAGATGGATCGCTGGAGCTTGCATATTTTGTTAGCACCTTTAGGATTGACAAAACCTTCTGGTTGTATCATATACAACTCTTCTTTAACAAATCCATTAAGGAATGCGGTTTTGTTTATCCATTTGCCAGATTTCATAAAATGCGGCAATTGCTAACTTGATTCGGACAGACTTAAGCATAGATACGAGTGAGAAACTCTCATCGTAGTCAACATCTTGAACTTGTCGAAAACCTTTTTGCGACAATTCTAGCTTTGTAGATAGTGACACTACTATCAGCGTCCGTCTTCCTCTTGAAGATCCATTTAATCTCAATGGCTCGCCTATCATTGGGCAAGTCAATCAAAGTCCATACTTTGTTCTCATACATGGATCTCATCTCAGATTTCATGGCCTCAAGCCATTTCCCGGAATCTGGGCTCATCATTGCTTCCTCATAGTTCGTAGGTTTGTCATGGTCAAATAACATGACCTCCAGAACAGGATTACCGTACCACTCTGGTGTGGATCTCACTCTGGTTTACCTACGAGGTTTGGTAGTAACTTGATCTAAAGTTACATGATCATCATCATTAACTTCCTCACTAATTGGTGTAGGAGTCACAGGAACAGATTTCTGTGATGAACTACTTTCCAATAAGGGAGCAGGTACAGTTACCTCATCAAGTTCTACTTTCCTCCCACTCACTTCTTTCGAGAGAAACTCCTTCTCTAGAAAGGATCCATTTTTAGCAACGAATGTCTTGCCTTCGGATCTGTGATAGAAGGTGTACCCAGCTGTCTCCTTTGGGTATCCTATGAAGACACATTTCTCCGATTTGGGTTTGAGCTTATCAGGATGAAACTTTTTCACATAAGCATCGCAACCCCAAACTTTAAGAAACGACAACTTTGGTTTCTTGCCAAACCACAGTTCATAAGGCGTCGTCTCAACGGATTTTGATGGTGCCCTATTTAACGTGAATGTAGCTGTCTCTAATGCATAACCCCAAAACGATAGTGGTAAATTGGTAAGAGACATCATAGATTGTACTAGATCCAATAAAGTACGGTTATGACGTTCGGACACACCATTGTGCTGTGGTGTTCCAGGTGCATAAATTTGTGAAACTATTCCACATTGTTTTAATTGAAGACCAAACTCGTAACTCAAATATTTGTCTCCACGATGAGATCGTAGAAACTTTATTTTCTTGTTACGATGATTTTCCACTTCACTTTGAAATTATATAAACTTTTCAAATGTTTCAGACTTTTGTTTCATTAAGTAGATATACCCATATCTACTCAAATCATCTGTGAAAGTCAGAAAATAATGATACCTGCTACGAGCCTCAATATTCATCGGACCACATACATTTGTATGTATGATTTCCAACAAATCTGTTGCTCTCTCCATAGTTCCGGAGAACGGCGTTTTAGTCATCTTGCTCATGAGGCATGGTTCGTAAGCATCAAGTGATTCATAATCAAGTGATTCCAAAAGCCCATCAGCATGGAGTTTCTTCATGCGCTTTACACCAATATGACCTAAACGGCAGTGCCATAAATAAGTTGCACTATCATTATTAACTTTGCATCTTTTGACTTCAATATTATGAATATGTGTATCACTACGATCGAGATCCAAGGAACCATTTTCATTGGGTGTGTAACCATATAAGGTTTTATTCATGTAAACAGAACAACAATTATTCTCTAACTTAAATGAATAACCGTATTGCAATAAACATGATCAAATCATATTCATGCTCAACGCAAACACCAAATAACACTTATTTAGGTTCAACACTAATCCCGAAAGTATAGGGAGTGTGCGATGATGATCATATCAATCTTGGAACTACTTCCAACACACATCGTCACCTTGCCTTTTACTAGTCTCTGTTTATTCTGCAACTCCCGTTTCGAGTTACTACTCTTAGCAACTGAACCAGTATCAAATACCGAGGGGTTGCTACGAACACTAGTAAAATACACATCAATAATCTGTATATCAAATATACCTTTGTTCACTTTTGCCATCCTTCTTATCCACCAAATACTTGGGGCAGTTCCGCTTCCAGTGACCAGTCTCTTTGTAGTAGAAGCACTTAGTCTCAGGCTTAGGTCCAGACTTGGGCTTCTTCACTTGAGCAGCAACTTGCTTGCCGTTCTTCTTGAAGGTCCCCTTCTATCCCTTCGCCCTTTTCTTGAAACTAGTGGTCTTGTTAACCATCAACACTTGATGCTTTTTCTTGATTTCTACCTTCGTCGATTTCAGCATCGCGAAGAGCTCGGGAATTACTTTCGTCATCCCTTGCATACTATAGTTCATCACGAAGTTCTACTAACTTGGTGATGGTGACTAGAGAATTCTGTCAATCACTATTTTATCTGGAAGATTAACTCCCACTTGATTCAAGCGATTGTAGTACCCAGACAATCTGAGCACATACTCACTGCTTGAGCTATTCTCCTCCATCTTTTAGCTATAGAACTTGTTGGAGACTTCATATCTCTCAACTCGGGTATTTGCTTGAAATATTAACTTCAACTCCTGGAGCATCTCATATGGTCCATGACGTTCAAAACGTCTTTGAAGTCCCGATTCTAAGCCGTTAAGCATGGTGCACTAAACTATCAAGTAGTCATCATATTGAGCTAGCCAAACGTTCATAACGTCAGCATTTGCTCCTGCAATAGGTCTGTCACCTAGCGGTGCATCAAGGACATAATTCTTCTATGCAGCAATGAGGATAAACCTCAGATCACGGACCCAGTCCGCATGATTGCTACTATCATCTTTCAACTTAGTTTTCTCTAGGAACATATCAAAAATAAACACACGGAAGCAACAACGCGAGCTATTGATCTACAACATAATTTGCAAAATACTATCAGGACTAAGTTCATGATAAATTTAAGTTCAATTAATCATATTACTTAAGAACTCCCACTTAGATAGACATCCCTCTAATCCTCTAAGTGATCACGTGATCCATATCAACTAAACCATGTCCGATCATCACGTGAGATGGAGTAGTTTCAACGGTGAACATCACTATGTTGATCATCTCTACTATATGATTCATGCTCGACCTTTCGGTCTCCGTGTTCCGAGGCCATATCTGTTATATGCTAGGCTCGTCAAGTTTAACCTAAGTATTCCGCGTGTGCAACTGTTTTGCACCCGTTGTATTTGAACGTAGAGCCTATCACACCCGATCATCACGTGGTGTCTCAGCACGAAGAACTTTCACAACGGTGCATACTCAGGGAGAACACTTATACTTTGATAATTTAGTGAGGGATCATCTTATAATGCTACCGTCAATCAAAGCAAGATAAGATGCATAAAAGATAAACATCACATGCAATCAATATAAGTGATATGATATGGCCATCATCATCTTGTGCTTGTGATCTCCATCTCCGAAGCACCGTCATGATCACCATCGTCACCGGCACGACACCTTGATCTCCATCGTAGCATCATTGTCGTCTCACCAATCTTATGCTTCTACGACTATCGCTACCGCTTAGTGATAAAGTAAAGCATTACAGGGCGATTGCATTGCATACAATAAAGAGACAACCATATGGCTCCTGCCAGTTGCCGATAACTCGGTTACAAAACATGATCATCTCATACAATAAATTTAGCATCATGCTTTGACCATATCACATCACAACATGCCCTGCAAAAACAAGTTAGACGTCCTCTACTTTGTTGTTGCAAGTTTTACGTGGCTGCTACGGGCTTAGCAAGAACCGTTCTTACCTACGCATCAAAACCACAACGATAGTTTGTCAAGTTGGTGCTGTTTTAACCTTCGCAAGGACCGGGCGTAGCCACACTCGGTTCAACTAAAGTGAGAGAGACAGACACCCGCCAGTCACCTTTAAGCAACGAGTGCTCGCAACGGTGAAACCGGTCTCGCGTAAGCGTACGCGTAATGTTGGTCCGAGCCGCTTCATCTCACAATACCGCTGAACCAAAGTATGACATGCTGGTAAGCAGTATGACTTATATCGCCCACAACTCACTTGTGTTCTACTCGTGCATAACATCAACGCATAAAACCAGGCTCGGATGCCACTGTTGGGGAACGTAGTAATTTCAAAAATTTCCTACGCACACGCAAGATCATGGTGATGCATAGCAACGAGAGGGGAGAGTGTTGTCCACGTACCCTCGTAGACCGACAGCGGAAGCGTTATAACAACGCGGTTGATGTAGTCGTACGTCTTCACGATCCGACCGATCAAGTACCGAACGCACGGCACCTCCGAGTTCAGCACACGTTCAGCTCGATGACGTCCCTCGAACTCCGATCCAGCCGAGTGTTGAGGGAGAGTTTTGTCAGCACGACGGCGTGGTGACGATGATGATGTTCTACCGACGCAGGGCTTCGCCTAAGCACTGCTACGATATTATCGAGGTGTAATATGGTGGAGGGGGGCACCGCACACGGCTAAAAGATCAATAGATCAATTGTTGTGTCTATGGGGTGGCCCCCTGCCCCCGTATATAAAGGAGCAAGGGGGAGGCAGCCGGCCAAGGGGAGAGGCACGCCAAAGGGGGGAGTCCTACTCCCACCGGGAGTAGGACTCCTCCTTTCCTTGTGGGAGTAGGAGAAGGGAAGGGAGAAGGAGAAGGAAGGAAGGGGGCGCCCCCCCTCCCTAGTCCAATTCGGACTAGTCCATGGGGAGGGGTGCGGCCACCTTTTGGGGCCTTTCTCTCCTTTCCCGTATGGCCCATTAAGGCCCAATACGAATTCCCGTAACTCTCCGGTACTCCGAAAAATACCCAAATCACTTGAAACCTTTCCGATGTTCGAATATAGTCGTCCAATATATCGATTTTTACGTCTCGACCATTTCGAGACTCCTCGTCATATCCCCGATCTCATCCGGGACTCCAAACTTCTTCGGTACATCAAAACTCAATAAAACTGTCATCGTAACGTTAAGCGTGCGGACCCTATGGGTTCGAGAACTATGTAGACATGACCGAGACACGTCTCCGGTAAATAACCAATAGCGGGACCTGGATGCCCATATTGGCTCCCACATATTCTACGAAGATCTTTATCGGTCAGACCGCATAACAACATACGTTGTTCCCTTTGTCACCGGTATGTTACTTGCCCGAGATTTGATCGTCGGTATCTCGATACCTAGTTCAATCTCGTTACTGGCAAGTCTCTTTACTCGTTCCGTAATACATCATCCCGCAACTAACTCATTAGTCACAATGCTTGCAAGGCTTATAGTGATGTGCATTACCGAGTGGGCCCAGAGATACCTCTCCGACAATTGGAGTGACAAATCCTAATCTCGAAATATGCCAACCCAACAAGTACCTTTGGAGACACCTGTAGAGCACCTTTATAATCACCCATTTACGTTGTGACGTTTGGTAGCACACAAAGTGTTCCTCCGGTAAACGGGAGTTGCATAATCTCATAGTCATAGGAACATGTATAAGTCATGAAGAAAGCAATAGCAACATACTAAACGATCGAGTGCTAAGCTAACGGAATGGGTCAAGTCAATCACGTCATTCTCCTAATGAGGTGATCTCATTAATCAAATGACAACTTATGTCTATGGCTAGGAAACATAACCATCTTTGATTAACGAGCTAGTCAAGTAGAGGCATACTAGTGACACTCTGTTTGTCTATATATTCACACATGTATTATGTTTCCGGTTAATACAATTCTAGCATGAATAATAAACATTTATCATGATATAAGGAAATATATAATACTTTATTATTGCCTCTAGGGCATATTTCCTTCACTCTTGGCTGATAATATTGATGGGCATGTTATTTATTTCTGTGAGGAAACTGCTAGAATTGCTAAACCTGATGCTAAAGATAAACATAGACCTGTTGTAGGCATGCCTGTTATTTCTGCTAAAATAGGAGATCATTGTCATCATGGCTTATGTGATATGGGGGCTAGTGCTAGTGCAATACCTCATTCTTTATACGAAGAAATTATGCATGATATTGCGCCCGCTAAGTTAGAAGGTATTGATGTTACAATTAAGCTTGCCAATAGAGATACTATATCACCGATTGGGATTGTTAGAGATGTTGAAGTCTTGTTTGGGAAGGTTAAATATCCTGCTAATTTTCTTGTTCTTGGTTCCTCACAAGATAGCTTTTGTCCCATTATATTTGGTAGACCCTTCTTGAACACTGTTAATGCTAGGATAGACTGCAAAAAGGATGTTGTTACTATTGGTTTAGGGGATATGACTCCTGAGTTTAATTTTGCTAAATTTCGTAGACAACCCCGTGATGAGGAATTGCCTAGTAAGGATGAAATTCTTGGTCTTGCTTCTATTGTCGCGCCTCCTAATGATCCTTTAGAACAACATCTGCTCGACCATGAAAATGATATGTTTATGAATGAAAGAAGGGAAATAGATGAAGTATTCTTTAAACAGGGACCTATTCCGAAACACAACTCCCGTGTTTGAGCTTAAATAATTACCTGATACTCTTAAATATGCTTATCTTGATGAAAAGAAGATATATCCTGTTATTATTAGTGCTAACCTTTCAGAGAAGGAGGAAGAGAAATTATTGAAAACTCTGAAGAAGCACCATGCTGCTATTGGATATACTCTTGATAATCTTAAGGGCATTAGTCCCACTCTATGCCAGCACAAAATAAAATTGGAGAAAGACACTAAACTAGTTGTTGATCACCAACGACGGTTAAATCCTAAGATGAAGGAAGTGGTAAGAAAAGAAATACTAAAGCTTCTGGAGGCAGGTATAATTTATCCTGTTGCTGATAGTCAGTGGGTAAGTCATGTCCATTGTGTCCCTAAGAAGGGAGGTATTACTGTTGTTCCTAATGATAAAGATGAATTAATCCCACAAAGAATTGTTACAAGTTATAGGATGGTAATTGATTTCCGTAAATTAAATAAAGCTACTAAAAAGGATCATTACCCTTTACCTTTTATTGATCAAATGCTAGAAAGATTATCCAAACACACACATTTTTGCTGTCTAGATGGTTATTTCGGTTTCTCTCAAATACCTGTGTCAAAAGAGGATCAAGAAAATACCACTTTTACCTGCCCTTTCGGTACTTTTGTTTATAGACGTATGCCTTTTGGTTTATGTAATGCACCTGCTAACTTTTAAAGATGCATGATGGCTATATTCTCTGACTTTTGTGAAAAGATTGTTGAGGTGTTCATGGATGATTTCTCCATTTATGGATCTTCTTTTGATGATTGCTTGAGCAACCTTGATCGAGTTTTGCAGAGATGTGAAGAAACTAATCTTGTCTTGAATTGGGAGAAGTGTGTTGGAAATATGCCCTAGAGGCAATAATAAAATGGTTATTATTATATTTCCTTGTTCATGATAATTGTCTATTGTTCATGCTATAATTGTGTTATCCGAAAATCGTAATACATGTGTGAATACATAGACCACAACATGTCCCTAGTGAGCCTCTAGTTGACTAGCTCGTTGATCAACAGATAGTGATGGTTTCCTGACTATGGACATTGGATGTCATTGATAACGGGATCACATCATTAGGAGAATGATGTGATGGACAAGACCCAATCCTAAGCATAGCGCAAAGATCGTGTAGTTCGTTTGCTAGAGCTTTTCCAATGTCAAGTATCTTTTCCTTAGACCATGAGATCGTGTAACTCCCGGATGCCGTAGGAGTGCTTTGGGTGTACCAAACGTCACAACGTAACTGGGTGACTATAAAGGTACACTACAGGTATCTCTGAAAGTGTCTGTTGGGTTGACACGGATCGAGACTGGGATTTGTCACTCCTTATGACGGAGAGGTATCTCTGGGCCCACTCGGTAATGCATCATCATAATGAGCTCAATGTGACTAAGGAGTTAGCCACGGGATCATGCATTACGGCACGAGTAAAGAGACTTGCCGGTAACGAGATTGAACAAGGTATTGGGATACCGACGATCGAATCTCGGGCAAGTAACATACCGATTGACAAAGGGAATTTTATATGGGATTGATTGAATCCTCGACATCGTGGTTCATCCGATGAGATCATCGTGGAACATGTGGGAGCCAACATGGGTATCCAGATCCCGCTGTTGGTTATTGACCGGAGAGTCGTCTCGGTCATGTCTGCGTGTCTCCCGAACCCGTAGGGTCTACACACTTAAGGTTCGGTGACGCTAGGGTTGTAGAGATATTAGTATGCGGTAACCCGAAAGTTGTTCGAAGTCCCGGATGAGATCCCGGACGTCACGAGGAGTTCCGGAATGGTCCGGAGGTGAAGAATTATATATAGGAAGTCCAATTTCGGCCACCGGGAAAGTTTCGGGGTTACCGGTATTGTACCGGGACCACCGGAAGGGTCCCGGGGGTCCACCGGGTGGGGCCACCTATCCCGGAGGGCCCCATGGGCTGAAGTGGGAGGGGAACCAGCCCCTGGTGGGCTGGTGCGCCCCCCCCTTGGGCCTCCCCCTGCGCCTAGGGATGGAAACCCTAGGGGTGGGGGCGCCCCCCCACTTGGCTTGGGGGGAAGCCACCCCTTGGCCGCCGCCCCCCTTGGAGATCAGATCTCCCAGGGCCAGCACCCCCCCAGGAGGCCTATATATAGGAGGGGGAGGGAGGGCAGCCGCACCACAGCCCCTGGCGCCTCCCTCTCCCTCCCGTGACACCTCTCCCTCTCGCTGAGCTTGGCGAAGCCCTGCCGAGATCCCCGCTACTTCCACCACCACACCGTCGTGCTGCTGGATATCCATCAACCTCTCCTTCCCCCTTGCTGGATCAAGAAGGAGGAGACGTCTTCCCCAACCGTACGTGTGTTGAACATGGAGGTGCCGTCCGTTCGGCGCTCGGTCATCGGTGATTTGGATCACGACGAGTACGACTCCATCAACCCCGTTCACTTGAACGCTTCCGCTCGCGATCTACAAGGGTATGTAGATGCACTCCTCTCTCTCGTTGCTAGATGACTCCATAGATTAATCTTGGTGATGCGTAGAAATTTTAAATTTCTGCTACGATCCCCTACAGTGGCATCATGAGCTAGGTCTATGCGTAGTTTCTATGCATGAGTAGAACACAAACTTGTTGTGGGCGTAGATGTTGTCAATTTTCTTGCCACTACTAGTCTTATCTTGTTTCAGCGGCATCGTGGGATGAAGCGGCCCGGACCGACCTTACACGTACGCTTACGTGAGACAGGTTCCACCGACTGACATGCACTAGTTGCATAAGGTGGCTAGCGGGTGTCTGTCTCTCCCACTTTAGTCGGAACGGATTCGATGAAAAGGGTCCTTATGAAGGGTAAATAGAAATTGGCATATCACGTTGTGGTTTTACGTAGGTAAGAAACGTTCTTGCTAGAAACCTATAGAAGCCACATAAAAACATGCAACAACAATTAGAGGACGTCTAACTTGTTTTTGCAGCATATGCCTTGTGATGTGATATGGCCAAAAAGGATGTGATGAATGAAATATATGTGATGTATGAGATTGATCATGTTCTTGTAATAGGAATCACGACTTGCATGTCGATGAGTATGACAACCAGCAGGAGCCATAGGAGTTGTCTTTATTTTTTGTATGACCTGCGTGTCATTGAATAAGACCATGTAAATTACTTTACTTTATTGCTAAACGCGTTAGCCATAGAAGTAGAAGTAATCGTTGGCGTGACAACTTCATGAAGACACGATGATGGAGATCATGGTGTCATGCCGGTGACGAAGATGATCATGGCGCCCCGAAGATGGAGATCAAAAGGAGCAAAATGATATTGGCCATATCATGTCACTATTTGATTGCATGTGATGTTTATCATGTTTTACATCTTATTTGCTTAGAACGACGGTAGCTTAAATAAGATGATCCCTCACTAAAATTTCAAGAAAAGTGTTCTCCCTAACTGTGCACCGTTGCGAAGGTTCGTTGTTTCGAAGCACCACGTGATGATCGGGTGTGATAGATTCTAACGTTCGCATACAACGGGTGTTGACGAGCCTAGCATGTACAGACATGGCCTCGGAACACACGCAATACACTTAGGTTGACTTGACGAGCCTAGCATGTACAGACATGGCCTCGGAACACGGAAGACCGAAAGGTCGAGCATGAGTCGTATAGAAGATACGATCAACATGAAGATGTTCACCGATGTTGACTAGTCCGTCTCACGTGATGATCGGACACGGCCTAGTTAACTCGGATCATGTTTCACTTAGATGACTAGAGGGATGTCTATCTGAGTGGGAGTTCATTGAATAATTTGATTAGATGAACTTAATTATCATGAACTTAGTCTAAAATCTTAACAATATGTCTTGTAGATCAAATGGCCCACGTTGCCCTCAACTTCAACGCGTTCCTAGAGAAAACCAAGCTGAAAGATGATGGCAGCAACTATACGGACTGGGTCCGGAACCTGAGGATCATCCTCATAGCTGCCAAGAAAGATTATGTCCTAGAAGCACCGCTAGGTGATGCACCCATCCCAGAGAACCAACACATTATGAACGCTTGGCAGTCACGTGCTGATGATTACTCCCTCGTTCAGTGCGGCATGCTTTACAGCTTAGAACCGGGGCTCCAAAAGCGTTTTGATAAACACGGAGCATATGAGATGTTCGAAGAGCTGAAAATGGTTTTCTAAGCTCATGCCCGGGTCGAGAGATATGAAGTCTCCGACAAGTTCTTCAGTTGTAAAATGGAGGAAAATAGTTCTGTCAAGGAGCACATACTCAAAATGTCTGGGTTACACAACCACTTGTCTCAGCTGGGAGTTAATCTCCCGGATGACGCGGTCATTGACAGAATCCTTCAGTCGCTTCCACCGAGCTACAAGAGCTTTCTGATGAACTTCAATATGCAGGGGATGGAAAAGACCATTCCTGAGGTATATTCAATGCTGAAATCAGCGGAGGTGGAGATCAAAAAGGAACATCAAGTGTTGATGGTGAATAAAACCACTAAGTTCAAGAAAGGCAAGGGTAAGAAAACCTTCAAGAAAGACGGCAAGGGAGTTGCCGCGCCCGGTAAGCCAGTTGCCGGGAAGAAGCCAAGGAATGGACCCAAGCCTGAGACTGAGTGCTTTTATTGCAAGGGAAGTGGTCACTGGAAGCGGAACTGCCCCAAATACTTAGCGGACAAGAAGGCCGGCAACACCAAAGGTATATGTGATATACATGTAATTGATGTGTACCTTACCGGTACTCGTAGTAGCTCCTGGGTATTTGATATCGGTGCGGTTGCTCATATTTGTAACTCAAAACAGGAGTTGTGGAATAAGCGGAGACTGGCGAAGGACGAGGTGACGATGCGCGTCGGGAATGGTTCCAAGGTCGATGTGATCGCCGTCGGCACGCTACCTCTACATTTACCTACGGGGTTAGTTTTAAACCTCAATAATTGTTATTTAGTGCCAGCTTTGAGCATGAACATTGTATCTGGATCTTGTTTAATGCGAGATGGCTACTCATTTAAATCCGAGAATAATGGTTGTTCTATTTATATGAGAGATATGTTTTATGGTCATGCCCCGCTGGTCAATGGTTTATTCTTAATGAATCTCGAACGTGATGTTACACATATTCATAGTGTGAATACCAAAAGATGTAAAGTTGATAACGATAGTCCCACATACTTGTGGCATTGCCGCCTTGGTCACATTGGTGTCAAGCGCATGAAGAAGCTCCATGCTGATGGACTTTTAGAGTCTCTCGATTATGAATCATTTGACACATGTGAACCATGCCTCATGGGTAAGATGACCAAGACTCCATTCTCCGGAACAATGGAACGAGCAACCAACTTATTGGAAATCATACATACTGATGTGTGCGGTCCAATGAGTGTTGAGGCTCGCGGTGGCTATCGTTATGTTCTCACTCTCACTGATGACTTGAGTAGATATGGGTATGTCTACCTAATGAAACACAAGTCTGAGACCTTTGAAAAGTTCAAGGAATTTCAGAGTGAGGTTGAGAATCAATGTGACAGAAAAATAAAGTTCTTATGATCAGATCGTGGAGGGGAATATTTGAGTCACGAATTTGGCACACACTTACGGAAATGTGGAATAGTTTCACAACTCACGCCGCCTGGAACACCTCAGCGAAATGGTGTGTCCGAACGTCGTAATCGCACTCTATTGGATATGGTGCGGTCTATGATGTCTCTTACCGATCTACCGCTCTCATTTTGGGGCTATGCTTTAGAGACTGCCGCATTCACTTTAACTAGGGCTCTGTCGAAATCCGTTGAGACAACACCGTATGAATTATGGTTTGGGAAGAAACCTAAGCTGTCGTTTCTAAAAGTTTGGGGATGCGATGCTTATGTCAACAAACTTCAACCTGAAAAGCTCGAACCCAAATCGGAAAATGCGTCTTCATAGGATACCCTAAGGAAACTATTGGGTATACCTTCTACCTCAGATCCGAAGGCAAGATCTTCGTTGCCAAGAACGGGTCCTTTCTGGAGAAAGAGTTTCTCTCGAAAGAAATAAGTGGGAGGAAAGTGGAACTTGATGAGGTGATAGTCACCCCTTCCGAACCGGAAAGTAGCGCAGCGCGGGAAGATGTTCCTGTGGTGCCTACACCGACTGGGGAGGAAGTTAATGATGATGATCATGAAGCTTCGGATCAAGTTACTGCTGAACTTCGTAGGTCCACAAGGACACGTGCCGCACTAGAGTGGTACGGCAACCCTGTCCTGGAAATCATGTTGTTAGACAACGGTGAACCTTTGAACTATGAAGAAGCAATGGCGGGCCCAGATTCCGACAAATGGCTAGAAGACATGAAATCCGAGATAGGATCCATGTATGAAAATGAAGTATGGACTTTGACTGACTTGCCCGATGATCGGCGAGCCATAGAAAATAAATGGATCTTTAAGAAGAAGACAGACGCGGATGGTAATGTGACCATCTATAAGGCTCGACTTGTCGCTAAGGGTTATCGACAAGTTCAAGGGGTTGACTACGATGAGACTTTCTCACCCGTAGCGAAGCTAAAGTCCGTCCGAATCATGTTAGCAATTGCCGCATTCTATGATTATGAGATATGGCAAATGGACGTGCCGTAATGCATGATCCCGTGGCTAACTCCTTAGTCACATTGAGCTCATTATGATGATGCATTACCGAGTGGGCCTAGAGATACTCTCCGTCATACGGAGTGACAAATCCCAGTCTCGATCCGTGTCAACCCAACAGACACTTTCAGAGATACCTGTAGTGTACCTTTATAGTCACCCAGTTACGTTGTGACGTTTGGTACACCCAAAGCACTCCTACGGCATCCGGGAGTTACACGATCTCATGGTCTAAGGAAAAGATACTTGACATTGGAAAAGCTCTAGCAAACGAACTACACGATCTTTGCGCTATGCTTAGGATTGGGTCTTGTCCATCACATCATTCTCCTAATGATGTGATCCCATTATCAATGACATCCAATGCCCATAGTCAGGAAACCATGACTATCTGTTGATCAACGAGCTAGTCAACTAGAGGCTTACTAGGGACACGTTGTGGTCTATGTATTCACACATGTATTACGATTTCCGGATAACACAATTATAGCATGAACAATAGACAATCATCATGAACAAGGAAATATAATAATAACCATTTTATTATTGCCTCTAGGGCATATTTCCAACAGTCTCCCACTTGCACTAGAGTCAATAATCTAGTTACATTGTGATGAATCGAACACCCATAGAGTAATGGTGTTGATCATGTTTTGCTCTAGGGAGAGGTTTAGTCAAGGGATCTGCTACATTCAGGTCCGTATGTACTTTACAAATATCTATGTCTCCATTTTGAACATTTTCACGAATGGAGTTGAAGCGACGCTTGATATGCCTGGTCTTCCTGTGAAACCTGGGCTCCTTGGCAAGGGCAATAGCTCCAGTGTTGTCACAGAAGAGAGTCATCGGGCCCGACGCATTGGGAATCACCCCTAGGTCGGTAATGAACTCCTTTATCCAGATTGCTTCCTGTGCTGCCTCTGAGGTCGCCATGTACTCCGCTTCACATGTAGATCCCGCCACGACGCTTTGCTTGCAACTGCACCAGCTTACTGCCCCTCCATTCAAAATATACACGTATCCGGTTTGTGACTTAGAGTCATCCAGATCTGTGTCGAAGCTAGCATCGACGTAACCCTTTACGACGAGCTCTTCGTCACCTCCATACACGAGAAACATATCCTTAGTCCTTTTCAGGTACTTCAGGATATTCTTGACCGCTGTCCAGTGTTCCATGCCGGGATTACTTTGGTACCTACCTACCAAACTTACGGCAAGGTTTACATCAGGTCTGGTACACAGCATGGCAACATAATAGACCCTATGGCCGAGGCATAGGGGATGACACTCATCTTTTCTCTATCTTCTGCCGTGGTCGGGCATTGAGCCGTGCTCAATTGCACACCTTGCAATACAGGCAAGAACCCCTTCTTGGACTGATCCATATTGAACTTCTTCAATATCTTGTCAAGGTACGTACTCTGTGAAAGACCAATGAGGCGTCTTGATCTATCTCTATAGATCTTGATGCCTAATATATATGCAGCTTCTCCAAGGTCCTTCATTGAAAAACACTTATTCAAATAGGCCTTTATACTTTCCAAGAATTCTATATCATTTCCCATCAATAGTATGTCATCCACATATAATATGAGAAATGCTACAGAGCTCCCACTCACTTTCTTGTAAACACAGGCTTCTCCATAAGTCTGTGTAAACCCAAACGCTTTGATCATCTCATCAAAGCGAATGTTCCAACTCCGAGATGCTTGCACCAGCCCATAGATTGAGCGCTGGAGCTTGCATACTTTGTCAGCATTCTTAGGATCGACAAAACCTTCCGGCTGCATCATATACAATTCTTCCTTAAGGAAGCCGTTAAGGAATGCTGTTTTGACGTCCATTTGCCATATCTCATAATCATAGAATGCGGCAATTGCTAACATGATTCGGACGGACTTCAGCTTCGCTACGGGTGAGAAAGTCTCATCGTAGTCAACCCCTTGAACTTGTCGATAACCCTTAGCGACAAGTCGAGCCTTATAGATGGTCACATTACCATCCGCGTCTGTCTTCTTCTTAAAGATCCATTTATTTTCTATGGCTCGCCGATCATCGGGCAAGTCAGTCAAAGTCCATACTTCGTTTTCATACATGGATCCTATCTCGGATTTCATGGCTTCTAGCCATTTGTCGGAATCTGGGCCCGCCATTGCTTCTTCATAGTTCGAAGGTTCACCATTGTCTAACAACATGATTTCCAGGACAGGGTTGCCGTACCACTCTGGTGCGGAACGTGTCCTTGTGGACCTACGAAGTTCAGCAGTAACTTGATCCGAAGCTTCATGATCATCATCATTAACTTCCTCCCCAGTCGGTGTAGGCACCACAGAAACATCTTCCTGCGCTGCGCTACTTTCCGGTTCGGAAGGGGTGACTATCACCTCATCAAGTTCCACTTTCCTCCCACTTATTTCTTTCGAGAGAAACTCTTTCTCCAGAAAGGACCCGTTCTTGGCAACGAAGATCTTGCCTTCGGATCTGAGGTAGAAGGTATACCCAATAGTTTCCTTAGGGTATCCTATGAAGACGCATTTTTCCGATTTGGGTTCGAGCTTTTCAGGTTGAAGTTTCTTGACATAAGCATCGCATCCCCAAACTTTTAGGAACGACAGCTTAGGTTTCTTCCCAAACCATAATTCATACGGTGTCGTCTCAACGGATTTCGACGGAGCCCTATTTAAAGTGAATGCGGCAGTCTCTAAAGCATAGCCCCAAAATGAGAGCGGTAGATAGGTAAGAGACATCATAGATCGCACCATATCCAATAGAGTGCGATTACGACGTTCGGACACACCATTTCGCTGAGGTGTTCCAGGCGGCATGAGTTGTGAAACTATTCCACATTTCCTTAAGTGTGTGCCAAATTCGTGACTCAAATATTCCCCTCCACGATCTGATCGTAAGAACTTTATTTTTCTGTCATGTTGATTCTCAACCTCACTCTGAAATTCCTTGAACTTTTCAAAGGTCTCAGACTTGTGTTTCATTAGGTAGACATACCCATATCTACTCAAGTCATCAGTGAGAGTGAGAACATAACGATAGCCACCGCGAGCCTCAACACTCATTGGACTGCACACATCAGTATGTATGATTTCCAATAAGTTGGTTGCTCGTTCCATTGTTCCGGAGAACGGAGTCTTGGTCATCTTACCCATGAGGCATGGTTCGCATGTGTCAAATGATTCATAATTGAGAGACTCTAAAAGTCCATCAGCATGGAGCTTCTTCATGCGCTTGACACCAATGTGACCAAGGCGGCAATGCCACAAGTATGTGGGACTATCGTTATCAACTTTACATCTTTTGGTATTCACAATATGAATATGTGTAACATCACGTTCGAGATTCATTAAGAATAAACCATTGACCAGCGGGGCATGACCATAAAACATATCTCTCATATAAATAGAACAACCATTATTCTCGGATTTAAATGAGTAGCCATCTCGCATTAAACAAGATCCAGATACAATGTTCATGCTCAAAGCTGGCACTAAATAACAATTATTGAGGTTTAAAACTAATCCCGTAGGTAAATGTAGAGGTAGCGTGCCGACGGCGATCACATCGACCTTGGAACCATTCCCGACGCGCATCGTCACCTCGTCCTTCGCCAGTCTCCGCTTATTCCACAACTCCTGTTTTGAGTTACAAATACGAGCAACCGCACCGGTATCAAATACCCAGGAGCTACTACGAGTACCGGTAAGGTACACATCAATTACATGTATATCACATATACCTTTGGTGTTGCCGGCCTTCTTGTCCGCTAAGTATTTGGGGCAGTTCCGCTTCCAGTGACCACTTCCCTTGCAATAAAAGCACTCAGTCTCAGGCTTGGGTCCATTCCTTGGCTTCTTCCCGACAACTGGCTTACCGGGCGCGGCAACTCCCTTGCCGTCTTTCTTGAAGGTTTTCTTACCCTTGCCTTTCTTGAACTTAGTGGTTTTATTCACCATCAACACTTGATGTTCCTTTTTGATCTCCACCTCCGCTGATTTCAGCATTGAATATACCTCAGGAATGGTCTTTTCCATCCCCTGCATATTGAAGTTCATCACAAAGCTCTTGTAGCTCGGTGGAAGCGACTGAAGGATTCTGTCAATGACCGCGTCATCTGGGAGATTAACTCCCAGCTGAGACAAGCGGTTGTGTAACCCAGACATTTTGAGTATGTGCTCACTGATAGAACTATTTTCCTCCATTCTACAACTGAAGAACTTGTCGGAGACTTCATATCTCTCGACTCGGGCATGAGCTTGGAAAACCATTTCCAGCTCTTCGAACATCTCATATGCTCCGTGTTTCTCAAAACGCTTTTGGAGCCCCGGTTCTAAGCTGTGAAGCATGCCGCACTGAACAAGGGAGTAATCATCAGCACGTGATTGCCAAGCGTTCATAACGTCTTGGTTCTCTGGGATGGGTGCGTCACCTAGCGGTGCTTCTAGGACATAATCTTTCTTGGCAGCTATGAGGATGATCCTCAGGTTTCGGACCCAGTCCGTATAGTTGCTGCCATCATCTTTCAGCTTGGTTTTCTCTAGGAACGCGTTGAAGTTGAGGGCAACGTGGGCCATTTGATCTACAAGACATATTGTAAAGATTTTAGACTAAGTTCATGATAATTAAGTTCATCTAATCAAATTATTCAATGAACTCCCACTCAGATAGACATCCCTCTAGTCATCTAAGTGAAACATGATCCGAGTCAACTAGGCCGTGTGCGATCATCACGTGAGACGGACTAGTCAACATCGGTGAACATCTTCATGTTGATCGTATCTTCTATACAACTCATGCTCGACCTTTCGGTCTTCCGTGTTCCGAGGCCATGTCTGTACATGCTAGGCTCGTCAAGTCAACCTAAGTGTATTGCGTGTGTTCCGAGGCCATGTCTGTACATGCTAGGCTCGTCAACACCCGTTGTATGCGAACGTTAGAATCTATCACACCCGATCATCACGTGGTGCTTCGAAACAACGAACCTTCGCAATGGTGCACAGTTAGGGGGAACACTTTCTTGAAATTATTGCGAGGGATCATCTTATTTAAGCTACCGTCGTTCTAAGCAAATAAGATGTAAAACATGATAAACATCACATGCAATCAAATAGTGACATGATATGGCCAATATCATTTTGCTCCTTTGATCTCCATCTTCGGGGCGCCATGATCATCTTCGTCACCGGCATGACACCATGATCTCCATCATCATGATCTCCATCATTGTGTCTTCATGAAGTTGTCACGCCAACGATTACTTCTACTTCTATGGCTAACGTGTTTAGCAATAAAGTAAAGTAATTTACATGGCGTTATTCAATGACTCGCAGGTCATACAAAAAATAAAGACAACTCCTATGGCTCCTGCCGGTTGTCATACTCATCGACATGCAAGTCGTGATTCCTATTACAAGAACATGATCTCATACATCACCTATATTTCATTCATCACATCCATTTGGCCATATCACATCACAAGGCATATGCTGCAAAAACAAGTTAGACGTCCTCTAATTGTTGTTGCAAGTTTTTACGTGGCTGCTATAGGTTTCTTAGCAAGAACGTTTCTTACCTACGCCAAAACCACAACATGATATGCCAATTTCTATTTACCCTTCATAAGGACCCTTTTCATCGAATCCGTTCCGACTAAAGTGGGAGAGACAGACACCCGCTAGCCACCTTATGCAACTAGAGCATGTCAGTCGGTGGAATCTGTCTCACGTAAGTGTACGTGTAAGGTCGGTCCGGGCCGCTTCATCCCACGATGCCGCCAAAACAAGATAAGACTAGTAGTGGCAAGGAAATTGACAACATCTACGCCCACAACAGGTTTGTGTTCTACTCGTGCATAGAAACTACGCATAACCTGGCTCATATGCCACTGTTGGGGATCGTAGCAGAAATTTAAAATTTTCTACGCATCACCAAGATCAATCTATGGAGTCATCTAGCAACGAGAGAGAGGAGTGCATCTCCATACCCTTGTAGATCGCGAGCGGAAGCGTTCAAGTGAAGGGGGTTGATGGAGTCGTACTCGTCGTGATCCAAATCACCGATGACCGAGCGCCGAACGGACGGCACCTCCGCGTTCAACACACGTACGGTTGGGGAAGACGTCTCCTCCTTCTTGATCCAGCAAGGGGGAAGGAGAGGTTGATGGAGATCCAGCAGCACGACGGCATGGTGGTGGAAGTAGCGGGGATCTCGGCAGGGCTTCGCCAAGCTCAGCGAGAGGGAGAGGTGTCACAGGACGGAGAGGGAGGCGCCAGGGGCTGTGGTGCGGCTGCCCTCCCTCCCCCCTCCTATATATAGGCCTCCTGGGGGGGCCCTGGGAGATCTGATCTCCAAGGAGGGCGGCGGCCAAGGGGTGGCTTCCCCCCAAGCCAAGTAGGGGGCGCCCCCACCCCTAGGGTTTCCAACCCTAGGCGCAAGGGGAGGCCCAAGGGGGGCGCACCAGCCCACCAGGGGTTGGTTTCCCTCCCACTTCAGCCCATGGGGCCCTCCAGGATAGGTGGCCCCACCCAGTGGACCCCCGGGACCCTTCCGGTGGTCCCGGTACAATACCTGTAACCCCCGAAACTTTCCCGGTGGTCGAAACTGGACTTCCTATATATAATTCTTCACCTCCGGACCATTCGGAACACCTCATGACGTCCGGGATCTCATCCGGGACTCTGAACAACTTTCGGGTTACCGCATACTAATATCTCTACAACCCTAGCGTCACCGAACCTTAAGTGTGTAGACCCTACGGGTTCGGGAGACACGCAGACATGACCGAGACGACTCTCCGGTCAATAACCAACAACGGGATCTGGATACCCATGTTGGCTCCCACATGTTCCACGATGATCTCATCGGATGAACCATGATGTCGAGGATTCAATCAATCCCGTATACAATTCCCTTTGTCAATCGGTATGTTACTTGCCCGAGATTCGATCGTCGGTATCCCAATACCTTGTTCAATCTCGTTACCGCCAAGTCTCTTTACTCGTACTGTAATGCATGATCCCGTGGCTAACTCCTTAGTCACATTGAGCTCATTATGATGATGCATTACCGAGTGGGCCCAGAGATACCTCTCCGTCATACGGAGTGACAAATCCCAGTCTCGATCCGTGTCAACCCAACAGACACTTTCAGAGATACCTGTAGTGTGCCTTTATAATCACCCAGTTACGTTGTGACGTTTGGTACACCCAAAGCACTCCTACGGCATCCGGGAGTTACACGATCTCATGGTCTAAGGAAAAGATACTTGACATTGGAAAAGCTCTAGCAAACGAACTACACGATCTTTGCGCTATGCTTAGGATTGGGTCTTGTCCATCACATCATTCTCCTAATGATGTGATCCCGTTATCAATGACATCCAATGTCCATAGTCAGGAAACCATGACTATCTGTTGATCAACGAGCTAGTCAACTAGAGGCTCACTAGGGACATGTTGTGGTCTATGTATTCACACATGTATTACGATTTCCGGATAACACAATTATAGCATGAACAATAGACAATTATCATGAACAAGGAAATATAATAATAACCATTCTATTATTGCCTCTAGGGCATATTTCCAACATGTAGATGCACTCCTCTCTCTCGTTGCTAGATGACTCCATAGATTGATCTTGGTGATGCGTAGAAAATTTTAAATTTCTGCTACGATCCCCTACAAAGTGCCACTTTATGGTTAATGAAGGTATTGTTTTGGGGCATGAAATTTCTGAAAGAGGTATTGAAGTTGATAAAGCTAAAGTTGATGCTATTGAAAAGATGTCGTGTCCTAAGGACATTAAAGGTATAAGAAGTTTCCTTGGTCATGCCGGTTTTTATAGGAGGTTCATTAAGGACTTCTCAAAAATTTCTCGGCCTCTGACTAATCTATTACAAAAAGATATACCTTTTGTCTTTGATGATGATTGTGTAGAAGCATTTGAAATACTTAAGAAAGCTTTGATTTCTGCACCCATCGTTCAGCCACCTGATTGGAATTTACCCTTCGAAATTATGTGTGATGCTAACGATTATGCTGTAGGTGTTGTTCTAGGACAAAGAGTTGATAAGAAGTTAAATGTTATCCAGTATGCTAGTAAAACTCTAGATGGTGCCCAGAGAAATTATGCTACTACTGAAAACGAATTTTTAGCAGTTGTATTTGCTTGTGATAAGTTCAGACCTTATATTGTTGATTCTAAAGTAACTATTCACACTGATCATGCTGCTATTAAATATCTTATGGAAAAGAAAGATGCTAAACCTAGACTAATTAGATGGGTTCTCCTACTACAAGAATTTGATTTGCATATTATTGATAGAAAGGGAGCTGAGAACCCCGTTGCAGACAACTTTCTAGGTTAGAGAATGTTCTTGATGACCCACTACCTATTGATGATAGCTTTCCTGATGAACAATTAGCTGTCATAAATGCTTCTCATACTGCTCCATGGTATGCTGATTATGCTAATTACATTGTTGCTAAATTTATACCGCCTAGTTTTACATACCAGCAAAAGAAAAAGTTTTTCTATGATTTGAGACATTACTTCTGGGATGACCCACACCTTTATAAAGAAGGAGTAGATGGGGTTATTAGGCGTTGTATACCTGAGCATGAACAGGAACAGATCCTACGCAAGTGTCACTCCGAGGCTTATGGAGGGCACCACGCTGGAGATAGAACTGCACATAAGGTATTGCAATCCAGTTTTTATTGGCCTACTCTCTTTAAGGATGCTCGTAAGTTTGTCTTGTCTTGTGATGAGTGTCAAAGAATCGGTAATATTAGTAGATGTCAGGAAATGCCCATGAATTATTCACTTGTTATTGAACCATTTGATATCTGGGGCTTTGATTATATGGGACCGTTTCCTTCCTCTAATGGGTATACACATATTTTAGTTGCTGTTGATTATGTTAATAAGTGGGTAGAAGCTATTCCAACTAGTAGTGCTGATCATAACACCTCTATTAAGATGCTTAAAGAAGTTATTTTTCCAAGGTTTGGAGTCCCTAGATATTTAATGACTGATGGTGGTTCACATTTTATTCATGGTGCCTTTCGTAAAATGCTTGCTAAGTATGATGTAATCCTAGAATTGCATCTCCTTATCACCCACAATCTAGTGGCCAAGTAAATTGAGTAATAGAGAGCTCAAATTAGTTTTGCAAAAGACTGTTAATAGATCTAGAAAGAATTGGTCCAAGAAACTTGATGATGCATTATGGGCCTATAAAACATATAAAAATCCTATGGGTATGTCCCCATATAAAATGGTCTATGGAAAGACATGTCACTTACCTCTCGAACTAGAACATATAAGGCATATTGGGCTATTAAAGAGCTCAATTATGATTTCAAACTTGCCGGTGAGAAGAGGCTTTTTGACATTAGCTCACTTGACGAATGGAGAACCCAAGCCTATGAGAATGCCAAATTGTTTAAGGAAAAAGTTAAAAGATGGCATGACAAAAGGATACAAAAGCGTGAGTTCAATGTAGGTGATTATGTGTTGCTATACAACTCTCATTTAAGATTTTTTGCAGGAAAACTTCTCTCCAAATGGGAAGGTCCTTACGTTATCGAGGAGGTCTATCATTCCGGTGCCATAAAAATCAACAACTCCGAAGGCACAAATCCGAAGGTGGTGAACGGTCAAAGAATCAAACATTACATCTCAGATAATCCTATAAATGTTGAAACTAATGTTATTGAAACCGTAACCCCGGAGGAGTACATAAGGGACACTTTCGTTTCAGACTCCGAAAAGGAATAGGTATGTGGTACGGTAAGTAAACCGACTCCAAAACAGTTCTAATGAAATTTTTCTCCGTTTTGGAATATTTAAGAAAATAGGAAAATAAGAAGTAGTCCGGGAAGGACACGAGGGTGGAAGGCGCGCCCTACCCCCTGGGCGCGCCCCCTGCCTCGTGGGCACCTCGTGTGCTCTCCGGACTCCGTTTTCTTGCACGACACTTCTTTTGGTCGGTAAAAATTCATTATATAATCTCCCAAAGGTTTTGACCACCGTATCACGCAATTATCCTCTGTTTTTGTTTCGAGCTGTTTTTCTGACAGATCTAGATCGCCATGACGTCTTCAAGTGCCCCCAAGGACAAGTTCTTCGAGAAGGTCATGAACCCCTACCTTGCGGAAGTGCTGCAACACCCTCAAACCATTGAGATGCATGAGGGGGTGCTGCACATCCGCGATGTTGAGGGACCAAGGAGGACCGGAGGCATGGAGACAAGGCTTGAAGCAATGGAGCAGCAAGTTTTCAAGTGTCAGGAGATGGTGGAGCGTGGACTCGACACCAATCACACAATGATCATGGAGTTCACCAACAACCACAAGCTCAATGCCAAGGACATTGGGGAGGCTATCTTCAAGCTTCATGAGAAAATTGAGCACCTCCAAGCCTAGATCTATGGCCTGCAAAACCAAAACTATGAGTATGAATATAGATTCAAGAGGATGAGTTTGGCTGCAGATTTAAGGATTCCAGAGACTCGATCATCCTTCTATGATGGCGAGCCTATGCCTTAGAAGAGGGACGACAAGCCTACATCATCAACAACTCCTTCACCAGCAAAAGAGACATAATCACATGGGTACGGGCACTCCCCTTGGCAACTGCCAAGCTTGGGGGAGTTGCCCCGGTATCGTATCACCATCACACTCCTATCTTTACCGTTTTTCTTAGTTAGATCCTTTTGGTAATATCTTGATCTAGTAGAATAAGTTTAGTATGATCTAGTTTTAAGTTTTGCTTTATGATCCTTCTATGTAATCGAGTCCGTGAGCTATATATATATAATAAAGATTAGTGTTGAGTCAAGGGCTTGATTATCTTACTATCATCGTGAGGGAATAAAAGAAAAAGAAAGAATAAAAAGAAATAAAGAGATCATATTGATCTTATGAAGAGTAATGACTTCACATATAAAGAGTATGATGCATAAAAGTCGTTGAAAGTTGACAAACATAGCTTTGGTCATCGTTGCAATTAATAGGAAGTAATAAAGAAAGAGAGGTTCCACATATAAATATACTATCTTGGACATCTTTTATGATTGTGAGCACTCATTAAAATATGACATGCTAAAGAGTTGATGTTGGACAAGGAAGACAACGTAATGGGTTATGTTTTCTTATATCCGAAATAAAGTATATTGTCATGGATCATCCAACATGTTGAGCTTGCCTTTCTCCCTCATGCTAGCCAATTCTTTGCACCAAGTAGAGACACTACTTGTGCTTCTAAATACCCTTAAACCCAGTTTTGCCATGAGAGTCCACCATACCTACCTATGGATTGAGTAAGATCCTTCAAGTAAGTTATCATCGGTACATGCAATAAAAATTGCTCTCTAAGTATGTATGATTTATTAGTGTGGAGAAAATAAGCTTTATACGATCTTGTGATGTGGAAGAAATAAAAACGACGGACTGCATAATAAAGGTCCATATCACAAGTGGCAATATAAAGTGACGTTCTTTTGCATTAAGATTTCGTGCATCCAACCATGAAAGCGCATGACAACCTCTGCTTCCCTCTGCGAAGGGCCTATATTTTACTTTTGTCTTATTCCTTATGCAAGAGTCATGGTGATCTTCACCTTTCCTTTTTACATTTTATCCTTTGGCAAGCACATTGTGTTGGAAAGATCCTGATATATATATATATATATCCAATTGGATGTAAGTTAGCATGAATTATTATTGTTGACATTACCCTTGAGGTAAAAGGTTGGGAGGCAACACTGTAAGCCCCTATCTTTCTCTGTGTCCGATTAAAACTCCGTAACCACAAGTATTGCGTGAGTGTTAGCAATTGTGAAAGACTAAATGATAGTTGAGTATGTGGACTTGCTGAAAAGCTCTTATATTGACTCTTTCTGATGTTATGATAAATTGCAATTGCTTCAATGACTGAGATTATAGTTTGTTGGTTCTCAATGAAGTTTCTGATTCATACTTTGCATTGTGAATAGATTATTACTTGAGCATAAGAAATCATATGACAATATCCATATATGTTGCTATTATAAGAATGATCATGATGCCCTCATGTCCGTATTTTATTTTACCGACACCTCTATCTCTAAACATGTGGACATATTTATCGTTATCGGCTTCCACTTGAGGACAAGCGAGGTCTAAGCTTGGGGGAGTTGATACGTCCATTTTGCATCATGCTTTTATATCGATATTTATTGCATTATGGGCTGTTATTACACATTAGGTCACAATACTTATGCCTATTCTCTCTTATTTTACAAGGTTTACATGAAGAGGGAGAATGCCGACAGCTGGAATTCTGGGCTGGAAAAGGAGCAAATGTTAGAGACCTATTCTGCGCAACTCCAAAAGTCCTCAAACTTCACGGAAGCAGTTTTTGGAATTAATAAAAAATATTGAGCGAAGAAAGTACCAGAGGGGGCCCACACCCTGGCCACGAGGGTGGGGGCGCGCCGTACCCCCCTGGGCGCGCCCCCTGCCTCGTGGGCCCCTTGGCAGGCCTCCGGTGCCCATCTTTTGCTATATGAAGTCTTTTGCCCCGGAAAAAAATCAGAAGGAAGCTTTCGGGACGAAGCACCGCCGTCTCGAGGCGGAACCTTGGCGGAACCAATATAGGGCTCCGGCGGAGCTGTTCTACCGGGGAAACTTCCCTCCTGGAGGGGGAAATCATTGCCATCGTCATCACCAACGATCCTCTCATCGGGAGGGGGTCAATCTCCATCAACATCTTCACCAGCATCATCTCCTCTAAAATCCTAGTTCATCTCTTGTATCCAATCTTTGTATCCAAACCTCAGATTGGTACCTGTGGGTTACTAGTAGTGTTGATTACTCCTTGTAGTTGATGCTAGTTGGTTTATTTGGTGGAAGATCATATGTTCAGATCCATTATGCATATTAATACCCCTCTGATTATGAACATGAATATGATTTGTGAGTAGTTACGTTTGTTCCTGAGGACATGGGAGAAGTCTTGCTATAAGTAGTCATGTGAATTTGGTATTCGTTCGATATTTTGATGAGATGTATGTTGTCTTTCCTCTAGTGGTGTTATGTGAACGTCGACTACATGACACTTCACCACTGTTTGGGCCTGGAGGAAGGCATTGGGAAGTAATAAGTAGATGATGGGTTGCTAGAGTGACAGAAGCTTAAACCCTAGTTTATGTGTTGCTTCGTAAGGGGCTTATTTGGATCCATATGTTTCATGCTATGGTTAGAGTTTACCTTAATACTTCTTTTGTAGCTACGGATGCTTGCAATAGGGGTTAATTATAAGTGGGATGCTTGTCCAAGTAAGGGCAGCGCCCAAGCATCAATTCACCCACATATCAAATTATCAAAGAAACGAATGCGAATCATATGAGCGTGATGAAAACTGGCTTGACGATAATTCCCATGTGTCCTCGGGAGCGTTTTCCTTCATATAAGAGTTTGTCCAGGCTTGTCCTTCGCTACAAAAAGGATTGGGCCATCTTGCTGCACCTTATTTACTTTCATTACTTGTTACCCGTTACAAATTACCTTATCACAAAACTATCTGTTGCCGATAATTTCAGTGCTTGCAGAGAATACCTTACTGAAAACCGCTTGTCATTTCCTTCTGCTCCTCGTTGGGTTCGACACTCTTACTTGTTGAAAGGACTACGATAGATCCCCTATACTTGTGGGTCATCAATCCTCATTACAACAGATCTCCTCTGGGGCACCTCCGCTTTTCTGCCGCTGCCTCTGTAGATTTAGAATTTATTTTCTTTTTTGAACAGCGGCAGATCCAAATTTATAGCTTCAACTTGTGAAAACCTGTTTGTCGAACACTTAGTAGAATTTTGCCCTTTCTCAGATTTTGAATACCTGTACTGTCATGGCGGCTTACATGTCCGGCTTACAATTGTTCATATATCATTAGTCCTCACTTAAGCCGCCATTGTGAATGTATACTGTAACCACTCAACTTGCGATTTCACCAACAGACTTGAACCGGTAAAATTTTCCTTTCCTTTAGGCCTTGTCTGCTCATCATGCCGCCCAAAACAACCTATACATGCAACTGGGTCCCCTCCATTGTCACTGAGGGCACGTTCAAGGACTTTGTCAAGGTCGGGTATCTACCCGCAAAGAGTGTGATGCATTACCGTGCTCCTAACCCAGGGGAAGAAAAACCTCAGCCGAAAGATGGTGAGGTCATCGTTTTCATTGACCATATGAACCGGGGTTTCTCGCCACCCGACTCTATATTCTTCCGAGACATTCTACACTTTTTTCAACTCCATCCTCAGGACATCGGACCCAATTCCGTGTCAAATATTTGCAACTTTCAAGTCTTCTGTGAAGTATACCTTCAAGAGGAGCCAAGCATCGATCTCTTTAGAGAGTATTTTTACTTGAACCGCCAGACTGAGTTCACGAACGGCCCTAGCTTGGAGCTCGGCGGAATATCAATTCAACGCAGAAGAGATGCCATCTTTCTGTATGCCTGCCTGCCGAGTCACCCAAAAGAGTGGAACCAAACGTGGTATTATTGCAAAGATACTTCTCCGGCTGATGAGAATCCACTGCCGGGTTACCGTGTCGAACGCCTAGATCCAAAGCACAATCTTCCTGAGAAACTTACCACTGCTGAATGGAAGAAAATTGCTCCTACCGTTGTGAAGGTTAAGGCCCTGCTATGAAATGGGCTAACTAGCGTTGATTTAGTTAGGTGTTGGATTTCTTGGCGGGTCATTCCCTTGAGCCGCCGCACCGGCTTAATGTGTACTTACACTGGTGGTGTAAAGGATTCGTTGTGCCATAGCTCTGTACCATTAACTAATGAAGCAGTAAATGAAATGGTTAAGTCCCTTCTGAATGAAGATCCGGAGGATTGTGTTAAAGTGGGTCTGGCCCCTTTCTGCAAGCTTAACCCACCACCAGATGTGAGTCTCTGAATGTACTTATTTTGACTTCATCATTCAAATACCTTACTAACTCAATCCTTAATAACCTTTGCAGGCTAGGTCCGACTTTTGGAAAACCGAGTATGATCATGAGGCTGCTAAGAAGGCCAGGGCTGCTAAGAAAGCCGCCAGGAAAGCCGCCAAGAAGACCACCAAGAGGAAAAAGAAACCCAACGCCTCTGAACTGCTGAATCTAGATGACACCTCTGAGTTGGAGGTAGCCCTTGATTCTCTTGGCTCGTTTTTCAATCACCTTATTGACTCTGACTATTACCAGGATGACACGGGAGCAAGCCAAGTAGCTAAAGAAGAGGTAACTAACATTTCCTCCGGCTCAGACTCTTTGCCAAGACAGAAACTTCGACAAGTAACCCGAAAAGTAAGGATTTAACACCCCTTGGCTTATTTAGATCCTCACTTTCTTTTGAAGCAACAGCAACACAAGAGTCAACGTCAGACTCGGACCAGTGGAGGTGATGAATTGTCCTCCGGCTTATCGAGCACCCCTGCTCCTCGGAAACGTCGAAACGAGGTGCTTTTAAACTTTTCTTTTTTTTATATCCGCTGGCGGGTCTCATCTGTCTTCCTCCTAATTCTGTTGACTCAACTGACCAGGAGCTTGCCCGTTCTTCCTCTGGTGACTCATCGCAAACCGAGTTGCCGGCTTTCAAGACTGCCCCTGGGTAATGGCAATTAATTTTACTCTGTAACTCTTTATACTCTTATATTTGTACTGACTTGTCATAACCCGTGCAGTGGTCAAGCAAAGCCAAACAAGAAGGCAAAGGTGACCAAGCCAACTGAGGCACCTAAAGCTACTAAACCGGAGCAACAAGTCTCCGTGCCTGAATTTTCTGACAAACAACCGGAAGAACCTGCCTCTGACCCTGCACCTGAAATTCCTGAGCTCTCCTGTGACCGTACGGATGTTAATCCTGCGCCCACCAAGTCATCCAACCCACTTAAGCTGCCAGAAGAACATGGTGAAGACGTTATGATTACTGGCACCAGCTTCCAAGAACCGGGACGTCCAACTGTCTTGGCCAAACACTCCGCGAAGGATGAATTCGTTGAGAGACGGAAATTGAAACTTAACATCACTGATTATTCTCAACTGACCGTCAATGAAGTATTCTCTGGTTATCTTAACCAAGTTCATTCCAGTCGCGACCTTGAAATTGATATGGTGAAATAGATGCACCAGAAATATGAGGTATGACTTCCGGCTTTTAAATAAGTTATGTACCTCCTACCAGCCCCCAAGTTTGTTGGCTATGATAATATTGAATAGGCTGTAGACTTAGAAAAATCCTCAAGCTTCTGTCATAGATTCCCTCGAAGTCCGGTTTTAAAATAAACCGGATATTTAGGCAGTTAACTTTGCAACCGTAGCCCCCAAGGACCGGTTTAATCAGCATGAATGAGTCGGTCCTATTTATCATTGTGTAAGAAAAGAGAACTTAGTCTGCATAGCCCCCATGAGTCGGTTGGGACTGTTTACAGCACATCCGGCTCATTATGAAGAAGATACAAGCGATATGCATTAGCCCCCAAGTGCCAAGTAGTCTTGCTTGCAAAGTGTTGGGACTTTAATTATAAGAACCGTTTCCTTGAAAAATTTGTGTAACAGACATTAGCCCCCAAGTGTCAAGGGTTGTTGCTTGCAAAAGACTTGGGACTTATATGCTTGTAACCTTGATATAACTGTTGATGACTCTGTACTTCATACAGGCTGCTACTGCTGAACTGGAGTCTCAATTGAACGATGCAAAGACCCGGCTGGCGACTCAGGAAACTGAGACCGGAAAGCGGAGTCAAAGTTCCAGTTTAGCGTGGCTGAGTCGGAAAAGCTGAAGACCAGTTTTGAGGCGGATAAAAAGACTTGGGCGGAAGAAAAGACTGCTTTAACGCAGCGGGCTGAGAAAGCAGAAGTAGCACTTCAAGAGGTGACCACTGAGCCACCGGCTTAAAGCGCCGTGTATCTCAGTTGATTTCTGCTATCTTTGGTGAGTCGCCGTGCTAGTCATCAAAAGTGAATTTGTTGTTGTGATCACATAACCCGCCATTTAACCAATCTGTGATATATCCAGGTCCTAGGAGCAGCAACCTTAATGAATACATGCTTGTGAAGCTCGAGGTTGTTTATACGCTTGTTGAACAGCTGTACACAGGAGCTCAATGTGCACTGGCTGCAATCTCTCCAACAAACCAAGCGCCTACCATGTTGAGAGATGTGTTGAAGAAATTGTCTATACTACCTGCAAGATTTGATGAGATGAAACGATCATCTGCACGAGCCGGTGCCATGACGGCTTTGAGCTGGGCCAAGGCATGGGTACCAGAGCTTGACCCGTCTGAGGTAGCCACTGGTTACCCAAGTTTAAAAGAAGATGGTACACCTTTTGATCAGAAGGACTTCTCGGCTTGCGTCAAAGAAATACGTCCAACAGCTACCCTGATTGCCAATGACTCAGATCTTTCCAAGTATCATCCGGCTTATGACAAGGAGAATCAGAAGATGCAGACTCCGGCTTACAAAGTGATGAACTTAATCCCACCAATTCGTAAGCACACATTTGCCCCTGAAGTTGATCCGTTTGAGCTTATAGATGATGAAGCTGAAGTTGAAGCTTTATCTGGCATCGATTGGTCATCACCAACTTTTCAGACGGTGGAAGAAGACAAAGAACCGACAAGGGATGATGCAGAAGCCTCCGGTCAACAAGGGCAGGAAGATTGAACTGCCGAGCGGTTTAGATACTTGATCTTTTGAAAAAACACCTGATCTCATTCGGCTCGTGAAGCCGTGTAATAGAGTAGTAAAAACTCAAGTCTGTTGTGCCATCGTGCATGTTTCTGTTTTTACTTAATACTTCTGATCCGTCGGTTGTAAAAACCATTATGCGTATGATAGCCTTTGATTTATGCAGATCTGAATGACTAATATCCTGCACACAAAGAAAATACAAGTGCCCTCGCGGCTTACCGCCGGGCGGGTCATAATGCCCGATTGAATCTGCTGGGGATGAATAGTCCATAACCAGGGTCGGTCTGATACTTGTGAAATAAGATATCATACATGTGATATATGCTTGGAGTGTCGGCTTAGTGGCTTCGTACAGTTAGAGCTGTAATTATAATCATAAGAGTATGATACACTGGCGATTTAGAGTGTGCCGTCCTGGCGGGTTATAGAGACCCGGAAGATGCTTCAATTATGAACCATAAGTAGGGCAGCGGGGCTCGACTTGTAAAAAACCAGAAGTTAAAAAAGAAACTTCGAATGTAAATGACAAATCACAAGAAATTCGAGGCTTTTTGTGGGCTGCCAAGCCAAAGTGTCTTCTTCAATGAAACTAGCCGGAGCCACTGGATTGTTCGTGCGTTCTATGAGCCTGACTCACAGTGTGCCCAATCGACATTTGAACCCTAGATAAAGTCTGGTCTTGCTCAAAGACTTATCAGGAGTACGCGGGGCCGGAGTAACAGCATACATCACGGGCCGATTTATCCAAGTCTCAAGGAAGGTGGCTTATGAAGCCTGGATCTATCCTGACTATCTGTAAACCGTGATCTCGCATGACAAGCCGCCGTTTGAACCTTAATCAAGCTCAGATCTTGGTCGAATACGCCGTAAAGACTGATCGTTAAGAGTTCAGCGGGTCAATCAGGATGACCTGATGGAGTTGAAGCAGCTGGTGTACAGGTAGGATGACCCGGTCAGAGTTTGTTCTCTTTGGTCAAATACGCCTATGTTTGAACAAACCTGGTCAAGAGGGTAGTAATGCTATGTTCTCTTTGGTCGAATACGCCTATGTTTGAACAGGATGCCCCCAAGTGACATACTTACAAGTGTGGCGTTGAGCCGATCAAGTGGGTACCGACAGCTATCTTCTCTTTGGTGAAATACACCTATGTTTGAACAGGAAGCCCCCAAGTGACATACCTACAAGCGTGGCGTTGAGCCGATCAAGAGGGTACTGACAGCTGTGCTCGATGAGCAGGAAGCCCCCAAGTGACCATATAGGTTTTGGCATTGCGCCGATCAAGAGGGTACTGACAGCTATGCTCGATGAGCAGGAAGCCCCCAAGTGATCATTTAAGTTTTGGCATTGCGCTGATCAAGAGGGTACTGACAGCCACGCTCAATGAGCAGGAAGCCCCCAAGTGATCATTTAAGTAAGCCGGACTTGTCAGGGACCTATGTTTGAGTTGTGTCGTGCATCTAACCCTCTTTGGTCCCTGAAGTTAGGCATAAAGTTGCTTAAATGAATATGTAAGATGATGATAAAGACTCAGCTTTGAGGGAGTGAAACGACAGAGGTCCTGAATTATCAGGGATGCCTATACTGTTTATAATATATACATGATCGAACTAAGTACATCATGGGAGCTGGCGGCTCAAGTATAGTAGGGCCGAAGATGAGCAATATTCCACGGCCGATGGGTCTCCTCCTCCGACTTATGTGAATCTTTGTGTTCTCGAACGTCGATAAGATAGTATGACCTGTTATGCATATTCTTGCTGACCACAAAAGGTCCTTCCCAGGGCGGCGAGAGCTTATGCATGTCTGTTTGCTCCTGGATGAGCCGGAGCACTAAGTCACCTTCCTGAAAGGTTCTGGTTTTGACCCGGCGGCTGTGGTAATGACGTAGGTCTTGCTGATAAATCGCCGAACGAGCCGCCGCGAGATCACACTCCTCATCCAATAGGTCAAGTACATCCTGACGTGCCTTTTCATTGTCAGCTTCCACGTAAGCCGCCACCCGGGGTGAATCATGACGGATGTCACTAGGGAGAACCGCCTCTGCTCCGTAAACCATGAAAAAGGGGGTGTAACCCGTAGATCTGTTAGGGGTCGTGTTGATGCTCCATAACACCGAGGGAACTCCTCCACCCAACAACCCGGCGTCCTTTGCAAAGGGACCATAAGCTGGGGCTTGATACCTCGCAAAATCTCTTGATTTGCTCGTCCTGCCTGACCGTTGGACTGAGGGTGAGCCACAGATGAAACGTCAAGCCGGATATGCTCTCGTTGACAGAATTATCTCATAGCACCGATCACTTTCTTCATGAATTGAACCGCTGTGGCTGCATCACACTTACCGACTGGCTCTGCTTCAACCCACTTGGTGAACTTGTCAACCGCCACCAAGAGGTGGGTCTTCTTATCCTTGGACCTTTTGAAAGGCCCAACCATATCAAGCCCCCAAGTTGCAGACGGCCAAGTGATTGGAATCATCCTTAACTCCTGAGCCGGAGCATGAGCTCGTCGTGAAAACTTCTGACAACCGTCACATTTACTGACTAAGTCCTCAGCATCAGCATGAGCCGTCAACCAATAGAAACCATGATGAAAATCATTGGCTATGAGAGATTTAGAACTGGCCTGATGACCACAATCTCCTTCATGAATCTCCCGTAGAATCTCACGGCCTTCTTTTGGAGAGACGCAACGCTAAAACGCCCCTGTGACACTGCAATGATGCAACTCCCCATTGACAATTGTCATTGACTTAGATCGCCGGGTTATCTATCTGGCCAAGATTTCATCCTCCGGCAACTCACCCCGGGTCATGTAAGCCAAATAAGGAACCGTCCAATCAGGAATAGCATGAAGAGCCGCCACCAGTTGTGCTTCCGGGTCAGGAACAGTGAGGTCCTCTTCCGTAGGTAACTTGACAGAGGGGTTAAGCAAAATATCCATGAACGTGTTAGGTGGCACTGGCTTACGCTGCGACCCTAGCCGGCTTAAGTTGTCAGCCGCCTCATTCCTCCTTCAGTCAATATGCTCAACTTGGTAGCCCTTGAAGTGACCGGCAATGGCATCAACCTCTCGTCGATAAGCCACCATAAGCGGATCCTTAGAATCCCAAGTACCAGAAACTTGTTGAGCCACCAGATCTGAATCGCCAAGGCACCTCACCTGGCTTAAGTTCATCTCCTTTGCTATCCGAAGACCATGGAGCAAGGCCTCATACTCAGCTGCATTGTTAGTACAGGGGAACATTAGCCGGAGAACATAAGAAAATTTGTCACCTCGTGGGGAAGTCAAGACAACTCCAGCCCCCAAGCCCTCCAACTATCTGGATCCATCAAAGTGAACAGTCCAATACATGTTATCCGACTTTTCCTCAGGTGCCTCTAACTCTGTCCAATCATTGATGAAATCTACAAGTGCTTGGGACTTGATGGCCGTACGTGGCACATACTTCAAACCGTGAGGTCCAAGCTCAATGGCCCATTTGGCAACCCGGACTTTGGCTTCCCTGTTTTGGATGATGGCTCCTAAAGGAGCAGAACTAACCACAGTGATGGGATGACCCTGAAAGTATTGCTTAAGCTTCCTGCTTGCCATGAAGACCCCATACGCCAGCTTCTGCCAGTGTGGATATCTCTGCTTAGACTCAATAAGCACCTCACTGATATAATAAACCGGCCGTTGAACCGTGTGTTCCTTGCCTGCCTCTTTCCTTTCCACCACAATGGCTACACTGACAGCCTGACTATTAGCAGCCACATATAATAACAGAGGCTCTTTATCAATAGGGGCAGCAAGCACTGGTGGCTCAGCCAACTGTTTTTTCAGATCCTCAAACGCTTGATTAGCAGCATCACTCCAAACAAAGTGATCTGTTTTCTTCATCATATGATAAAGAGGAATAACCTTCTCACCCAGCCGGCTTATGAAATGGCTTAGAGCCGCAATACGACCCGCCAGACGCTGAACATCGTTAACACACACCGGCTTAGCCAAAGAAGTAATGGCTTTGATCTTCTCCGGGTTAGCTTCAATGCCCCTGTTAGAAACCAGGAAACCCAAAAGCTTGCCTGCTGGCACACCAAAGACACATTTAGCTGGGTTAAGCATCATCTTGTAGACCCAAAGATTGTCAAACGTCTCCCTCAAATCATCAATCAGGGTCTCCTTCTCTCTTGACTTCACCACAATGTCATCTACATAAGCATGAACATTGCGCCCAATCTAATTGTGAAGACAATTTTGCACACACCGCTGATAAGTCGCCTGGGCACTCTTGAGCCCAAAAGGCATAGACACACAGCAGAAGGCTCCAAACAGAGTAATAAAGGTTGTCTTCTCCTGGTCCTTAACTGCCATCTTGATCTGATGATAACCAGAATAAGCATCCAAAAAACTCAAACGCTCACAACCCGCTATAGCATCAATGATTTGATCAATACGAGGGAGAGCAAACGGATCAGCCAGACAAGCCTTGTTCAAGTCTGTGTAATCCACACACATCCACCAAGTACCATTCTTCTTGAGTACTAGCACCGGGTTAGCCAACCACTCAGGATTGAAAACTTGAATGATAAACACGGCCACCAAGAGCCGGGCCACTTCCTCACCGATGGCCTTCCGACTCTCCTCATTAAATCGGCGAAGAAATTGCTTGACCGGCTTAAACTTCGGATCAATATTAAGAGTATGCTCAGCGAGTTCCCTCGGTACACCCGACATGTCTGAAGGCTTCCATGCAAAGATGTCCCGGTTCTCACGGATGAACACGATGAGCGCGCTTTCCTATTTCGGATCCAGATTAGCACTGATACAGAACTGCTTTGATGAATCGCCAGGGACGAAGTCAACCATTTTGGCATTGTCTGCTGATTTAAATTTGAGCGACGGATCATGCTCCGTGGTTGGCTTTTTCAAGGACGTCATGTCTGCCGGGTCAACATTATCCTTGTAAAATTTCAACTCCTGCGCTGCACAAACTGATTCAACATAAGCCGCATCTCCTTCTTCACACTCCAGGGCCACCTTGCGACTCCTGTGCACCATATGGTGCCCTTGTAACCCGGCATCTTAAGTTGCAAGTAAACATACAAGGCCTCGCCATGAACTTAGCATAAGCCGGACGCCCAAACAGAGCATGGTAAGGGCTCTTGATCTTGACCACTTCGAAGGTTAAGGTTTCAGACCTGGAATCATGCTCATCTCCAAAGGCAACTTCCAAAGATATTGTACCCACCGGGTAGGCTGACTTACCCGACACCACACCATGGAAAAGACAGTGTTTGACGGCTTAAGATTCTTATCTGTCAGTCCCATGCGACGGAAGGTCTCATAATACAGGATGTTAATGCTGCTACCTCCATCCATGAGCACCTTAGTGAACTTATAGCCCCCAACCTGAGGCGCCACCACAAGAGCCAGCTGACCTGGATTATCAACCCGAGGCGGGTGATCCTCACGACTCCACACTATAGGCTGCTTCGACCACCGCAAAAAACGTGGTACTGCCGGCTCGACAACATTGACTGCCCTCTTACAAAGCTTCTGATCCCGCTTACACAAACTAGTGGTGAAGACGTGGTACTGTCCACTATTCAACTGCTTCGGGTTGCTCTGGTAACCAGACTGTTGTTGTTGTTGATTCCCCTGATTACTCTGCTGATTGTAACCACCTTGGTTACCGTGGCCTTGAAACCCGGAACTTGAACCGCCGCCTCCGTGGCCCAGACCATGAGAACCGGAACCTGAACTGCCGTTTGGGTCTGGGTTGCATTGGATGGACTCCCGAAAGCTTCTCATTATGCTACAATCTCTCCACGTATGGGTAGCCGGCTTCTGATCCGTTCCGTGCTTTGGACATGGCTGATTTAACACTGCATCAAGGTCAAACCTGGGCCCTTGAGCCGGCGGCCCCTTACGACTCGGGCCTTAATTGCGTGCCCCGGTGTTAGCCACAAAGTTATTAGCCTTACGCTTACCTTTGCCGCTCTGATTGGCAGGGTTATACTGTTGTCCCTTCATGCCGCTACTCTTCTTTCCCTTTCCCGACCTTTCATCCTCAGAGTCGGGGTCCTGGGTACCATCAGAGTCGGCGTACTTAACAAGAGCCGCCATTAGGGTACCCATGTTATCACAATGACGCTTGAGCCGTCCAAGCTTTTTCTTGAGTGGAGTAAAACGGCAATTTTTGTCTAACATCAGAATCGCTGAACCGACGTTTATGTTCTCCGAAGAATGTATGATAGTCGAGACCCGGCGTACCCAGCTGGTTGTTAACTCGCCCTCTGCTTGAACACAAGAAACCAAATCCACAATCGACATGGGCTGCTTGCATGTATCTTTGAAATTCTGGATGAACCGGGCCTTCAGCTCCGCCCATGACCCGATGGAATTAGCCGGCAGCCCCTTCAACCGCGTACGAGCCGTTCCCTCCAGCATCATGGTGAAATACTTAGCGTACGCAGCTTCGCTAACATCCACCATCTCCATAGCCATCTCGTAACTCTCAACCCAGGCCTCAGGGGGCAGATCTGCCGTGTAATTGGGCACCCTACGAGGGCCTTTGAAGTCCTTTGGCAAGCGCTCGTTCCGTAGAGCCGCCGTTAGACACGGCACACCGAAAGCTCTAGAAGTTACACCCACCTCAACTGAAACCGTCGGGTGAGCCGGCGCGTGGTGATGAACCGCTGGCTGAGCCGCCAGCTCGGCCTCCCGGCGCACCGGATCATGACCACGACGCCGCTCGGTACTCGAGACTGCTGGCGAGTCAATGTGCCTACCATAGCTCCGGCTTGGACGAGGGGTCGCATGAATCCGGTCACGACTATAGGAATAAGCCTGCTGCTGTACCAAAGCCGTTTGAAGAAGTTCCCTAGCCCTTCGGGTTTCAACCGCCGCGGGAGTTTCACCCTCGACTGGCAGAGCCGCCAATCGTGTAGCTGCAGCGATCATGTTATCCAGAGGGGTAGAGTAATGACCCAGCGGCGTCATGACGTGCTGAGGTGGGGTATTATTCATATGTGGAGAGCCGGTTATGCGCGGCTGTCCTGACGCTCCACCCCCCCGGCGCCTCAACCATCGGGTTTAGCATCGGCGGGTTACTAGCCCCCGCTCCGGGTGTGTTGAAGAGGTTCCTTGACTCATAAATCGAAGGCAGACGACTCTGTCATTTTCTCCTCAAGACCTCGCTCGAAGCGTTCTGATCCACCATAAGTCGGTATGAGTCTGCACGAATTCGCTGTGCCTGGGCGTTTAAGACGGCCCGCTCTACAGCCATCCTAGCGTTTTCCGCTGCCAATTCCGCCTTAGCTTGTGTTATCTCATCACGCAATTTAGCCACATCCACCTTATGCTGTTCCTGGTTGTCTGCGGTTACCTCCACTTCCATCAGGGTCGCCAGATCGTCCAACAGATCTGATAAAACTTGAGCTGGCGGGCGAACTGACCCGCCAACACCAGCCGTTGTTGCCGCCGCCGCACTGGAGGTCATGGCCGCGGCGGCTGTTGAACCGAGAACCGGCCGGGTGCTAGCCATGAAGATCACCACTCTGTTCGGCGGCTCAAGGGGGTCTGGAATACTGTCGCCATCGGAACAGCCCCCAAGCCGCCCGTCTTGCAGTTGATACATAGAACCAGTTTCGCCTGTGGATGACTCATCATCAGAATAGATGGTCATCTCACCCCCAGACACAGAGCCTTCCAACTCAGCGCCATGGATACATCCAACAAAGGCACGCTTCATGGCGGGTTGAACCCGGGCGGGTCGTGCACGCTGAGCCGTCTCGATGATGCTGGTGCAGATGTCCGGCTCAGGGCCCGGTTCACCGATCTTGCCGATGAAGACGTGGATTCCACCGAAGGGGACCCGGTACCCGTACTCAATCGAGCCAGCCTCAGAGCCCCAGCCTGCATCGTCGATGTAGAGCTTTCCACGACGACTCTTGGTCATCCGGCCCACAGCGTATCCCTTGATCCCTTCAAAGCTGCCCTTTAAGAACTCAAAACCGCCGTATGCAGGCCCCACGGTGGGCACCAACTGTCGTGCAAGTGTCACGGCAGATGTCCTCATGGAAGGACTTAGTTGTGGAACCATTGCGACGAGGTTAGTTTAAAGGGGTTAAAACGGGACAAAGGACATGAGGAGTTTATACTGGTTTGACCCCTTGCGGTGAAGGTAAAGGCCTACTCCAGTTGAGGTGGTATTGCTAGGGTTTCGATGACCAGGGAGCAAATACGCTTTGCCTGGCTCTAGATCTGATCTTTCTTACCCTAAGCCACTGCCGGGTCGTCCCCTTATATACACGGGTTGACGCCCTGCGGCCTACAGAGTCCCGGCCGGCTTATACAATGTGTCCGGCTTGGTGACTTATTTTACATGCCTTACAACACAAGTCTACATATACATGACGGTTTATACTTATGGGCCGTAAGCCGCCTTCGGGTTTAGGCCCTCTAATAAGCCTGTCTATGAACCGACATCTTGATATACCCTTGGGCTTCATTGAGATGAACCGCCATAAGGATGACCCGGCCCCTCCTAGGCGGGTCATACCCAATAGTCATATCCCCAACATAACTCCTTAGTCCTTTGCTTGCAAGCTTATGATGTGTATTACCGAGAGGGCCCAGAGATACCTCTCCGAAACTTGGAGTGACAAATCCTAATCTTGATCTATGCCAACTTAACAAACACCTTCGGAGATACCTGTAGAGCATCTTTATGATCACACAGTTACGTTGTGATGTTTGATAGTACACAAGGTATTCCTCCGGTATCCAGGAGTTGCATAATCTCATAGTCGAAGGAATAAGTATTTGACATGAAGAAAGCAATAGCAATAAACTGAATGATCATTATGCTAAGCTAACGGGTGGGTCTTGTCCATCACATCATTCTCCTAATGATGTGATCCCGTTATCAAATGACAACACATGTCCATGGTTAGGAAACCTTAACCATCTTTGATCAACGAGCTAGTCTAGTAGAGGCTTACCAGGGACACGGTATTTGTATATGTATTCACACATGTATTTTTGTTTCCGGTCTATACAATTCTAGCATGAATAATAAACCTTTATCATGAATAAGGAAATATAAAATAACAACTTTATTATTGCCTCTAGGGCATATTTCCTTCAGTCTCCCACTTGCACTAGAGTCAATAGTCTAGTTCACATCGCCATGTGATTTAACACCAATAGTTCACATCGTCATGTGATTAACACCCATAGTTCACATCGCCATGTGACCAACAGCCGAAGGGTTTACTAGTCAATAATCTAGTTCATATCGCCATGTGATTAACACCGAAAGAGCACTAAGGTGTGATCATGTTTTGCTTGTGAGATAAGTTTAGTCAATGGGTCCGTCACATTCAGATCCGTATGTATATTTGCAAATTACTATGTCTACAATGCTCTTCATGGTGCTACTCTAGCTAATTGCTCCCACTATCAATATGTATCAAGATTGAGACTCCGAGTCATCCGAATTGGTGTTAAAGCTTGCATTGGTGTAACCCTTTACGACGAACTCTTTATCACCTCCATAACCGAGAAATATTTCCTTAGTCCTCTTAGGTAACTAAGGAGAAATTTTGACCGTTGCCCAGTGATCTAATCCTGGATCACTATTGTACCCCCTTGGCATACTTTATAGAACCTATGGCTGAGGTACACAACATGGCATACTTTATAGAACCTATGGTTTAGGGATAGGGAATGGCTTTCATTCTCTCTCTATCTTCTGCCGTGGTTGGGTTTTGAGTCTTACTCAACTTCATACCTTGCAATGCAGGCGAGAACCCTTTCTTTGACTGATCCATTTTGAACTTCTTCAAAACTTTGTCAAGGTATGTGCTTTGTGAAAGTCCTATTAAGCATCTCGATCTATCTCTATAGATCTTGATGCCCAATACATAAGTAGCTTTACCGAGGTCTTTTATTGAAAAATTCTTATTCAAGTATCCTTTATGCTATCCAGAAATTCTATATCATTCCCAATCAACAATATGTCATCCACATATAATATCAAAAATGCTACAGAGCTCCCAGTCACTCTCTTGTAAATACAGGCTTCACCATAAGTCTGTATAAAATCATATGCTTTGGTCACCTCATCAAAGTGTTCGGGAACGTAGCATGCAATTACAAAAAAATTCCTATGATCACACAAGATCTATCTAGGAGATGCATAGCAACGAGAGGGGGAGAGTGTGTCCACATACCCTCATAGACCGAAAGAAGAAGCGTTAGGTTAACGCGGTTGATGTAGTCGAACGTCTTCACAATCCAACCGATCTAGTACCGAATGTACGACACCTCCGAGTTCAGCACACGTTCAGCTCGATGACGTCCCTCGAACTCTTGATCCAACAGAGGGTCGAGGGAGAGTTTCATCTGCACGACGGCGTGGCGACGGTGATGGTGATGTGATCCGCGCAGGGCTTTGCCTAAGCACTACGATGCTATGACCGGAGGAGTAAACTATGGAGGGGGCACCGCACACGGCTAAGAGAACAACTGTTGTGCTTTGGGGTGCCCCCCTACCCCCGTATATAAAGGAGGGGAGGAGGAGGCCGGCCACCAAGGTGGCGCGCCAAGGGGGGAGTCCTACTAGGAGTAGGACTCCACTCCTAGTAGGATTCGGCCCCCCCTCTTTTTCCTTTCTCATCGGAGGGAAAGGGGAAGGAGAGGGAGAGGGAGAGGGAAAGAGGAAAGGGGGCCGCGCCCCCTCCCCCTTGTCCAATTCAGAATCCCTTGGGGCGGCACGCGCCACCCTATGGGCTCCCCTCTCTTTCTCCCCTATGGCCCATGAAGGTCCATTACTTCCCCGGGGGGTTTCGGTAACCCCTCGGTACTCCGGAAAAATACCCGAACCACTCGAAACCATTCCGGTGTCCTAATACCATCTTCCAATATATCAATCCTTACCTCTCGACCATTTCGAGACTCCTCGTCATGTTCGTGATCTCATCCGGGACTCCGAACAAACTTCGGTCACCAAAACACATAACTCATAATACGAATCGTCATCGAACGTTACGCGTGCGGACCCTACGGGTTCGAGAACTATGTAGACATGACTGAGACACATCTCCGGTCAATAACAAATAGCAGAACCTGGATGCTCATATTGGTTATTACCCGAGTATCAGGACCCATTGCTAGTGCGTAAAGGGCATCATCAACTGCCTGCCCATCCTCCCGCATCTTCTTAACCTATGGTTAGAAAATAGACAAGCTGATCATCTTATGTACTCAATATATTAAAAAAACTGACAGTGCAATTCCAAAGCTTACAGGGCTCTTGAACCATTTCGCAAATCCTGCCATAACCAGTTTGTCAATGTTTCTTGGATTTTGCGGCAGTAACTCCTTTTTGTAGATGTTGCACAACATAGTGATCGCGTCAAACATCTAAATATATAAGAATGTGCTGCAAGTTTAGTAGATTATGATGTATAAGCTGCAGTACTTAGCACTTACTTGATATAAGGTAGTATCTCAGGACAATTATTCAACACATACCAAACCATTTTGTCCAAATCTTTAGGTTTGTCCTCTTGTCGACTCTTCCCTATAACTCGAACAGAATAATCGAAAACATTGAGCCCGGGATTGTCTTCACCCACCCCTTTGCTAAGCTGATCAGCTATTTCAATGTATTTTGAGCAGAATGTCAACGCTTCTGTAGCAATGTAGGCCTCTGCAATGGAACCCTCGGGTCTAGCTCTGTTCCTAACATAGCCCTTGAAAGTGCCTAGCCGCCTTTCTATAGGGTACATCCAGCCATACTGTACTGGACCTCTAAGTAGTGCCTCATCAGGTAGATGAACAGCCAAATGCACCATCACATCAAAGAAGGCTGGAGGATATATCTTCTCAAGGTCGCATAGGATAGTTGGTATCTTGTCTCTAAGACGCTTCAAAGCATCTATCCTGATATTTCTACTGCAGAGTTCCCTGAAGAATTGTCCCAACTCTGCAACTGCTCTGTATAAGTCAGGGCAGCCCAATCCTCTAAGGATAACAGGTAAAACCCTTTGAAGTAGGACGTGGCAGTCATGAGTTTTCAACCCTTGTACCTTGTTTCCTTCTGAACCGACTCTCCTTTCAGGGTTGGAACCAAATCCATGTGGGAATCTCACACGTGACAGGACCTCGCAGAATTCTTTTCTTTTTACCTTGTCCAAGACGTAGGCAGCTGATGCCATATCCCGTGGTTTACCTTCATCTTCCACCTGCAAATCCTTTCTGATACCCAGGTGTGTCAAATCAATCCTAGATTTTAAGGTATCTTTCATCTTGCCTTCAGTATTAAGAAGTGTGCCGATAATGTTGTCACATATATTTTTCTCGATGTGCATCACATCAAGATTATGCCGCAGATCTAAATCTTTCCAATACTCCAAGTCCCAAAAAGTGGACCTGCGGGTAAACAATAATCTCTCTTCTGCCCTGCCACGCTTCCTTTTCCCACTACCATTACCAGGATGGTTTCCTGGTGTAATATGCCTGACCTTCTCTAATTCCACTTGCAACTCATCGGCGGTGAGCCTCTTTGGTGCATCACGGGTTTCATGCTCTGCATTGAACACATGTCTTCGGTATTTTGTAGGACGCGACTTGTCCTTGGCACGGAAAGGATGGTGTCCAATGTAACAGATCTTGCTAAGTATTGCGTATGACAGCGGATTCCTGTCACAACGAACACATGCATTGTAACCATGTGTCGTTCACCCTAACATAGTGCCCAAAGCCGGATAATCATGGATGCACCAAATTATAACAACACGCAGAAATAAATCAGCTGGTGGGCTGCTATATAGGTCTCGAGTGGGAACACCCCTCCATATGCAGCGGAGAATCTTCGAGCAGAAGTTATCCAAGTCCTGTCCATCTATTAGACATACAAATTAGTTCTTCTACTAGATATTACAGGAAAAATATATATGCTTTTTTATGAAGTCCAGAAAAAAATACCTAGGTCGATGGCTAAAGCTATGGCAAGATATTTGGACAGCAGATCTAAGTAACAAAATATATGTAAAGCTAATTCAGCAAACAAATTTCAGTGCTAAATTATGGTAGGCTGTTTTAGCAGTCAACGAGGCCGAGCACACAGCCATCGAACTACCGAAGGCCATCTCAGCAACAAAGATCGAGTATAAAACGGTGTAGAGCTATTTCACCTAACAGATTTGCTACTAGACCATGGCAATCTACGTCACGATAAATATGTGGCAGGATATTTTAGCAACTAATCGGGCTTGGCATGCCATCTCAGCTAAGAAGATTGAGTGCAGAACAGGGCAAGGAAGCTTCTTAAGCAGAGTATATTGACTGTAAACTACTTCGGCAAACAGTGAGATTAACAGTGTCTATCAGCTAACATTCAGCGCTACACCGACATGCACGGGGCCTCAGTCTAGAATGCGCGTACCGTGGGAGAAGCTGACCGCCGTGCATCTCCACACGAACATCGCCAACAGTGGCGGCGCTGGCCGTCGTGCGCCTCCACAAGAACGTCGCCAGCGGTGGCGGCGCGGCTAGAGGACGGTAGTCTACGAGAGCATACTGTGGGAGCGAGAGGATCACCGTGCATCCCCTCGACGAACCGCGGCGCCGACGTAGCGGCACGGCGGGGAGGGCGGCTTTGGCAGAGCGAATGGAGTGGAGGGGGACGGGGGGAGGGGGTTTGGGGAATATTATTGGCTAGTTGGCCGAAGGGCGGTTGAATTTGGGATTTGGGGGGAATTTTCACGCGGTGGGCGGGGGGAGTTTGGCGCATGGTCGGTTTCTCCAAGTGCAGTCCCACGTGTCAGTGAAGAGACAAGCCGAAGCGCGTTTCGTTTGCGTGAGCCGTATGCAGGACCGAACGTGCGTGGGGTGCAATGCGACCGCGACAGGGGTGCTGTGAGTGTACCGCCTTTTTTCCTTTTAAACTAGGTGCTTCGCCCCCTCAAAAAAAAAACTTGGTGCTTCGCGCGATCCATCGATACTACTACTAGTAATCCGGTAATCCCGACTAAAACGGCGCAGTGGGTCTTTTCTCGCGCGATATGCTGGGAGGTTGGCTTAGTTGGGCTTTTTAGGACGAGTAATGCTACACCTACGTAATCCCAGTTACGTAATTAACGTAATGTGAAACATGTGAGCTGTTCATTGTAGATTGGGGGGAGGGAGGGGCCCACCACCATGAAAATCAGGGAGGAGAGAGAGAGGCAATTTATGTTAACCCTTTCATAGGTTCCCGTAGATGTAGGAAGATGTGAAATGCGTGAATGTGTAGTGGACGTACTATTGGAGTGCCTAAGATAAATTGTGTATGTAGACCCTATGTGTTTATTTACTTCGCATGTTAGCTTTGTCTCAGTTCAAACCTTCTGAGTTTATACACACAAAAACGAATCATCATTCCATATATATATATATATATATATATATATATATATATATAATATACTCTTATAAAAAGCAGAGTTGGTGATGATGGTGTGCCTGCCATCCTGCAATATAGGCCGTCCGATCTATATCTAATGGATAGGAAGGAAACTATGACAATTTACCCGCACTCCTCTCCACATTTACAAATATGGCCTTCCCTCGTTTATCCTTTTCTCCCACAAGATCTTGATGTTCCGTGCAACGCACGGGCATCTTGCTAGTACTCCTACAATATACTATATTATTGTGAAAGTTCATATACACCGTCCGAGATTAATGCAAACATGGCAGATTTTCATTACAGTGCGAACTTTTATAGGACGGAAAAATAAAAGAAACCCGACCCTAAACCTATTCTATGGCGGCGACCGACGTCCTCCATCTGCGATCTCCATGTACGGGGGCGGGGTTCAAGACCCGTGAAGTGAAGGTGCGGTCTCCGGCGAGGAAGAGTAGAACACGGGAGATGGACCATACCCTGCCGCCTCCCATGCCCTACTCATCCTCGGAGGAGTCCCCGACCTTGGCGGTGCCAGACGTTGGACGGCGACAAGTAGGATGCGTGGCTGCGGTGCTCCCGTCGTCGGCCACTAGCGTGGCCACCGCTTGTGTGGTAGGGTCCGCGTCCGGCTATGCCGCTATTGCGTCGTGAGCGGCGACTTGAGCGAGGGCGGTGACCTCGAGCTTCATCCCCGAAGACAAGCTCTCCCGCAGAGCGTTCGCGCTCGCGGTCATGGCAGATGTGGTGCCAGGTAGCAGGACGATGCGCTATGGTGTGGAGGTTAGCTGGGCGTTGCCTCTTTAAGTAGCGCATTCCGGTGAGGCCAACCGTCCGGGTGTGTCATTAAGTCGCCGGAGTTGGTTCCTCAGGCACCGAGCCTCTTAACGACGACATACGGACGGACGACATGAATGCGGGTAGCTAGCGTCGGCTGGGAATGCACCACGCGAGGATGCGAGGGACGAGGGTTTTTGGTGTGCCAGGGTAGTCAGCTGCGGTCGTGGAAACGTTGGAGATGCCCTTTGCTCACATGCGATCCCCACATGTCATTGAAAAACCAAGACGACCCGGCATGGTCTCAGGTCCTGGGGATGCTGCTGGCCGCGCTACACCACTCCACGGATGCGTCGCGGCGCGCGCGCACTTTGGCGCCCCGTGCATCCTTGATGATCCTGGTGTTGATCTATTGGTCATGCCACAGCACTAACGCCACCCTAGGCACACTGAAACCGACCGTGTCCAGCAACGATGAGCGTGTCGCTCACCGCGGTTGCCGTGTCCAGAGGCGGTGCTGGAGCTGCGCCACGTTGCTGGCCCCCACGACCCATAGGAACGGTTGCCGGTGGCGAGGAGGTCGTGGGCCAGCTCCTCCATTGGACTAGTCTGCGCCCCGTCGTCCCGACAGGTGTACCCCACATGTCGGTTTCCTTGTTTTCCCGGCCATATTCGAGCGTCAGTGCTCCGCGTTGCGCATTAGGCGCAGAACAGGTGGTTTTTGTGCCCTGGTTCAAATGTGGTACAGTACCAAGTTGTTACCCTAGCCCCAAGTGTGGTGGTTTTGGGTACGGTACCACCCTTTTCCTTTTCAAGTAGTGAAGTGTAACACTTGATTAAATAGCCGATGGTGTGCTAAATATAGGTGTCTGACTGTTTGAAAGAATACTTGAGGTGTGCCCGGTCCGTGCCCGCATTTAGGGGTCCAACTTACCATGTTCCGGCAGTAGTAACTATACTAGTCCATGCGTACTCCCTTTGTTTTTATTTACTCCACATTTTAGCTTTGCTCAAAGTCAAACTTTTTAAACTTTGACAAAGTTTATAGAACAGAAATAATAACATATACAATAACAAATCAATACCATTAGATTCATTATTGAATATACTTTCACATCATATATATTTGCTATTGTAAATGTTCATATTTCTACTCTTACTAGCAAGATGCCCGTGCGTTGCAGGTAACATCAAGATGCATTTGTATGACTAGTTTATCTTGTGAGAGAAAAGGATGAACGAGGGAAGGCCTTATTTGCAAATGTGGAGAGGTGTGTGGGTACCTTTTTGCAAAATTGCCACAGTTTCCTTCCTATCCGTCAGATATAAATCGGACGGCCTATATTGCAGGATGGCATGCACACCATGGTCACCAACTCTGTTTTTATAAGAGTGTACATGTAGATAAAAAGCAGAGTTGGTGATGATGGTGTGCCTGCCATCCTGCAATATAGGCCATCCGATCCATATCTAACGGATAGGAAGGAAACTATGACAATTTACCCACAGTCCTCTCCACATTTGCAGATAAGGTCTTCCCTCGTTCATCCTTTTCTCCCACAAGATCTTGATGTTCCGTGCAACACACGGGCATCTTGCTAGTTTTCTATAAATTTGGTCAAATTTTATGAAGTTTGACTTCAATCAAACCTAATATGCAGAGTAAATAAAAAACAGAGGGAGTATCTTACTGCGTGACCAAGACGGAAGGGAAAACGAGACAACTTATTATTTATTTGAGCCGTTCAGTATAATCATGTGGCGTTGCTTATTTCTCATTCCTCTCCAACCCTCTTCTCCACCGATCATGTCACCCTTCGGTCGAGTCCATCCTCCCGCATGCCTCATTTGAACATTCCACCGAATATCATTCGCATGTGGGCCTAGACCATGCTTGTATTTCCAATGTTGTAATTCTTCTGACATGCATACAAAAAAATGGTTCGTTTAAAGTTTCACTTTGCCTCCACTACGTGTCGCTTCCCGTCTTAGTTTTGACATCCCATTCGGTTCATGCCCCGACACATCTTGACAAGATCGATTCATGTTGAGAGATCAATTGCGTGTCGTGCAAGGAGATAAATGTTTG